>NW_016804151.1:1093162-1103840 GCF_001698545.2 Rhinopithecus bieti
CTCCTCCTCCTTCTCCTCCTCCTTCTTCTCCTCCTCCTCCTTCTCCTCCTTCTCCTCCTCCTTCTCCTCCTCCTCCTTCTTCTCCTCCTCCTCCTTCTTCTTCTCCTCCTCCTCCTCCTTCTCCTTCTCCTTCTCCTTCTTCTCCTTCTCATCCTTCTCCTTCTCCTTCTCCTCCTCCTTCTCCTCCTCCTCCTCCTTCTCCTCCTCCTCCTTCTCTTTCTTCTTTCTTCTTCTTTCTTCTTCACAGCCAGTGTAAGGTAATTCATTCTTTCATGGAAAAAATATTTATTAAATCTCCCAATTATGTTGAGCAGGAAAAGGTAAAGAAAACACGTGGTCCTTGCCCTTAGGAGAGTGACTAATAGACGTAGCAATGTAAATGTACTGTGCCAAGTGCTCTGCAGGAAATACGCTGAAGATGCAGAGGAGGGGCAATGAGGAGTGGTGCTGGATAGAGTCATGGATCATGAAAAGTTTCTGGGAAGAACCAATGCTTGATCTGGGTCTTAAAGAACATGTAAAAATTAGTCAGGCAAAGCAGCAAGGGACAGAGAGAATGGTGTTCTGAGCAGAAAGAAAAACAAGTGTAAAAGCACAGGGGCATGGTGCATTTGGGGAACTGCAATGACTTCCTCATGGTTGGCTGGAAGGTGAGTGGGATGAGTGGTAAGAGATGGGGCTGAAGAGGCAGCCAAGGCCAGACCATGAAATTCTGGGAGATGGGCTAAAGAGTTTTGATTGTATTATCAAATTGTGGGGATCCATTGAAAAACAAGGCTAGAGCTAGTTGTAGAGGAGTCACAAATATGTGTTATTCTGATAGGGTGAGGTCTGATCTGGACAAAGATAAACCCAAAAGCAGGATGATCATCTAGAGGAGCCTTCAGTGATGCCGGGAGGTGTTGCTGAGAGCTGAACCAAGGCAGTATCAGCAGGTTGAGGAGGAAAAGCTTAAGCAGCTGAACTGTAACGGAGGAGAAATGACCTACAACTGTTGGCTCCCTGAAACTGTTGGGTGAGGGAAAGGGAGGTATGCTGGATGCCCCATCTTCCCTGCCTGGGGTGGGTGGTGTCATCCACCATGAGGGGAGATTTGGGAATACAGGAGGATCAGCAGGTTTGGGAGTGAAAGACATTAAAAGGTTGTTTGTGTTGAGTTCAAGGCAGCTAAGAGGAAATAAACATCCAGTACAGTTGAGCATACGGGCCACTGTCTTCTGAGAGTTATGGGCTAAAGCGGAAGGTGTGGAGAAACTATTTCTCAATAACCCTTGAAGCTATGGCAACCTTGAGATCACCTAGGGATGAGTGTGAGGAGAGACAGGCTGTGCCGCTGGGGGAGTGAGAGAGCTGGAGCATTTGGGACACTAGGTGGCTGTGATGTCATGGGAGTCCAGGTCCATTTGACTATTCTACATAAGGTTTAATTGATTAACTCTCTATTTCAAGTATTTCCGAACGTATCTCTTTTTTTTTTTTCTTCTCCTTTTTTTTCTTGAGACAGAGTCTTGCTCTGTCACCCGGGCTGGAGTGCAGTGGCGCCATCTCGGCTCACTGCAAGCTCCACCTCCCGGGTTCCCGCCGTTCTCCTGCCTCAGCCTCCCGAGTAGCTGGGACTACCTGCACCACGTCCGGCTAATGTTTTGTATTTTCAGTAGAGACCAGCTTTCACTGTGTTAGCCTGGTTTGTCTCGAACTCCTGACCTCAGGTGATCCACCCGCCTCGGTCTCCCAAAGTGCTGGGATTATAGGCATGAGCCACTGCACCCGGCCCCATCAAGTATTCTTTAAATACCATTTTATGACTGCAATCAAGTGAACAGAATGCATTGAAAGACAAATATATTTAAATATTTATTCTAATTAAATGTCTAAAATCTTAATGATGTGTATTTCATATAATCACACTGTGAGTGCTACATAGAGTGCAGTGTTAACTCTGCCAGTAGGTGCCACTAAGAGTACCTGGAAAACGATTCTAAGGAATAATCATAGGAAAAGAAAAAGAAGAGTGCAAAGGCTTGTAACTTTGACTTGAATCTATTTCTCTTTAACAATTGCAGGATGGTTCAGCAATTTGCTGTGGACTTTGAGAAGAGAATTGAAGGGTCAGGGGATCAAGTAGATACCCTGGAACTCTCAGGTGGTGCTAAAATCAATCGTATTTTTCATGAACGCTTTCCTTTTGAGATAGTAAAGGTTTGTGTCAAACATTATTTTTTCCCTTAGTTTCACTTCACTTCCGTATTCTGTTTTATACAACTTGATAAAATATTGTGTGAGTGGTATAGAACTAACATAGTTCTTTGAACAAAACCTCCATATTCAGGTAATGAAATTCAGGAGAAACATGTGTTCTTACTGATGATTCTGATTTTATGTAATGAGTTTTAGCTACATTTCAAACACAAATACTAATTGAGTTTCCTATGATGTTTGTTGTCTAATTAATTTAAAAATATTTCTTAAGCATATACTATGCACCAAATTTCTAGATGCCAGTGATTAAGACACGGAAGGCCCTTGCTTGTCTAGTGGGGAAAGAGAAAATTAACAAACAGACAAAATAAGAAAGTTGCGAATGTTTTTGTGTAACATGATATAAGAGAAAGGGGCTGGATGAGCCACTTTTAATGAAATAATCAGGCAAGTTCTGTCTGAGCAGGGGACATTTAAACTGTGCCCAGAATGGCATGCAGAGGTCAGCTGGGTAAAGATCTGGGGGAAAGGGGTTATTCAAGGCAGAAGTAGCAACCTCGGATAAGGCACTAAAGTATGACAGGTGAAGAAGAGATGTGGCTGATGAAGGAGAGGGGTGTGAAATGAATTCAGAGAGGGAGGAAGTGTCCAGTTCACACAAGGCTTTCTAGATTGAGGTAAAGTCTTTATGCTGAACAATGAGAAGTTACAGGAAGGTTTTAAGCAGTAATGTGACTTGATTTGTTGATGATTTTAGAAGAATAGTATACCTGCTGGATTGTAAAGAGCCAAGAGACGTGAGGAGTACAGTGGGTCAGACAAGGGGTGGATTCGTTTTCTGTGGGGTCTGAAGCTTCTACAATTTTGCAGGTCCCCTTGAAGAAGAATACAAAATTGTAAACACACAGTCAGGCACAGGGTCTTGGAAGAGGCTGGTGCAAGGGAGAAATGCTGAGAATTAAATTTCTTTAGCTTTCCAGTAAAAGTGCTCCAGCAAGAAAGGATAGAGACAGATGGGTGGCTTTGGGGTTTTGGAGATAAAGTTGCTAGGGCTTCGATTGAAATGGGGGAATGGAAGAAAGATAAGTTTTTAGATGACTTCCAAGGTTTTGGCTTTCACAGCTGAGTGAGTGGTGGTGCCCATCAGATGAGGGAAATGAAGGAAAAGCTCTGTTTGTATGGAGAAGTGAATTAGGAGTTCTGCTTTGGACGTGCAAAGTGTAAAATGCCCAATAGGCAGTAGAGTGGTTTTAGCGACCATGCTACTTGTCTCAAACAGAGAGGCGAGTGCTTATGTCTTCATGTGGGAGGCAAATGGGTAAATAGATAGTTTCATTCAAATGTGCTAAGTAAAGTGATAAACCAGCACAAAGTGCTATGGAAACACAGCCCACAGACATGAATCCCAGCTCAACTGTGTGAGGGAGCCAGGCTTCTGAGCTGAGTTTGGAAGGATGAGCAGCTAGTTAAGCAGGAAGAGGTAGGTTACAGGAGGGGGTGATCCAGACAGGAGAGGAATGATAAAGGCCCTGAACTATGAAGCCATTGGTTGTGTGTAGAGACCTAGAGCAATTCGTCATTCTAGGACATAAAGTATGAGGGAGAAGTAGACAGACAGTGAAGCTGGAGATGCCAAATCTCAGAAGTCAGGGCTGAACTCAGTGTTCTCTGGCCACCCCTTCGAGGTCTAAGCTCTGTGACACTTTGATCCTACTTCCAAGTAGATTTATGGTACCTTTGGCTTCTGAGAAATATTTGTACAGTAATCTATCCTGTGTTGTCTTTTTAAAATAGCACTAATTTTCTTTTACAAAGAGGTCTTTAACTCAAATGGTTTAAGTGGCCAGGGAGAAAAGACAGCCATTGTTAATTTCAGGACATCTGTACTGCTACTGCATATCAGGTGATACCCTCATTTATGCATTCTCCTGTGCCTTCAAATTTACCATATTTAGCAAAAGAATGAAGAATTATACATTTCAAATGAATGGCTAGATTTATGTCCAGAAGGCATCCTTATGCATAGCACTCCATATCTATAATAGAGTTAAAATCCACTGCCCCTAAACTCCCCAAAATCCCTAGTGTTCTGTGTTGCCTTGAACTTTATATAAACAGATGTTTTGGCCATCTGGGTTTAGGTTAGGAAAGACATGAGTATCCACTTATTAATAACGAAGTCAGGTTATTCTCATTCTGTAATGTTCAACAATATTATTCAAAGGAATTAAGTGTCATAACCATGGCTCATTTTGCATCTGCAGATGGAGTTCAATGAGAAAGAACTGCGAAGAGAAATAAGCTATGCAATCAAAAACATACATGGTATCAGGCAAGTGATTCACATTTTTCTGGTCATCTGTTCAAGGTACCAAAAGAAAATTAATGTTTATAAATAGCTAGGAAACTTGTCTTTTCATCATTGAACAGGGTAGAATACAGAGGTGGGAGTCAGAAACAGGAAATCCTGCTTTAGGGTTTAATGGTAACTTCCTGTATTGCTGTAGTCAGTTTTTTCCAAGTGAAAAAGCAAAAACATCTTCTGCACTTCCAGCCTGTACTCTGCACAATAGGGGATTCGCAGATTAGCAAGACCCCGTTCTCCAGAGCCTTCGTTTTTCATGAAGGAGGCCAGACATGCTCATAATTAATCATTGCTTACACCGGAGAAGGGACAGATTAATTCTGATTAATGTTGTGGAGCAAGATTGGGAAAGATGAATGGAGGTAGTTACTTTCAAGTCTATCCTGGCATGTGGAGAGAATGATTTCAACAGGCCAGGAGGTGTTGTGTGTGCATGTGTGCTTGCACGTGTGGGGGCATGTATATGAAGTAGGTGGCAGTGTGATGAGACAGGAGAGGATGGAAGGATGGAATGGAGGTTGTTGAGGCTGGAGGATAAAGGGCTTTCTAGTGGAAGGGGTGGGATGACCAAAGGTACAGAGGTGAGAGGGCACAACATGTACCCATGGAGCCAGGAATCATGCATATGCATTGGGACTGTCTTGAGGAATGTGGTCAGGAGAGCAGAGGGACCTGAGCTGGGTGGAGTTGGGGGTGGGGTGGAACTTGTGTCTGAATTTCCGCTTGTTTAAAGTGAGTTTATTCTAAATTACCTTCTCTCTTAGTCTGTTTGGACTGCTGTAACAAATGACCACAGACTAGGTGGCTTATAAACAACAGAAATTTATTTCTCATGGTTTTGGAGTTTGAAAATCCTAGGTCAGGGTGTGAACATGGTTGGGTTCTGGTGAGAGCCCTTTTCCAGCCTGCACATTGCTGTCTTCTCATTCTGTCCTCATGTGGCAGAGAGAAAGCTAGTTAGCTCTCTGGCCTCTTCTTATAAGGGCACTAATCTCATTCATGAGGGTTTTGCCTTCATGATGTAATTATCCCCCAAAGGCCCCACCTCCTGCTACCATCACATTGAGGGGTATGGTTTCAACATATGAAGTTTTAGGGGAACACAAACATTCAGTTCATAACAATTTCTTTAAAGAACTATGATAAAAACAAATGATTTTAAAATACTTATTTCTTCATTTCATGTACAGAAGGCTAAACATAACTTAATGAGCATATGTTGAATTGTAGTGTCCTTAATTCAAGGAAATAAAACTTAAGTTGCCTAGTACATAGATTGCCTCATATGGAGGTGGCCTCTGCCTGTTATCGTTTGTGGCTCAGCCTCTGCCAAAGGGCCAAGTTGAGACTATGCTGGGAACAGACCCTCAGAAGGCAAAGCTTGACACTGAGCGTGCATGTGATGAGTGATTTTACAAAGGAGTTATGATGCTTGAGTTATTTATTGTTTTAAAATTTAGACAATCTGCTCCACAAATCTCAAATAGTATGGGCAGATATGAGTTTACAAAGTGAAGAGGAGAAAACCTCTATAACCAAATCTAATATTTTTTCTTTTATCATCTATAGGATTTCTAAGCTCCCTATTCTATTTCTTCCACACCAAATCCAGAATACATTTGGTGTAGAAACTGTTTTACTTTTTAGCTGGGCAGATCTGGTATTTGGACATGTTTATCTGATAGATGCAGTGGAACCAAATTACATTTTTTGGGTCATACAGTATTTGAACTCAGCCAAATACAGTATTTTTACTTCACTTGTAAAACTCATTACCATATGCAGCTTTTGTCAAATATAACTGCAAAATCTCAGTAATTCAGAATTGTCGATTTCTGATTTATATGCCTAACAACAGGAGATTGTTGGTTGTTATTATAAATTTGCCTGTAAGATGCTAAGAAATGCACAATGTCCTGAGCATAAGACACACTCACGGTATGCTTATTTAGGTCTTTAAATATGCTTGGTTTAACAGTTTTTTTCCCATTTGATTCCATTGGCTATTTGAGTAGTAGAAGCCCTCTTTGCCCATGAAGGACTTGATGGAAGAGATGCTTTGTTTTTCTTCATTGTTTTGTTAATACTGAATGCTGACTATGAGCAAGGGAGGGAGATGGTCCTTATGGGGCAAATCAAGATAAATAGGGTAACAACACTCCCTACTGTGTAGTGATGGGACTAAAACATGTGCCCAGCTTCCTGCAATGTGAAATAGAATGGCGGGCTTCCAAGAAGGAAGGTCTCAGCAGCAGGACTGGGGAAAGATTGGAACTATAAGTGCTTGCTTTGCATCTGGGCTTTAAAGCACAGGTGGGATTTGAATAGACCAAAATTGTGAAGAGTGTGAAATGAACATCATAGACAAAGGCAAAGACATACAATATAAGCAAAGGCAAATTGACTAAAACATAGGTTACGCGAAAGGCGAGGAGAAAAGTAACTATGAAGAAAGATTATAGTCAAAGAGTGAAAAAAATTTAATATTGTACTCAACAGTTTGAATTTGATTCGTACCTAGTTCAGAGAAATTACCATTATAATATAGGATGATTACTACAGTTATAAATACAGGTGAGCATAGGGTACTAAGCAAATGATAAGAAGGAGCGTCAAGTCAAGATAGTACAAGGGAAGTGTTGAAAACATTTTCCAAAAAGGTACTATAGAATTCAGTTCCAGGAAGAAAAGTTAACTAATTAAGAAGAGGTGAGGAGGGGAGGGAAGAGGGCCTAGGAGTGGGGAGGATCCAGTGCCAAAGCCTGCAGCCTGCCAGCCTTCAGTCATGGCCAAGTCTCAGCGTTCAAAGGCCCCTGTTATTGTAGCTTCTCTCTATTGACCTTTTGTTTAAATTTGAGTAATCATTTTTTACGAAACACATATACACATGCACATGTATATATCTGCTTTCCTGAGTTCCTGTTGAGCATGAGAGAAGCATTGTTATAACACCAATTCGAATTAATTAGAGCCCAAAGGAAGACACTTGTTATTTTGGTTATCATTTGTTATTTTTGTAAAGTCATTATTTAATTTAGGCATCTTGAAATATTAAAATTAATTCATAAATCCCCTTACTGTCTTATTCTCCCAGTGCCCCAGGACCTCAGAGTGGGAACTGTCAGGCTCACAGTAATATAGCTGTCCTGGAATGGATAAATTGTATAATCTACTATTTTAGTGTATAAAAAGTGAAGCTCACTGGCTGTTCCACAAAGGAAAGGGAATTGATTTTGGAATCTTTTAGAAATAGAAATCTAAATTGAGAACACCATTTCTATTGTAGCATTTCTTTTTATTGCTGTGAAACAGCGAGATAAGACAAATTACAGTTAAATATTAGTTAAGGGTCACATGATGTGCCATATAAACATTTTGGGCACTATTTTCAGCTAATACTAATCTTCCATAGATTGGAACTTATTATGGCTTAGCAGTATTAAAGATATTATTATAGCAGTGCTGTGGATGGAACAAATCACTATGTAACTTTTAAAGTTAGTCTATTACATGCTTAAAAAAAGGATGTTAATTTAAACATTTTCAAAAGATTTTTAAATATTACTCAATTTAAAAAATCTCATGGTCTGCTTGCTTTCTTACCTTCAGGACAGGATTGTTTACTCCAGACATGGCATTTGAAGCGATAGTCAAGAAACAGATTGTAAAGTTGAAAGGGCCTTCTTTGAAGAGTGTGGATCTGGTAATACAAGAATTAATCAACACTGTGAAGAAGTGTACCAAAAAAGTAAGTTGGAATTATTTAACTTTCCAGTACATGGCTTTGGTTTACCAACGTTCTCTATCTCATTGCGTGATTCTCTTTCCCTGACCCTCACTTTGTTATAGATGTTGTGTGTTTGCCTACAGGGAAGGGTTGTGGAAAATACTGAGTGGGAATTGCTTTCATGGAGGGCAGACACACCGTCTTCTATCATTCCTAATACGGTGGTTTAGAAAGAGTATATTTCTTTGGCTGATTTTCCCCTTGTTGTCTTAAACAAATAAACATTATTTCCGAACTATTAGGCAAATGCCGTAAGCTTATTTTTCCTGTGGTGCATGGATGAGGGTAATTGTTAGAGAAGGAAATCATTGATAGTACGTATATCAATAAGAAAATTCTCCCGAATTGCGAATATGTATTCCACCTGAGCCTGGGTGTTCTGGGAAGGGGCAGTGTAGTGTAGTGGATAAGAATCCGGCCTTGGAGTTTCAGTGACCTAGATTGAAATCCTGGCTCTGATACTTTCTGTGTGACCTTGGGTTTAACCTCTCTAGTCTTGTTAATTTATCTGTCAAATGAGGATGGTGATGATAATAGTAATACCACTTTAGTGAGGATTAAACAAGATGATGCCTGAAACCTATGGGTCACCTAACACACTGATTAACCATAGTTTAAGTGCTCAATAAATGGTGGGTGATCCATAAATTGCCATTTTAGCAGCAGGGAAGTGTTGAAAAGATTTTCCAAAAGAGGTACAATAGAATTCAGTTGCAGGAAGAGAAGTTAACTAATTAAGAAGTGGTGAGGAGGGGAGGGAAGAGGGCCTAGGAGTGGGGAGGATCCAGTGCCAAAGCCTGCAGCCTGCATAAATATTAATATATATTTATAAATAGATATTAATAAATAACATAAATATTAATAGATATTCTCTACCCTGAATATCTATTAAATCTATGCTGTAGAGTCCTGGGGTAAGACTTCCCAAGTAGGAGGACTCCTCACTGAGGAATATGGAGAACATGTGCTGAATTTCTCAGTTCATGAAAGGAATATCTTGTATTGAAAAACACAAAAAGAGAATTAGTGATGGTGTTTACAGTAGGGTAGGTCTAGCCCCCTGACAGTTAACACTCATGCTTTTAATATTTCTCCAATCTATGGATAATTCTGTTTTTGTTAGTTTTGTTATCCTTCCCTTTATAGATGGTTACGAGGCGTTACCTTTCTGAAAAACCAGTGGGAAGAAAGAGAGAGAATGAGAGGGACAGAGAATTAGAATGAATATGAATATTAGTTCCCATTTACCTGACAGAAGGGCTCAGGTAAAGAACAGATGTACATAGGAGAAGAGGCAAGTGGGCCGAATTCCTAGATGTGAAGGCTGAAAGAAAAGCAGTAAATAGAACTAGTTTGGGACCCAGAGGTGACTGGGAGTTTTAGACCCCTTTTCTAGAGCTCCTACTGCTCTTCCACCTCATTTCCTAAACTCCTGGTTTTTCTTCTCCAAAACAAGAAGAGCCACAGGAGTTAAGGGACTGAGCGACAGAAAGAAGAATGCACATGGAGTTGAAAAAAATCAATCTTTCTACCGGCTCACCTCTTGGAAAGCTGAAGTCAGTTGCTAACAGTTCTCATCCCTGCTACCCTCACCTACTCTTCAAAATGCAACCTATCGTGTCCCTTGTACATTTAAAGCTCTCTTAATTGATCTCTTTGCTGACTTTCAAGATTAACTGATACTGAGTTTCCTGCTAACCCTAAGGATTGCCACTCTCAGCACACAGATGTGTTTAGCCAGAGGCTTCTCTTTAGGTTGTCCATGTCTCTTACTCCTACCAATTAACCTCTCTTCTTTACAAGGGACACTTGTGCTGCGTTTGTTCCCAAACCCATTTAGCCAGTCGCACTTATTTGAATAATATACTTTGAATAAACAGAGTAATTAAACTGATCCAATGCAAAAAAGACTTTGAGTTTTGTTTCTATGAAAACTAAACTGAATGCTGTGAGAAGACTTGATAAATGTTAGCTGCAAAAGCTTTGCTATTGACTGGGTGTAGGCAGGATAATGGCAAAAGAATGTGTGTGTGTGTGAGGAGGGGATTATAAAATCTGGATAGGTTTGGCATTCAAATTATTTCACAAGTATCTTCAGGTTCTCCCTCCACTGTAAAGAAAGCAAAACTGGAAATCATAGATGAAGGATGTGGTTTATGTAAGACAGAAGATGCATAACTCCAATCAGCAGATCCATATGCAGAGAACAGACCTTGGCCTTACATCAAAAGATTGGCACATGTGTGGACATTTATGTTTTAAGTTATATAAAGTGTTTATGGTATGCATGAATCTTTTTTTTTTTTTTTTTTTTTTTTTTTTTTTTT
>NW_016804151.1:1105087-1166880 GCF_001698545.2 Rhinopithecus bieti
CAGGAAGAGAAGTTAACTAATTAAGAAGTGGTGAGGAGGGGAGGGAAGAGGGCCTAGGAGTGGGGAGGATCCAGTGCCAAAGCCTGCAGCCTGCATAAATATTAATATATATTTATAAATAGATATTAATAAATAACATAAATATTAATAGATATTCTCTACCCTGAATATCTATTAAATCTATGCTGTAGAGTCCTGGGGTAAGACTTCCCAAGTAGGAGGACTCCTCACTGAGGAATATGGAGAACATGTGCTGAATTTCTCAGTTCATGAAAGGAATATCTTGTATTGAAAACACAAAAGAGAATTAGTGATGGTGTTTACAGTAGGGTAGGTCTAGCCCCTGACAGTTAACACTCATGCTTTTAATATTTCTCCAATCTATGGATAATTCTGTTTTGTTAGTTTTGTTATCCTTCCCTTTATAGATGGTTACGAGGCGTTACCTTTCTGAAAACCAGTGGGAAGAAAGAGAGAGAATGAGAGGGACAGAGAATTAGAATGAATATGAATATTAGTTCCCATTTACCTGACAGAAGGGCTCAGGTAAAGAACAGATGTACATAGGAGAAGAGGCAAGTGGGCCGAATTCCTAGATGTGAAGGCTGAAAGAAAAGCAGTAAATAGAACTAGTTTGGGACCCAGAGGTGACTGGGAGTTTTAGACCCCTTTTCTAGAGCTCCTACTGCTCTTCCACCTCATTTCCTAAACTCCTGGTTTTCTTCTCCAAAACAAGAAGAGCCACAGGAGTTAAGGGACTGAGCGACAGAAAGAAGAATGCACATGGAGTTGAAAAAAATCAATCTTTCTACCGGCTCACCTCTTGGAAAGCTGAAGTCAGTTGCTAACAGTTCTCATCCCTGCTACCCTCACCTACTCTTCAAAATGCAACCTATCGTGTCCCTTGTACATTTAAAGCTCTCTTAATTGATCTCTTTGCTGACTTTCAAGATTAACTGATACTGAGTTTCCTGCTAACCCTAAGGATTGCCACTCTCAGCACACAGATGTGTTTAGCCAGAGGCTTCTCTTTAGGTTGTCCATGTCTCTTACTCCTACCAATTAACCTCTCTTCTTTACAAGGGACACTTGTGCTGCGTTTGTTCCCAAACCCATTTAGCCAGTCGCACTTATTTGAATAATATACTTTGAATAAACAGAGTAATTAAACTGATCCAATGCAAAAAAGACTTTGAGTTTTGTTTCTATGAAAACTAAACTGAATGCTGTGAGAAGACTTGATAAATGTTAGCTGCAAAAGCTTTGCTATTGACTGGGTGTAGGCAGGATAATGGCAAAAGAATGTGTGTGTGTGTGAGGAGGGGATTATAAAATCTGGATAGGTTTGGCATTCAAATTATTTCACAAGTATCTTCAGGTTCTCCCTCCACTGTAAAGAAAGCAAAACTGGAAATCATAGATGAAGGATGTGGTTTATGTAAGACAGAAGATGCATAACTCCAATCAGCAGATCCATATGCAGAGAACAGACCTTGGCCTTACATCAAAAGATTGGCACATGTGTGGACATTTATGTTTTAAGTTATATAAAGTGTTTATGGTATGCATGAATCTTTTTTTTTTTTTTTTTTTTTTTTTTTTATCTTTTCCCATTTTATCCAACCTACTGGAAAGCCAACAGTCAGTTCTGATGGCATGGGATGAGACAGCTTGTTCCCAGACACATTTTGGCTTCTATTCTTGCTCTCCACCCTTTCCATTATGCTCCTTGGATTGGTCTTCTATATATTTTTACTATCTTCTCAAAACATTTTATAGTTTGCCTTAGATAAACATAAAATCTAGCTTTCCCCCTGAGGTTACTGTTTACCCTTTAGCTTTCTTCAGTGAAGGATATTTATTCTAGCCCAAACTGGAAAAATCTGAGGGCCTTTATTGGGTATGACATTTGCCCACTTCTCCTTTTGTGGCTTCCAAAGATTATTCCTTCACTTTCTCATAGCCTTCCATTAAGGCCCAGGTGGTGCCAGCTGTACCTGTTCCTTATATTCACTGTCACCACCAAGTTCCAGGTCACTCCCTTGCATTCATCAGGATCTTTAGAACCTGGCTTACATTTTTCCTCTCCATCCCCAGTTCACCTTCAACTTGGAAATATTCAATGTCCATGCAGATATCATGTCCAATGCCTAAAAGCAACTTTTCCTTGAAATCTTTGCTCTCCATTCAGTCTGAGCTAGCATCATAGTTTCATGACTTCTGGCTCTTATTGTCATCAAAAAATGTTTTACTAGGAAATTATAAACCTTAAAGGGCCTGCAGAATGCTGATCACCCCCTTCATCCTCTTTAGATTTTAAGCCAATTGGGAAATTAATGGAAAAGCTCTATTTTGAAGGTTTGAAATGTAGTGTCCACTTCACTGCTGACATGTCTAGGTTGGAAAATGTGTCTGGGCCTTGCTGCTAAAGTGGGAGCCTCCTGTTATTTCCCCTTCCAGCATTAAACCTTAGAGCCCATAAGGTGTATGGGTGAGCAGATGTACATCCATCATTAGTTTTCTTATCTATTACTTCAGTTCCACTTGGATTAACTTGGCCACCTGTTGAAACTCCAGGACTGCTAAAATTTACCGTTTGTCTTTATTTTCCTTTCCCCACAGGCTTCTGAAGAGCTTGGAGATATTTGTCTATTTGTGTGAACTGGTGCCACAATATATTCATGATCTTCTTCTTAGTCCAATTTCAACTGCCGTCCAGCAGTGCTTCAGTATCTTAGTAATTAGCAACCTCCTGTGTTCTCCATGATAATGATGTTAAACTTTTAGCACTCTCTTCAAGCCACCTGACTCATCACTTTTATCCTCACTTTCAATGAAGATTTCGCTGAGAAAATAGGGGCCATAAATGGGCACTATGAAACATTGATTCTTGTCTTCTATCCCTCAAACTTACCTGTATTCACAGCCACACCCCCTTCTTATCCTCTCTGTTGAGATACTATTCCTGACCAAGGGGGTAGGGGATGGTTTCCTATCTGTACTCTCACCTCCTTTGAGGATGTACTCTTTTTAGCCTTTTATGTCCTGAATCATCATCTTCACCATCACATTTAAAAAAATCAGCTTATAAATATATCTATGTCTGTCCAAATTTAAAAAGAAACAGTGACAAAGACTCGTCTGCTGCCCTACTTTTCTCCTCTCATGGTCAACCTTCTTGGGAAAAAAGTAATTTATGCTTTGCATCTTTGCTGTCTCATCTGCAGTTAATTCCTCAATTGAAATTTGACTTCTGCCCCACTATTCTATAGAGTTAATTATTGCAAAGGTCAGAGAGAATCCTGATTGCCAAGCCTAATGGACGCTCTTATTCCTGAGACCATATTCCACTCTCTTTATAAAGCTGGCACTTCTCTCTCATGCGCTCTCTTCCCTCTTTCTCTTTATTCCTTCTCCACCTCCTTTGAGCATTCGTCCATTTTTGCTTGCCTCTAAACACTGGGATCCCACAGAGGTTACTCCTGGTTTTATTCTCTTCTTACTATATTTTCTCCTTGACAGATCATGTCTGTGATAGTTCAACTACTACTTAAAATATTGCTGATTCCCAAATCTGTACTTCTAGCTCAAGCCTCTTTAAGGGAACTGTCTACAGATGACTGCAACTATTCTCTTTTCTTACTTAAAGCGCTGAGCATTACTTTTAAGCCTGAATTACTCCAGTGGCCCCCTAACTGATCTACTTCTAGCCTGGTCACCCTCAAATTCATCTTTGCCATTGCTTGCAAAGTGATTTTTCTAAAATACAGATATACCTTTTGTCCATATCCTCAAAATTATTCAACGACTCCTCAGAGCCTTGAGAATAAAGTTCAGATCATTTAGGGTTGTATTTAGCTTCCCTGTCTGATCTCTGAATATTTCTCCAGCTATATCTTTTTTTTTTTTTTTTTTTGAGACAGAGTCTTGCTCTGTCACCCAGGGCTGGAGTGCAGGTGGCCGGATTCTCAAGCTCACTGCAAGCTCCGCCTCCCCGGGTTCACGCCATTCTCCGCCTCAGCCTCCCGACTAGCTGAGGTACTACAGGCGGCCCACCACCTCGCGCGGCTAGTTTTTTGGTATTTTTTAGTAGAGACGGGGTTTTCACCATGTTTAGCCAGGGATGGGTCTCGATCTCCTGACCTCATGATCCGCCAGTCTGGCCTCCCAAAGTGCTGGGATTACAGGGGCTTGAGCCACCGCACCCGCCCGCTATATCTTTGGTCCCACCGCTTGCTTCAGCCATTCTAGATGATTTGCACTATCCTCAAAGATTTTTCATGCCTTTGCCATTTGATGGCAAATCACATTTGATGTGATTCCTTTTGTCTGGAATGTCTCACTTTCCCTCCTGTGTTTACCTGCCATCCCCTCTCATTTTTAGGGAGCCAGCTCAATCATTCTGTTTTCCTTAAAATCTTCCCAAAGGGCCTCTATGAGTCCCTTCCTGGTCTCTCTCCCAACTCCCTTTTTAGTGCTTCTGTTGATACCCTATGTGTATTTGTATCATAGCATTTATGATACTGCCTTGCGATTTGTTTGTATTTATTTGTTTATATATCTCCTCTTGTTGATTATAAGCTCCTTTGAGTAAAAGGCACTGTGTTTTTTATCTTATCTAACTAGCCTGTAACACAGTGACCAACTCCACATATAGGCATTTTATAAATATTTACTAACAATTTAGATGTTCTAAAGTTATCCAGTGGTCAAAAATATATATACTTGGTTTTAAAAGAGTATTTTAGCCATTAATTTTAAGATGACAAAATTTAGGCAAATTTTCTTTCAAATATTTATCCTTTTCCTTGTGCTGCATTTTGATGTTTTTCATTTTTGGCCTTATTAGGTATACTTTCAATATCTTTTATTTAAAAACTGGTCTAATTAAAATATTTTGCAAAGCAAAATAATCCTAATTAGAGTTGAGTCTGCTGGGACTTTATTGCCTCCTTTTGAACATGAGCCATAGATAAGGTGACTATGTAATTTATTGTTCAGTACAGGACATTTTTGAGACTTAAAGGGGGTGCTATGAATACTTTCACTGGAGTAATAGGAGAAAACAAAGACTGCCCCAGGCAATGTGAAAATAAGTAATTCCAGCTATATTGTAATTATATATATATATATATTTCTGTTATAGCATATATACATATATAAACATAAAATACAGTTTTCATTTACAACACCTCATGTGATGCCTCATGTGTAAAAACCTTAAATTTTTTTTCTTCAGCTGCATTAAATAAACATCAGTGAAGAACATATGGGATTTATGTGTGTTCAAACAGCAAAACACAAAGCTAGACTCCTAACCTGGGGGAATGCATTTCTTCCCCGATATTTTCTCACTGTTGTTTCTGGGGCACTGGAGGATAAGACAGGAACATTAGAGCTTTATGAGCTATTTGGCTTCATGCCAGGGACATCTCAACTTTGAAGTTATTTTGGTGGGCATCTCTTTTCAGCTGCTTTTCCTTACCTCCTCTTCTCCAGTGCATCATCACAGGACGCTGAAGGTCTTTTCAGGAAGCACCGAGAGGAACATCTTGGTTTTTTTTAACCACAGTTTAGCAACTGTGCCATTTACTGGCCTCTTGGGAAACCACATTCTTGGATCATTATCATACTAATTAATTGATTTTTTTCCTGTTTAGAAAAAAAAAAGTTTTGCAAGGGGAGAAAAAAAAATATACCTTAGGCAGTTATTAGAAATACAGGGAAAGGACCAGGAGTGGTGGCTCACGCCTGTAATCTCAGCACTTTGAGAGGCCGAGGCAGGTGGATCACCTGAGGTCAGGAGTTTGAGACAAGCCTGGCCAACGTGGTAAAACCCCATCTCTACTAAAATACAAAATTAGCTGAGCGTGGTAGGGGTGCCTATAGTCTCAGCTACTCAGGAGGCTGAGGCAGGATAATTGCTGGAACCCAGGAGGCAGAGGTTGCAGTGAGTCGAGATCGCACCATTGCACTCCAGCCCAGGCGACAACAGTGAGACTTCATTTCCAAAAAAGAAAAAAAAAAAAAGGAAAGAAAGGGAAAGATTTTCCATTAAGAAGTGCTGTTAGAAGAAATGCTTAATCTTGTGGCTTATTAGGTAAATATCTAGCTCTGAATACACATAACTAAACAAGTGAATCCAAGTCCTTACCATGGCTTCCAAGGCCCTACACAGTCTTGCCCCCAGCTTTTCATATCTAAACTCATCTCCTCCTCTTTCTCTCCTCCTCTCGGTCCTCTCCAGCTGCACTGGATTCCTTGTTTATTTAGCAGGCCAAGGAAACATGACTGTAGAGCCTTTGCACTTCTCATTCTTAATGTGGGAAATGATCTGCCCCAAGATAAAACCATTGCTTCCTTCAGGTCTCTGCTATTCAGATGCCCCATAAAGCAGAGTCTTTCTCTGACTTTTCTGTTTACAGTTGCATAGCCCTCCCCCAAACACACACACACACACACACACACACACACACACACACACACCATTGTTCATCTACTTACCAAACTTTATTTTTCTTTGCAGTATATATTACTATTAATATATTAATTATATTATTTATATCTGTTGTTGTTGTTGTTGTGGTAAGATAATTAAGGGGCCTTGAGAATACAAGTTCCATGAGAATAAGAACTTGGCTTATTAAGCTCATTGCTGTGTCACCCCTAAAACACCCTGGTTTTCAACAATAATTATTGAATGAATAATTAAAAAATGAATTATATCTCATTGATTCAGTAGGTGACGGTCAGTTTGTCTGAAGTAGGATGAAGGAAAATGGCTTCAAAGCATCATACTATTTAGGACTTTCTTTTAGGTTTATATAGATGTGCTGTAGTTTTTATGCTGTATGAAAATACTTGCATTTCACCTCCTAATGGTTGCCATCCAGTCAAACTCTGTGCTGTGCTTTGCATATAATACATGTCTAATGTAATAGGCTTTGGTGCCCAGGCTTCAAATCAGACAGGTTATTAAAGTCTGAAACTTTTGTTGGGTATTATAGGAAATTCAGTCCTGGGACTCAGTTTTAATGTGATAGAATCTCATCTTTTAATCTTAAAACTCATTAAAGGATTTGTAATCTTTATAATTGGTTCTTAATTTATAATTTACCATGGTCCCTGATTTTTCTCCCACTTTCTGTTTTGAAGTTTTTTTTTCTTTTTTTCCATTTTAACTGCTCATTAATGTGTCTACCAGAGATAAACTTGGGAAGAGAGAGATGAAAATCTGATTATGATCTTCAGGTGTTGTTTTGCCGCCATGTCAACCCACCCTGACTTCCTTTTTGGATGTTTTCTGAATTACTTAAGTAATAAGCTCTTTTGACTACTCTGCGGCACCCAGTTTTATTCACTCAAGGTTGGACTTTTTATTTTGTTTTTGTTTTTCTACTCTCCTTGTTTCTTAGGTGAGGACTTTTTTGTTTTTATTCCTTAGCATTTCATAAATAACACTAGAGTTCTCTTCATTTCTCTGTTTAAAAGTTTTTCCATCTTATACCTCACCACTTCTGCTCTTTGTGGAAAATATTTGAGGTTTCTAGATTAAGTATTTGCCCACCTGGAGAAGGAGGCCTAACACTAGCCCACTTGGTCCCAGTCTGCCTAGTTGGGATCTGGCACTCCTTTCCCCTTCCTGCCAACTTCACTTTGACCTTCCTTGACTTCTCATATGCCACTCATATGCCAATGTAGAACACCCCATAAGGAACTTTCCCATTAACCCCTGTGCAACTTAGAAAACAGTCACTATTTCTTGATCTCTTTATATTAGAATTGCTTCTCATCTTCAATCACCTTTGTAAATTTTTCTACAAATACATCTGTTTAAAAAATTTTTTTTCATAGCAAATGTGTTGTGCACAGATGAGTGTCTTCTCATATCCTGAATAAATCCAACACTATGCTATACAAAAACAAAGGATGGCTAGGGATTTTGTTGTGTTGGGTGGGTGGTTAATTCACAGAAAATGAAATTAAAAAATTGAATGCTTTTATGAGTGCTAAAATTCATTATTTCTATTTGGCTTGTAGCAAGCACCCAACATTTAAAGGTTTATAGCTTTTTCATAAAAACCCTTATCTTTAGGTCAGCCAAACCAATCAAGTCAAGTGATAAGTATAGAAGAAATTTTGTTCTGATTTTATTTTCTTAGTGAGGTTTGGTATGGAATTATGAACAGATGGTTACCTAATAACTCCAGTTTTTGCTGGAGGCATCAAACTTGTTCCTCTTGAAGATACAGAAATCTTGCCTGGTCTCTTGACCATTTCAAGAAAAATGTACTAGCATAGCATAGATCTTATGATCTGATAAACTGTTAATACATTTTGGAAGTGTATAATTTTTGTTTTGTTGGATAGAAATGTCTTCCAAGTGTTTTTTTTTTTTTTTCCTCTAGGAAAATGTGATCCATACTGAAATTAAATTTTTATATTGAGGTTCCACCAAAATAATTAATCACTACCCTAAATAACACTTATAACATTGGACCTTATTAAAACATGTTTTCCTGCTTTCTCTCAGAACATATATAATTAAAATATTTGCCTTGAATTAAATGTTGAAGGTTTTCATTCCTAAAGTCATGTATATTGTGTTGTTTCTCCATTGAATCTTCTTTATTATTTAAGAATACTCAATGCAGGCCAGACGTGGTGGTAGGTGCCTATAGTTCCAACTATTCGGGAGGCTGAGAAAGGAGCATTGCTTGAACCCAGGAGGTGGAGGTTGCAGTGAGCCAAGATGTGTCACTGCACTCCAGCCTGGGCAACAGAGTGAGACTCTGTCTTAGAAAAAAAAAAAAAGGATATTCAATGCAAGTTGAATAATAAGCTATTTAGAACTAATTTGCTGTATAATAAATGTATAGCTTTGACTACAAGTTTCACTATTATAATGTAAGCATCAAATCCTCAGAGGACCTCTCATACCTGGTTTATGTATTTATTTCTTCATATTTCCCCTTGGTTTTTAAAAATATTTCTCTTATATGACTATTTATCTGTACAGGCAACCTGCCACTCAAGACTATGTGGTTTCTAATATCAGGTGTTATGACATAAACTGAGCATGGAGCTGGACTGTAGCAGTTGCACAATGAATGACTGATGTGACATAAATTTAGGAATGTAGTTATTATAGCGAATAGCAAATCCTTAATCCCTTGACTCTCTATAAACCAATTTATAGGTTATTTAATTAATAATTAGAGGAATAAAGGCCTAAAGATGACATCTTCCACATCAATATTATTTGGGCATACATAGTTAATATTCTGATTACTTTGACAAATAATAACTCCCGTATTCTTACAACTGTAGGCTTTTAATTTGACATTCAAATTAAAAAAGTGCAAAAATGATTGACAATTGTAATGGTATAAATGATTGAAGAAATGGTGATTACACATTAAATAAGAGACATAGAAGAGAGGTGAGGGATTGAATTGAGCAATCAAAGTTAAGTATGTTTTAAAGCTAAGTAAAGGGAGATGCAAACTGAGCAGGGCACAGTTTGAATGAGATCATGAAATAATCTCATTATAAGATTAAATGAGATAATGAAATGAGTGGTAGAAAGCCTAATCAGAAATCATTTTAAACGTCAGTAGGACTTTTTTTTTTTAAACCTCTCTATGTATGTATCTTAAGAATTGGGACTATTTATATATTTGGGACTATTTATATATAAGAAGAATTGGGACTATTTATATATATTTATATATTTTATATTTGAAAGCCAGCAGTTAAAACCAAGATTTTGACTCTTATACTCCCACAATCAGTTCAATATCAACCACCTAGTAACCAAACCAGTTGTTTCGTTAATGCCATTCAGTGATGCCTAAATCTTACATTGCTTAGTGTCTCTTCAAGGTTTTTCCTCCTTTGTCTCCATAATGGTAGTTCTTTTAGTGTGTTCTCTTTTTCTTTTGTTCTGCTTAGAATTTAGGCTTATTGACTTCCACTTGTCTCAATTGTAGGTACAAAATGCGGCTCTTACAGATTCCTTTTCTGGTAGAATTGAGCCCATGGGCAGTAAGCTTGGAAAGATCAGGAGATACACGCATGCACACAGATCAATCCTCCTGCCAAGGCCAGTAGATTGGAGGCGTTCTTAGATGTCTCTACTTCATGGGATATTCTTGTCATTTTGGCCTTTCCCTGACTTAATGATGGCCATGTACTGGCCTGGGGTCCTTCAGCTATCAAGTGTTTCGTTTCTGAATAAATATTTATATTGCCACTATTTGATGGTTTTAAAAATAACTTTCTGCTGTAATCTGTTTTCTAAATGTTGTTAAAGGCATCCCAGTCTTCCTTGGTAGACCTCAATTGCTTGCGTAGTTACTTCTCTGAGGCAAAGTGATTCTATAATAGTGTGGCTGTCATTGAATAGCTTGGGAGGCTGTCTGAGTGCAGGGGAATTGATTGTCGTGGTGGCCTAGGGCAAGCTAATGGTTGGTGTCAGATACATCACTCAGGTTTGCACTAGTCAAGAAGGACTGGAATTGATCAGCCATCTCTTCCACTCTGAAGGCTTTTATAAGCCTCACAAAAAATAACTTGCAGGACTTTCAGAGAGTCAAGAGGGGTTCTGGTATAATAGAGCTTTTTCTGGAGAATGTTTCCAAAATGAGAAGTATGAGCTCCATTTGTATCTTGCAATAATTCATGAAATAAGCCCCCAGGTGAGCATACATCTCAGGATTCAGATAAGAGCCAGTAAGGGGATGAGAGATTGAGGACCTCATAGAGACACTGGTGATGATTTTTGAGGTAACCAAAGCAGTCAGGTTTCTATGCTTTTATGATGTTATGAACATAATCTATATCCACTGTAGAAATATTTGGAAAATGTAGATAAATAAAATTATGCATTATTCAAATAATTATTGCTATTAACACTTTTTAGTATTGTGCAAATCTTTTTCTATGCAGAGAGAGCAGACTTGCAGCGATGGAAGATTTAACATATATGAGATCTTGTGATTATGATGGTTCCATGAAGTACTGTAGTTTGTTATCTTGCTAAGACACTAATATATGTTGTGCATGCTATAAAGGTAATGTGCACAGTGACCCCAGGTGACCATACAGAAGCCACATTTCAGGGAGGCCTTGATCCAAGTCCTTACAAGTTTAGAGAAATATTATATGCTACCATATTACTCAAGAATGTTGGTATTTGTAAGATTGGGCTATATCCTTGAAAAATATCAAGGGTATATGGTGGTGTGTGACTCTGTGTGTGTGTGCATGTGTGTATGGAAGTGTCTTAGTTCATTTTCTGTTGTTTGTAACAGAATACCTGAAACTGGGTATGCAGAAAAGGGATTTATTTCTTTATACAGAAAAGGAATTTATAGAGAAACGGAATTTATTTCTTACAGTTATGGAAGCTGAGGTGTCCAGCGTTGAGGGTCTGCCTCTGGTAAGGGCCTTCTTGCTGGTGGGGACTCTGTGCAGAGTCCCAAGGTGGTACAGGGTATCAATCATATTGTAAGGGCACTGAGTGTGGTAGCATGCTAGCTCAGGTTGCTAGTCCTCATCTTATAAAGCTACCAGTCCCACTCCCATGATAACCTATTAATCCATTAATCCATGAATGGATTAATCCACTCATGATGGCAGAGCCTTCATGACCCAATCACCTCTTAAAAGCCCGACTGGTCAATGTAGCCACATTGGGGATTGAATTTTTTAGCATGAATTTGGAGGGAAGAAATATCCAAACCAAAACACTATGCTTGTGCATAATCACATTATATATTTAGTAGCCTACTTTTCTTTGCTTAGTGTTGTAAATACCTTACCATGTCATTAGCTATTATTAAAAATGTGATTCAAAATGGTTACATTACATCACATAAGTGGATCTACCTTCATTTATTTAACGTCATCGGATACTAGGTAGTTTATAGTTTTATTTGTTTATCTTATTGTTGCTTTTCCAACTAATGCTGTGATGAATGGCCTTATCATTGTAGTTCAGAATTCTCTGAGGTTATTAGGTTGAGATCTCTGTCTCTTTCTCCGTCTGTGTGTGTGTGTGCACGCGCGCAAGACTTTTGATATGTAATGCTAAATTGCTTTCCAGAAAGATTTCTCTTGTTGATACCCCTCAACAAGTTTAAATTGTGCTAATCTCAGTATACCTTCACCTGTAGTAAGTCTTATAAAAAAATCATAGCAATTTGCCAACATGATAGTTATTGCTTTTCTTTGCATTAGATCACTTTACAGTTTGTTTTTCCTTCTGCTTATTGACTCTTACTTTTTTATGAATCGAATCATATTCTTTGCCTATTTTATTGAGCTATCTATTAATCTCCTTTAATTTGCAAGTACTTTAAAAATTGGAATTAATATTTTGCCTGGCATGTCATGAATGTGCCCACTGTTCTCCATTTCCATGGCTGTCATCCCAGTAGAAGCCACCATTATTTCCATTCCATCTGAATTGCTTCAGTAGCCTAAATACCTAACAGAATTGCAAGGATCTGCTTGATGTGGCCCCTCTCTACTTTTCTAGCTTTGTCTCAGGATCATAATCCTCAATTTCTGCACTGACTTTCTTTTACTTTTATCACCGCTAATTGCCTGCACTTCTACCTCGCCTTCACACATGTTCCTGTTCCTGGCAAACTTCATCTTCTCCATGGCCATTCTCACACACCTTTGCCTGTCTAAGTCTTCCTTCTGGATTAGGGTTCCTGAAACATTTTCATAGCATCCTGTTCTCTTTCTTCCTTATATTGAAAACAACTGTAATTAATCTATTCACTTTTACAAACTATTTTTTGAACAATTACCTGCATAACTTAGATGGGGTTAAGTGATTAACATACACAATTTCCATAGTTTTGCGAAAAAATGTACATATACACATCTGTTTTCTATGGGGAGAATTTAAAAAGTTAAAGGAGTCTCTCTGTGCTTCATGGGATGAATCATCCTTGAAGAGTAATGGACAAGACCATGGGCTCTGGAGTCCTAGGACTTAGGTTGGAATCCTGAATCCACCATTTTTGAGCTATTTAGTCATGGGCATGAGTTACTTAACCTCTCTGTGCTTCACTTTTATCCTCTATTAAATGGGATTGGCCGGGCATGGTGGTTCACGCCTGTAATCCCAGCACTTTAGGAGGCCAAGGCAGGTGGATCACCTGAGGTCAGAAGTTAGAGACCAGCCTGACCAACATGGTGAAACCCGTCTTTACTAAAAATACAAAAATTAGCTGAGCTTGGTGGCATGTGCCTGTAATCCCAGCTACTCAGAAGGCTGAGACAGGAGAATTGCTTGAGACAGGAGGTGGAGGTTGCAGTGAGCTGCACTCTAGCCTGGGTGACAAGAGCGAAACTCTGTCTTGGAAAAAAATAAAATAAAATAAAATAAAATAAAATAAAATAAATAAATGAGGTTAATAATTATATCTGTCTTTTCTGATTGCTGTGAATATTGAAGGAGGTAATTCATGAAGTCCTTAGCTCCTGGCGCATGGTAGGCACTATATAAAATGTTAGTCTTTATCCTTTTCTTTGTCCTGTTTTCTGACTTCTTCATCTTTGAATTTTATTAAGTGCCAACTCGGCAGGAGCACAGTGCTAGATGGTATCCAGGGTTCTGCTTTCTTCCTAGGGAATTGCTCCACTGGTTTTGAAGTGTTTCCTCAACATAACAAGGTTACTTCTGATGATAGTTTGTGAAGCCTCTCCCATCACCTTGACATTCTTCTTTAGAAGTTGATGATATTTCATTTTGGCTTCCAGAACGGCAATGAGCATCTTCTGTAAAATACATAATTTATCTCTGCTTCTCTTTTGGTAGTGTAACTTTTTGAGTATTCATACTCAGATCTGCTTTTCTTGACAGCTGGCAAACTTCCCCAGGCTCTGCGAGGAAACGGAAAGGATTGTTGCTAACCACATTCGTGAGCGAGAAGGGAAGACAAAGGACCAGGTAAGGAGAGGTCTTCCCTGGTGGGAAGTCAAAGGTCTCTGCAAGGTTGTCTGGTAGGTCCCAACAGTCAGCCTGTCGCTTAAAAGAAAAAAAATAGTGGAACACAACTACATTTATTTCTACTTATTTATGAATTATACACATACTATATTCATATCTTATTTATGTTAAAAATAGGAGCAAATAAAAAGACTTCATTCAGAAGAATGAGATGCAAAAGCAGTAACAGGAGTTTCGTTATTTTTTCTTCTCAACACTCCATGGATCATGCATACATCCTACTTTGAAAACCACGAATCCAGAAACATACCACATTTTCTCTTTAAGACAGGAGTTCTTAACTTTTAATGGGCCCACAGATGGGCTCCAGAAGATTCACAAACTCCTAAAACATTATGCAAAATGCTCAGTGTTTTTATTGTTTTCTAAGGAGAGAGTGGACCTAGCTTTTCATCAGCTTATCCATACAACCTATGATTGAAAAGAAAAATTGAGAACTACTCTTTTAAACATTATTTTATGAATGTATGTGGTTTGTAAGGAGTGACCCTGAAATTGTTTTCTAATCCTAGCTCTGTGATTTGGAAAGATTATTTTCAAGTGAGAATAATCCATTTAAAAAAGTAAAGGACTACATGGAAAGAATAAAAATCTTAGGTTTAAATGGATTTTTCTTAGTTACTTATAAAACATTGTAACAGGAAATACAAAGGGTTTTACATACCCTTGAATTCCATGACACAGCTGCACATGTGATGTTGTGGAGAGAATACTGGACTTAGGCCATGTGCTGTCCACAAAATAACATCATGTTCTTGTGTAAATCACTTCTTTGGACTGTTGTTTTCTCATGTACAGCATTAATATATTGGTCTATATGCTCTCTGAAAGCCTGTGTAAGTTAGTATTACAGGATTTTGTGATTCTCAAATGAGTGGGAAGGAGGTGAGGGAGAAATGGGGAAAAGGAAGAAGACAAAATAAAAGAGAGAGGAACAAACTACAGAGAGAGGCACACACAGCACATAGAGTGTGCGTCAGGAAGAGGAGCAGGTGGAGGAGAAAGGGGACAGAAGGATGGAGACCCAGCAGGTTGGGACATTCGTGAGTGATTCCAGGATCCACCTTTTCTCTGCTTGAACTGTGGATTCATTGTCACTACTTTCTATCATTGTGTTTTGAAAGTTAATTAATCACTATTTATAGTTTTCACTTGTTTATCAACTTTCACACTCTTGAATAGCTGCAATAGCCAAAAGAGGAGAAAACAGGCTTTGTGTTTCAGTTGAGATGAACAAATCAGTATTAACTCCTGAGTCAGTGAAGTCAAGCCTAGAGCCAGATATGGAGCCCCAGGGCCAGAGGTTCTCCCTGATGTCTGATGTCTTGGCCCCTCCTGGGCTGAGAAAACTTAAGTTCTTAAGAATCAGCTGTACTCCTGACCTTAAGTAAATAAGCTAACTGTTTTAATTTAGTGTCTTTCATCTGTAATATTCAAATGATACTAAATCCTACTTAACTCTTTGGGATCCTCTGTCAAAATAATATTGGAGAAAATATAGAATAATTATTTAAACCATTTTAAATATTTCTAATTATATCTATGTCAGTTGTTAGCTTCTTCATATTTCAGAGTTTTTGTTTTAGTAAAATGGCATGTTCAAACTTCACAGTGTTGTTAAGATTGTGGGCTCTGGGCTCAGACCACCTGATTTTGAATTCAAGCTCTGTTGTTAACATTTTGTGTAACTTGTGACAAGTTATTTGACATCTTTACACTTCAATTTTCTCATCTTAAAGTGAAATAGTGATAGTTAACTCACAGCCATTTTGTGAGGATAGAAAGAAGTAATCAAAATACAAGACCAGTATTTTGTGGCTCACACCTGTAATCCCAGCACTTTGGGAGGCCAAGCAGGCAGATTGCTTGAGGTCAGGAGTTCGAGACCTGCCTGGGAAACATGGTGAAACCCTGTCTCTACAAAAAATTAAACAATTAGCTGGGCATGGTGACCTGCACTACCAGTAGTCATAGCTACTCAGAGGCTGAGGTGGAAGGATCATGTGAGCCCGGGGGTTGAGGCTGCAGTGAGCCATGGTTGCACCACTGCACTCCAGCCTGGGTGACAGAGCAAGACCCTGTCTTAATATACATATGTGTACATATGTAACAAACCTGCACATTGTGCACATGTACCCTAGAACTTAAAGTATAATAAAAAAATATACATATGTATCTATCTATCTTAGTTCTTAGTTCTTAATTAATTTTAGTTGTTTTTGTTTTTGTTATTGTTCCCAAAGAGCTATGGCACGTGGTAGATTCGAGGAAGAATTGCCTTTTCTGATTTCAAGGGAAATTGTTTTCAATCTGCAACTCAGTTACAGTGATCAATTTATTCCCCAAGTGGGAGATAAGAGATGGGGCAGGCATCTCCCTACTAAGTCACAATTTCAGATGGTCTGGTCCAGCAGTTATCAAGTGTCTGTCACAGCTGGTAGTGGTCACCTCTAATATGGACTTGGGTGGCATAGCAGAAACATGCCTGGTTTTGGTAGTGTGGACATGTCATTTTGGATAGATCTCACATTTGAGTTCCAGACTCTGTGCTGCTGGGCCATGTGGTGCTGTTAAAGTATCCAGTTAGACAGAGTGACCCATATCCTCAGGCCTCCGTGCCTGAGCAGCCCTGGGGCATTCTTGCCGTTTTCTTTCTTTCTTTAAAAAGCAGACTTACTACCAACTTCCGCTCTGGAAGCTTTGTGGGAAAAAAATCTTCACAATTGAAAATGTGGAAAGCCATAAATCTGTCTGTAGCTGTTTCTTAAACAAAGGTGTTTTGAATGTCTGAGTGTGCCAGCCGTTAGTCTCGGTGCTTCCATACATGTCATTGCATGTCGAAGCGGTGGACTTTCTGGGCAACTCCTGCCACCAGGGGTAGCTTTACTTTGCTTCAACTAAATATTCAATAACTGTGGGTGAAAAAAAAAAGGCAGTGAGAAACTCTGAGAAAGTGAAAAAACGAGGAAAAAAATGGACTATTTTCTTTTATCCCCACATGCGACCTGGCTCTTTTCCTAGAGTGAACACAGACTCCCAGTTTCCAGGAATATAATGAGAACAGCCATAGCTTTTATTTTTTTTCCACTTTTTTTTTTTTTTCCTGTGCCACAGTCCAAGTTAATGTGTGTGAACGTCCAAAAGATATTCAGGACAACCTTTGGCGATGCTGAGGATTATGAAGATACTTTGCTCCTTACAGTGGCAACAATTTATTTGTGTTCAAATATTACAGTTTATTGGCACAAGCTTTTGGCCAAATGGATTTGGAATATACAGTTTAACAGAATCTGGCTTTATTGTTGGGAGAAGAAACGCAAAACTACAACTAATCCAATAATGATCACGCTTCCTAATGTTTCAGTTTTCTTCAAGATACGAAACAAAACTCTATCTGACTATATGAAATTTTTTCATGCAAGTATGATGTTATTGACCCAATAACCCCCATCCCTTGACTTTATTTTTGGTAGTGGGATTTGGAGTGATCTTTTAAATCTTTTTTTGGCAGGTCCCCTTGTGACTCTCAGCAAGATTTGGTCAGATGACTGGTTGAGATTAGCCACAAAAACAAAGCCTCCAAGCCGATAGCACTGGGTACTGAGTACAAAACAAGAACAAGTGGCCACATACTAATTATATATCTATATATGGGAATAAATCACTCTCTGGAAAGTTAACTGTTCTTGGCTGGGCATGGTGGCTCACGCCTGTAATCCCAGCCTTTAGGAGGCTGAGGTGGGTAGATCACCTGAGGTCAGGAGTTCACGACCAGCCTGGCCAACATGGTGAAATCTTGTCTTTACAAAAATACAAAAATTAGCTGGGCATGATGGTGGGTGCCTGTAATCCCAGCTACTTGGGAGGCTGAGGTGGGAGAATTGTTTGAACCCAGGAGGTGGAGGTTGGAGGTTGCAGTGAGCTGAGATTGCACCATTGCACTCCAGCCTGGGCAACAGAGTGAGACTCTGTATCAAAAAACAACAACAACAACAAAAAAGAGAGTTAACTGTTCTTCAAGCCTGGTAGATAGTTACATAATTAAGGCCACAAATGTTTATTGGGCATCTACTATGTGTATCATGCTAGGCTCTAAAGTTCTAAGGATAAAATGGTGAACAAGATAAACATAATCCCAGCTTCTATGGAGTGTATAGTCTTGCAGAGAAGAGAAACATTAAACAAACAAACAAAAAAATTAATTACATTTGTAGTAAATGCCACAAATAAGTATAGGGTGCTATATAGATATACACACACATACACATACACAAACACACATATGTGTATATATAGTGTATATATACATGTACATATATGTATGTATCATATAGTATATATACATGTATATATGTATATATGTACGTATGTACATATATGTATGTATATACACATGTACGTATGTATATACACATATACACATAAATTTATGTATATATGCTTATATATGTATATATACATATATAAGTATATGGATATACATATTTGAAAATATATGCATATATGTACATATGTATGTATAGCACCCTATATTTATTTTATAGAATACATAATTTTATACAGATACATAATTTTATACATATACATAATTTTATACATATACATAATTTTATGTATGTATATAATTATGGCATGTAGACTATTTGAGAGTAATAGTACAATCCAACCTGGTCTTGGGTTGGGTAGGGGATAAGGATCAGGGATGGCTTTCTTGAGGATGTACCCACGGGGGAGCATTTTGTAGAGTATGTCTATGAACTGTTGCTATGAGGACTCTGATGCACTCAAATGCTACCTTCAATGAAGGGAGGCAGCAAACAAATACTATGACTATCATGTAGTCACCAAAATTTATTCAACAAAGTCGAAGAGCAGAGCTCTGGAGATATTCAGGCAGAGATCTGTAAGCACCGTCTCTCTCCCTGTTAGCAAATCTCAGCATCCTGGAAAGAGACAGGATTCAGTTGGGAGAGCACAAGGAAACATAGGAAGAGGAAGTCAGTTTTGAATATCTCTGGTATAATACATTCTTTTTTGCAGGTTCTGGTTGCTCCACTTCTCTCTTGTTTTCTCTCAGCCTCCTCGTCTCCCCATTGAATACTATTTTCTACAGAGGGACCTCCCAAGTCTCTGACTTAGAGATTATAAGTATCTTATATTTAGAATATTTTCATGTTGCCTGGGACATGTATCCAGTTTACTCCATTACAAATCTTCATTTAATTCTCATGATGTTTCAGGCACTGTTCTAGGCACTGGGGATGTAGCAGTGGATACAACAGATGAGGTCTATATAAGAAATTTGTAAAAACTTGCCATGTTAGCTAGTGTTAGTGCTGCAAAAGAAAAGAAGGCAGGGTAACACAATGGAGAGTAACCAGCGTGCTAGTTTAAATAGAATGGGCAGGAAGATCCCTCTGATGAGTGATATTTTAGCAGAGATCTGACCTTATTATTATTATTTAAATTTATTATACTTTAAGATCTGGGATACATGTGCAGAATGTGCAGGTTTGTTACATAGGTATACACACGCCATGGTGGTTTGCTGCACCTATCAACCTGTCATCTACATTAGGTATTTCTCCTAATGCTCTCCCTCTCCTAGCTCCCCACCCCCTAGCAGGCCCCAGTGTGTGATGCTCCCTTTCCTGTGTCCATGTGTTCTCATTGTTCAACTTGCACTTACGAGTGAGAACACGCAGTGTTTGGTTTTCTGTCCTTGTGATATTTTGCTGAGAATGATGGTTTCCAGCTTCATCCATGTTCCTGCAAAGACATGAACTCAGCCTTTTTTATGGCTGCATAGTATTCCATGGTGTATATGAGCCACATTTTCTTTATCCAGTGTATCACTGATGGGCATTTGGGTTGGTTCCAAGTCTTTGCTATTGTGAACAGTGCTGCAATAAACATATGTATGCATGTGTCTTTATAGTAGAATGATTTATAATCCTTTGGGTATGTACCCAGTAATGGTATAGATGGGTCAAATGGTATTTCTGGTTCTAGGTCATTGAGGAATCACCACACTGTCTTCCATAATGGATGAACTAATTTACACTCCCACCAACAGTGTAAAAGCATTCCTATTTCTCCACATCCTCTCCAGCATCTGTTGTTTCCTGACTTTTTAATGATTTCTATTCTAACTGGCATGAGATAGTATCTCATTGTGGTTTTGATTTGCATTTCTTTAAAGACCAGTGATGATGAGCATTTTTTCATATGTTTCTTGGCTGTGTAAGTGTCTTCTTTTGAGAAGTGTCTGTTCATATCCTTCGCCCACTTTTTGATTTTTTTTTTTTTGGTATTTTAGTCATGAAGTCTTTGCCCATGCCTGTGTCCTGAATGGTATTGCCTAGGTTTTCTTCTAGGATTTTTATGCTTTTAGGTGTTATGTTTAAGTTTTTAATCCATATTGGGTTAATTTTTGTATAAGTTGTAAGGAAGGGATCCAGTTTCAGTTTTCTGCATATGGCTAGCCAGTTTTCCCAGCACCATTTATTAAATAGGGAATCCTTTCCCCATTGTTTGTTTTTGTCAGATTTGTCAAAGATCAGATGGTTGTAGATGTGTGGCATTATTTCTGAGGCCTCTGTTCTGTTCCATTGGTCTATATCTCTGTTTTGATACCAGTATCATGCTGTTTTGGTTACTGTAGCCTTGTAGTATAATTTGAAGTCAGGCAGCGTGATGCCTCCAGCTTTCTTCTTTTTGCTTAGGATTGTCTTGGCTATACAAACTCTTTTTGTTTCCATATGAAATTTAAACTAGTTTTTTCTAAATCTGTGAAGAAAGTCATTGGTAGCTTGATGGGGATAGCATTGAACCTATAAATTACTCTGGGCAGTATTGCCATTTTCTCAATATTGATTCTTCCTATCCCTGAGCAAGGAATGTTTTTTTTTCCAATTGTTTGTGTCCTCTTTTATTTTCTTGAGCAGTGGTTTGTAGTTCTCTTTGGAGAGATCCTTCACATCCCTTGTAAGTTGGATTCCTAGGTATTTTATTCTCTTTGTAGCAATTGCGAATGGGAGTTCACTCATGGTTTGGCTCTCTGTTCGTCTCTTGTTGGTGTATAGGAATGCTTGTGATTTTTGCACATTGATTTTGTATCCTGAGACTTTGCTGAAGTTGCTTATCAGCTTAAGGAGATTTCAGGCTGAGAGGATGGGGTTTTCTAAATATACAGTCATGTCATCTGCAAACAGAGACAATTTAACTTCCTCTCTTTTATTTAAATATGCTTTATTTCTTTCTCTTGCCTGATTGCCCTGGCCAAAACTTCCAATACTATGGTGAATAGGAATGGGGAGAGAGGGAATCCGTGTCTTGTGCCAGTTTGCAAAGGGAGTGCTTCCAGGTTTTGCCCATTCAGTGTGATATTGGCTGTGAGTCTGTCATAAATAACTCGTATTATTTTGAGATATGTTCCATCAATACCTAGTTTATTGAGAGTTTTTAGCATGAAGGAATGTTGAATTTTATTGAAGGCTTTTTCTCCATCTATTGAGATAATCATGTGGTTTATGTCATTGGTTCTCTTTATGTGATGGATTACATTTATTGATTTGCATATGTTGAACCAGCCTTGAATCTCAAGGATGAAGCTGACTTGATTGTGTTGGATAAGCTTTTTGATGCGCTGCTGGATTCGGTTTGCCAGTATGTTATTGAGGATTTTTACATTGATGTTCATCGGGATATTGGCCTGAAATTTTCTCTTTTGTGTGTGTCTCTGCCAGGTTTTGGTATCAGGATGATGTTGGCATCATAAAATGAGTTAGGGCGGATTCCCTTTTTTTCTATTGTTTGGAATAGTTTCAGAAGGAATGGTACCAGTTCCTCTTTGTGCCTATCGTAGAATTCAGCTGTGAATCCGTCTTGTCCCTGGCATTTTTTGGTTGGTAGGCTGTTAATTACTACCTCAATTTCAGAACTTGTTATTGTTCTGTTCAGGCATTTGACTTCTTCCTGGTTTAGTTTTGGGAGGGTGCATGTATCCAGGAATTTATCCATTTTTTTCTAGATTTTCTAGTTTATTTGCGTAGAGGTGTTTATAGTATTCTCTGATGGTAGTTTATATTTCTTTGCTGTCAAAGGTGATATCCCCTTTATCATTTTTTATTGTGTCTATTTGATTTTTCTCTTTTCTTCTTTACTAATCTGACTAGCAGTCTATCTATTTTGTTAATCTTTTCAAAAAAACAGCTCCTGGATTCACTGATTTTTTTTGAAGGGGTTTTTGTGTCTCTATCTCCTTCAGTTCTGATCTGATCTTAGTTATTTCTTGTCTTCTGTTAGCTTTTGCGTTTGTTTGCTCTTGCTTCTATTGTTCTTTTAGTTGTGATATAAGGGTGTCGATTTTAGATCTTTCCTGCTTTCTCCTGTCAGCATTTAGTGCTATAAATTTCCCTCTAAGCACTGGTTTAACTGTGTCCAGAGATTCTGGTACATTGTGTCTTCATTCTCATTGGTTTCAAAGAGCTTATTTATTTCTGCCTTAATTTCGTTATTTACCCAGTAGTCATTCAGTAGCAGGTTGTTCAGTTTCCATGTAGTTGTGCGGTTTTGAGTTTCTTAATCCTGGGTTCTAATTTGATTGCACTGTGGTCTGAGAAACTGTTTGTTATGATTTCTGTTCTTTTGCATTTGCTGAGGAGTGTATTTATGTGGTCAATTTTGGAATAAGTGTGATGTGGTGCTGAGAAGAATGTATATTCTGTTGATTTGGGATGGCGAGTTCTGTAGATGTCTATTAGGTCTGCTTGGTGCAGAGCTGAGTTTAAGTCCTGGATATCCTTGTTAACTTTCTGTCTTGTTGATCTGTCTAATGTCAACGGTGGGGTGCTAAGTCTCCCAGTATTATTGTGTGAAAGTCTAAATCTCTTTGTAGGTATCTAAGAACTTGCATTATGAATCTGGATGTTCCTCTATTGGGCGCATATATATTTAGGATAGTTAGCTCTTTTTGTTGCATTGATCCCTTTACCATTATGTAATGCCCTTCTTTGTCTTTTTGGGTCTTTGTTGGTTTGTTGTTGTTGTTGTTGTTGTTTTAGACGGAGTCTTGCTCTGTCGCCCAGGCTGGAGTGCAGTGGTGGGATCTCGGCTCACAGCAAGCTCCGCCTCCTGGGTCCATGCCATTCTCCTGCCTCAGCCTCCTGAGTAGCTGGGACTACAGGCACCCGCCATCACACCTGGCTAATTTTTTATATTTTTAATAGAGATAGGGTTTCATCATGTTAGCCAGGATGTTCTCGATCTCCTGACGTTGTGATTTGCCCCGCTTCACCTCCCAAAGTGCTGGGATTACAGGCATGAGCCACTGCGCCGGGCTGGGTCTTTGTTGGTTTAAAGCAGGTTTTATCATCGACTAGGATTGCAACCCTACTTTTTTTTTTTTTTTTTTTTTTTTTTTTGCTTTCCATTTGCTTGGTAAATCTTCCTCCATCCCTTTATTTTGAGCCTATTTGTGTCTTTGCACATGAGATGGGTTTTCCGAATACAGCACATGGATGGGTCTTGACTCTATTCAATTTGCCAGGCTATATCTTTTAATTGGGACATTTAGCCCATTTACAATTAAGGTTAATATTGTTATGTGTGAATTTGATCTTGTCATTATGATGCTAGCTGGTTATTTTGCCCATTAGTTGATGCAATTTCTTCATAGTGTTCATAGTGTTGATGTTTTCTACCATTTGGTATGTTTTTGCAGTGGCTGGTACTGGTTTTTCCTTTCCATAATTAGTGCTGCCTTCAGGAGCTCTTGTAAGGCAGACCTGGTAGTGACAAAATCTCCTACTTTTTACTAGTCTGTAAAGGATTTTATTTCTCCTTCACTTATGAAGCTTAGTTTGGCTGGATATGAAATTCTGGGTTGAAATTTAAGAATGTTGAATATTGGCTCCCGCTCTTCTGGCTTGTGGAGTTTCTGCAGAGATATCCGCTGTTAGTCTGATGGGCTTCCCTTTGTGGGTAACCCGGCCTTTCTCTCTTGCTGCCCTTAACATTTTTTCCTTCATTTCAATGTTGGTGAATCTGATGATTATGTGTCTTGGGGTTGCTCTTCTTGAGGAGTACCTTTGTGGTGTTCTCTGTATTTCCTGAATTTGAATGTGGCCTGTCTTGCTAGGTTGGAGTACTTCTCCTGGATAATATCCTATAGAGTGTTTTCCAGCTTGGTTCCATTCTCCCTGTCACTTTTAGGTACACCAATCAAACATAGGTTTGGTCTTTCACATAGTCCCATATTTCTTGGAGGCTTTGTTCTTTCCTTTTCATTCCTTTTTCTGTAATCTTGTTTTCACACTTTATTTCATTAAGTTGATTCTTCAATATCTGATATTCTTTTTCCACTTGGTTGATTTGTCTATCGATACTTGTGTATGCTTCATGAAGTTCTCGTGCTGTGTTTCTCAGCTCCATCAGGTCATTTATGTTTTTCTCTAAACTGGTTATTCTAGTTAGCAATTTCTCTAATATGTTTTCAGGGTTCTTAGCTTCCTTGCATTGGGTTAGAACATGCTCCTTTAACTCAGAGGAGTTTGTTATTACCCACCTTGTGAAGCCTACTTCTGTCAATTCATCATACTCATTCTTTGTCCAGTTTTGTTTCCTTGCTGGAGAGGAGTTGTGATCCTTTGGAAGATAAGAGGCATTCTGGTTTCTGGAATTTTCGGTCTTTTTGCACTGATTTTTCCTCATCTTTGTGGATTTATCTACCTTTGGTCTTTGATGTTGGTAACCTTCCGATGGGTGGACACCCTTTTTTTGATGTTGATGCTATTCCTTTCTGTTTGTTAGTTTTCCTTCTAACAGGCAGGCCCCTCTGCTCCAGGTCTGCTGGAGTTTGCTGGAGGTCCACTCCAGACCCTGTTTGCCTGGGTATCACCAGCAGAGGCTGCAGAACAGCAAAACTTGCTGCCTGTTCCTTCCTCTGGAAGCTTTGTCCCAGAGGGACACCCACCAGATGCCAGCTGGAGGTCTCCTGTATGAGGTGTCTGTTGATCCCTGCTGGGAGGTGTCTCCCAGTCAGGAGGCACAGAAGTTAGGGACCCACTTGAGGAGGCAGTCTGTCCTTTAGCAGAGCTTGAGCGCTGTGCTGGGAGATCCAACATTCTCTTCAGGGCTGGCGCGCAGGAACATTTAAGTCTGCTGAAGCTGCACCCACAGCCACCCCTTCCCCCGGGTGTTCTGTCCCAGGAAGATGGGGGTTTTAATCTATAAGCCTCTGGCTGGGGCTGCTGCCTTTCTTTCAGAGATGCCCTGCCCAGAGAGGAGGAATCTAGAGAGGCAGTCTGACTGCGGCAGCTTTGTTGAGCTGTGGTTGGCTCTGCACAGTTCAAACTTCCCAGCAGGTTTGATTACACTGTGATGGGAAAACCGCCTACTCAAGCCTCAGTAATTGCGGATGTCCCTCCCCCCACCAAGCTGTAGTGTCCCAGGTTGACTTCAGACTGCTGTGATGGCAGCGAGAATTTCAAGCCAGTGGATCTTAGCTTGCTGGGCTTCTTGGGGGTGGGATCTGCTGACCTAGACCACTTAGCTCCTTGGCTTCAGCCCCCTTTCCAGGGGAGTGAACGGTTCTATCTTGCTGGCATTCCAGGTGCCACTGGGGTATGGAAAAAAAACTTCTGCATCTAGCTCATTGTCTACCCAAATGGCTGCCCAGTTTTGTGCTTGAAACCCTAGGCCCTGGTGATGTAGGCACCCAAGGAAATCTCCTGGTCTGCAGGTTGAGAAGACCATGGGAAAAGTGTAGTACCTGGGCTAGAATGTACTGTTCCTCATGGCACAGTCAGTCATGGCTTCCCTTGGCTAGGGGAGGGAGTTCCCCGACCCCATAGGCTTCCTGGGTGAGGCAGTGCCCCACCCTGCTTCAGCTCACCCTCCATGGGCTGCACCCACTGTCTAACCAGTCCCAATGTGATGAGCCATGTACCTCAGTTGGAAATGCAGTAATCACCTGCTTTTGTGTTGATTTCACTGGGAGCTGCATACTGGAGCTGTTCGTATTCAGCCATCCTACCAGCCATCAACTACTATTATTATTATTGTTATTGTTATGAGATGGGGTCTTGCTATGTTGCCCAGACTGAAATGCAGTGGCTATTCACAGGCCTGATGATGACTCACTGCAGCTTTGAACTCCTGGGCTCAAGTGATTCTCTCACCTCAGCCTCCAGAGTAGCTGAGACTATAGGCAGACACCACCATGCCCAGCTTCTGATTGATGTTTGGATTCAATGATTTATTTGTATATTGACTTTTTGAGTTGGCTGATCAAATGCTTCTCCTGAAATGTATAAAGCGTCTTGAGATGGTTCTTTAAGCTGCTAAAGATAGAAAAGGAGAGAGAAAACAAGAGGTGAATTACTAATTTGTAGCTAATATATGATGTCTACAGGAAGAATAAGCTCACAGCACCCCTCGTGGGCCCTCCTGCCACATATCTTATTTGTGCTTGTCCTTCTTTTGAACACTATGCCTACATTTTAGAGAAATCAAATAATTCTAGATTCTGTACTAAGGTAGCAAATAGTGTATGCCTATAAGTTATAATGCTATTCTGTTTATGTGCTACTCAGATTTACTTTTCTAGAGTAGATTTTTAACTTATGAATTTAGAGTACAAAATTATGAGTCTAATAAAGAAAAGTTAAGGTTCTTTTCATTCTAATTGAAGTATCCTTTAAAAAATTATATGAAGGTAATTAATTTGTGGGCAATTACTGAATTTAATGTTTGAGAATTTTTAGATGGGCTTTCACTGAAGTGTTTCTCTTTGACTTACAGGTATTGCTATTGATTGACATTCAAGTCTCTTACATCAACACCAACCATGAAGACTTCATTGGCTTCGCAAAGTACGTGAAACACTTGATTGTCACATGCATTCCTCCTATTGGTTTGTCTCAAACACACATTGTGAATATTTACTACAGTTTCACCACCTTTGAGAATACAATCCATGCCAAGATTAACTCTTAGTTTACCTACTTAGGAAGTCTGAGCTCCATGGTCATAGGGCAGGGATATTTACTATTCTCTCAGTAAAGTAGTTGGCTCTATTATGCGGCATATGAAGTCATGTATGTCTTACATACTTATCACCTCATCATTTTTGGATGATGTTCTGCAGTTTGTACTTGAACTCCTATAGAAAAACAGTAATTAATGCATGTTTAAAATTTTGAGGGGAACAGTTTTTCACATCAATTTGAAATAGCACGTGTAATTTACAGGATGCAAGCTATTTCAACTTTTCTAAGTCAGAATCTAGAGGCCTGTGTTTTTTTTTTTTTTTTTTTTAAACTTTCCTTTGTGAAATTAGATGTAATCTGTCGGGATGAACATTTTATTTTCTATAAAGTGTGTATACAAATATTGCCATTTTTCAAATACATTATCATGCAGACATTATGGTTAGTTACTCAGGACTGGCTATGCACTGTGTGACATTTTTAAGACCTTGAATGCACTATCTTTTCCTGCCCATTAGTGAAACTAGTTTTCATTTGATTTAAATGATCTTGATACTACCTCTCAAATATATTTTTGCATTTAAGTGGTTCCAACTTTGTGTATAAAATATAGCTTATTTTATGTAAAATGTAAAACAAAAGAGCCTATGTACTTTTACTTAAACTGAGTATTCAAGAACAGAGACAAATAAAAAAATGGCAGAATGTCAAATTAATTTGTTTTATTACATTCTGACTTAGAAGAAATGGATATGCAGACCCTGTGACCTAAACTACAGTGGCCTGAGGAATTTATAGGCATGTTTTAGGGAGAACAGGCCCAATTATCCAACAGAAAATTATCTCATCCTAAACTTGGCTGTGGTTGTGATGTCCTAGCCAATTGTGTAAATATATTTTGCATCCAATGGCTGTTACTAGTGAATGGTAGATAAGATTTATTCCACCGTTTTCTGTCCGTGGCATACGTGTAATATTGTTAGAACCCAACCATAAATATGTGCCCTAGTCTAGTTGTCTTTGCAGCCACCCTGCCCACACCCACTTCTTGATAGGTATTTGCTGCACAGGAATTTCGCACAGACTTGCCCCCCTCTCTTTTAGCCCCATGACTCTCACCATGTGCTCTGTTCACTTCCTTCTGCAGATTCACCTAGACTGTAACGTGCATCCTTATCCCTCAGTCTGGAAAGGGAATCTGAGAATTTTTTCCAGGTTTCCTCCACAGTCAGTGAGCCTAGGGAGCCTGTACCAAGCTCTACTCTAGTTTCTATGGTGGGTGGGGGGCAGAATGTAGAAAAAGAAAAAAACGTTTTGCCTTTTAGGAGCTTGCCTAATAATTGAAAATATAGAGACACACATGTAAAATTTAAACTGACACATTCTTCATTTTCCTCACTGCTTCTCTGAGGAGTTTAAAAGACAAACAAATCCTTGAGACATTTAAAATAACAGGAATGCTGCCTTTAATGTTGATTTTCATGGATTACAAATGCCAGTTAGGTTCTTACAAAAATGTAGCAGATGTCGACGTAAAATTGACACAATAACTTAAGAGTGAAAAGGATGCTGCCTTGTTGTGGTACCACAATTAGAGGGGGAGAATGTAGAAAAAGTCATAATCCATTTAGAAAGGTTCAAGTTTAAACATATTATATAACCCGTGCTTCAATTTAAATTTCACCTTTATAATCTTCTTGAAACTTTTTTTCTATGATAAATGAGCTAGAGTTTCTTTTCCAATAAATTTCCATATTTGCTGTCTTAGAAGCTGTTGAACTACAGTTTTATATTGATTATATTGATTTATAGGTTTTCAAGGGCATGTGATTTTTCAAATTTAAGACTTCCAAATACAAACTTTTGATGTAGTCTCTCTGTAATCCAGGTGTCTGGTCCTATTTTTCCAGCAGTGAGATAGACTATGAATCTTTATGATATTGGGGAGAAAAAAGAAGCATAGTTAAAACTGCTTTAGAAATCCAGCAACTCTACACATTTGTCATCTAATTTAAATTGCACACTTAAACCTTCTTTAAGGGACGGATCTGGGAGTCAACAATCCAGGTTATTTTTCCAGGATATGCCACTGATGAGCTTTGGGTTTTGGCAAGGCACTTAGCCTTTCTCTATCTGTTTACTGATGTATCAAATGGAATAATAATCCTTGTCTTGTGTACCTTTCAGGATTGTCAGAAGATCAAATTAATGAAGTTATGTGGAAATCCTTTAAAAAAGAAACTGTGGTGTAGTCTATAAAAGTGAGAGATCCTCCCTGTCTCTCTCTCTCAACACACATGCACGCGTGCACACACACACATACACACACATATACACTCACATTTGATTACTAGATGTACAATTTTACTTTGTGATGAAGTTATAATGACTTAAGTATGATTGTCACTGGAATGTTTTTCAGTTGCTAATATCATTATCTCTAAATGTGATATTTTGCTCTGAGACCCAGAGATAAATGTCCTTTCCATTTGTATGTCGACTTGGAATTGACATGGGGTGGCATGGGGTGATTATGAAGATGAAGAAATGTTCATTTCAAAATCACTTTGAGGAGTTGTGGTATTTTTTGTGCTTTTAAAAATTAAGAAAATATGGCTGTAGCTATAAATTTTAAAGTTGGCAAGAATGCTGTTTCCATCAAGGAAGAAAAGTCAAGCCATATTTGAAGACAATTATGTAAGTATTTTTAAGTTCCAAAGACAGAAAATTAAGGTCTGGGGTTGAAGAAAACAAGCATTTGTTTCATGAGATTTTTAGAGAGTTGCCAAGAAAGAAGGAACTGCCTCCCAGATTTATAGGATGGTGATGTACATAGTACTTTACACATGTAATTTTTTTCAACTGGGATGACTTTTGTTCTAATTTTTTTTAAAATGAAAATGGATTGCTAAAATTGGATTAATAAAATATTTAGCTTCAGAGTAGCATTCAGGACATCTCAAAATTCTTCTTTCTGTTATAGAATTTATATTGCCATGTTTAATATGTGACACTTTTTTTCCATCTTCTAGTTATTTGTTAGACATGGCCTGTAAAATATGTACCATGTGTAATGTGTCCAAATAAGCACTGCTCTAGGCTTGCTTTGGAATTTCCTGGCTTCTAAATGCTCTTTCAACTATAATATAGTTTCTGAGTCTGAAAGTTAAGCATTTCAGAATAAAACGTCAATTTTCTTCTGACGTAAGGGTTTTAATTTGTCATTCTCTTCTTTAAAAAAAAAACCCTAAGTTACATATATTTTACATTATATAGCTAGTTTTGCTATTTAAGAAAATAAGAACTGGCCCGATTATTCCTTCATTCACTTCCCCTTGTCCTCAGTAATCCTCATTTGAACAAAAAGGCAAGCTTGTTAGTGGAATGCTTTGGGAAGTGAAATTTCAAACTCCTCTGCTCTTCTTCATTTGTTCCATGACACAATTTGCTTTCTGAGTTACTAGGATTTATGCAGTCCAATGGTTAAAGAGAAAGAGGGACTATAGATATGTGCCGTTAGAGTAATATCTCTATACACCACAAGCAGCAGACCAAGGTCTGTTTGTTTTTCAATCTGCTCAGTAGGTCTCAACACCTGTTTTCTCACAGTTGCGATGATACAGTGTGCAGATTTCAGTTCTTGTTATTTGAGCACCATGAAAATTCTATGGGTTGTGAGATTCGTTATATCTTTTTCCTGATCCTCTGGAATTCCTCTGTTGCTGTTTTACTAAAGGCAGTGCATTTGAACCTTGCCACTAAATTCCAGGGCAATCTTAGTCTTTCCCTTTACATTCTTAGTTTATTTTTCCCTAATGCGTAATTATATTCTATTATAATAATATTTCTATTTCCTAATCTTACATGAGAATGTTCTCTCTCTTGTGGAATCAAAACTTAGGTATTGGAGTATAAAAAGATCCTTTTTTTGACTTATATACAAATTTAGGAATTAAATGCTTGCTTGCTTACTGAAATTGTTGTCAAGTAGAAATACAGGATTGAGCAACTTGAAAGGACATCATTCATATCTCCTGTTCAAATAAGTTATAAATTCCAATGTTCCAAGCACCATTTTAAAAATAAGTGGACTTCCAGTTTTCTCTTTCATTCTCAGATATGTTATTTTAAACTTCATCTTCATCTTTAACATGAATGTTAGGAGGTAAGTGATTCTTCTTTTACAGGCTCCCAAGTTCTGTAAGATTTTCTTGCATAATAATTAGCCGGAGACTTCACTAAAGATCCTGGAGGAGGATCATGTCTGAATTATGCCTTTTTAGAAACTTCCAGAAACAACATTGTTTCTTCTCCCTTTGGCTTCAGTCTGATTGGATGGAACCTGGACTATCACAGTGTAACCTGTGATAAGTTACACTCTTGGGACTCTTGTGAAGTGTTCATAATCTTTTTTGGATAATATAAAAGAATAGTCTAAAAGAGCTTTACTCTATAGCATCATTGCACAATAGAACTTTCTGAGATGATGGAACTATTGTATAATCTGTGCTGTTCAATACAGAAGCCACTAGCTGTATGTGGCTATTGAGCAGTTGAAATGTGGGTAGTGCAATGAAGGAAATAATTTTTTAATATAATTCATTCTAATTAAAGTTTTAATCTGGCTACCAGCTACTGCATAGGATGGTAAAGCCCTACAGTATAGTGACTCTGGCTGCTGGCTCTGGGAACTTCACTGTGGGTCCTACTTTGTTGACAGCTTAGTGGTGACTAAGAGAAAAAGCAAGGAGGCCTCTTAATTGCTGCTAAACAAGTCTAAAAGAACTTTTTTACTCTGTAGCACTGTTGCACAATAGAAGTTTCTGAGATGATGGAACTGTTGTATAATCTGTGCTGTTTAATACAGAAGCTACTACCTGTATGTGGCTGTTGAGCAGTTGAAATGTGGGTAGAGGTAGAGGTAGAGGTAGAGGTATACTCTGACATTTGCCATGGAATCTACATCTCAAAGGGACTCTCCATTTCCTCTTTGAGTGGCCTTAGTCTGTGCTCCATTCTTCTTTTTCATCTTCCTTTCACTTTTCGGTTCACTGCAATCTAGTTTCTACCGCACCTCTCCACTGAGACTGTTTTTGTCCAGGATAAAACAGTTAATCCAATGGACAATTCTGAGCCTTTCATTTGACACCACAGTTAATCACTCCTTGTTGAAGAGATCTGTTTCTTTGCTTCAATAACCTCCCACTCTCTCCTGGTTTTCCTCTTTTCACTCTAGCCACTTCTCAGTCTTTAGGAGCTCTTCATCTTCTGATCATGGCTTAAGAACGGTTCTTTAATCAATTTTCTACCCTAGACCCCCTTCTTTTCTCACTCACTGCATCTTTCCTAAAGGATCTTACCCACTCCAATGGTTTTAGTTGCCAACTTTATCTGATGACTCCAAATCTAGATCTTCATTTCACGACTTTTCACTGCACTATGTACCATATTCAGATGTCTACTGGACATCTCTACTTATATATCCTAGAGAAGCCTCAACCTTCTAGTCCCAAACTAAACTCCTCATCTGCTCTTATAGTTTATAACTTCTATGTTGTTCTCACTTTCTGTGGATGGCACCTCCTAGTCCTATTCTTTGCTCCTTGCTCCCCTCATATCTTTGTCTCCATCCATCTTTACCAAGTTCATGTTATTCTATCTCCATAATATTTTTAAAATTCATCTATTTCTTTCTATTGTCATTGCTACTACTAAAGTTAGTCCTCTCTTACCTGTATTACTACAACTTTCTCTCTGTCCCCGGTCATGCTCTTTCTCATTCCTTCTGAGATTCTCTGTTACTTTCAGAATAAAGTCTAAACTTATTAATGTAATTTCCAAGGCTCTCTCTAATCTGTATCCTGCTTACCTCTTAAGCCTGTTCTATTGTCACTATTCCTTTATACTCTACTCCCTAACTCCATGCTGCAGCCAGTCTGGCCACTTTGGGATCCCTAACTGTACCATACTTTTGCTTTAACATATGCCTATGATATGCTTCTTCAAATTATTTAGGTTTCCTAGTACAGATGAACATTGATAGTCTGGTTGTAAATAACCCTGGCATCAAAAGAGAATTCCATAAATATTTCTTAAGATACTACCATAAACCCTCTGCTAGGTAATGTCAGTGATGAGAGAGGTAGAAATACCAAGATTAATGCTCTTGGCTATCAAGGAGCAGGCATTGTTGGAGACCCAACTATAACACAACCTTGTTTATAAAATATAGGCACAGACCAAAGCTTTGAGAGTGCATGAAAAAGAGAGACAACTGGAGGTTTCTAAGAATTCATAATTCAGACATGAAAGTTGACTGGACTTTTAAGACTGGATAGGACTCCAATAGTCAGAGAGAGGGGTCTGTGCTGGCTGCTTCCTATCTTCTCTGCTTTAGTCAATATTATGCATTTCAGGGAACTAATTTGTACTAAAACATCGCCCCGATCGTGTCGTTTGCTGGCACAGAAACATTGAATGTTTTCTTCTGCCTTCAGAGTAACAGCCAAATTCTCCATAATTGGCCCCAACATACAATTGTACTAGATGGCTTTTAAGATCACTTACAAACCCCAGTCTATGATTGGATAATTCTACCATAATAGTTTTACTCTCCACAACTTCCCCATATGCCTCATCTTTCTACCTCCTGGCTTTGCTAACACCAGTCTATTCTCTTGGAACATAGTCATTTATCTTCCTTTATTAAAGTTTATCTTCTTTTCAAGTTTGCTGCAAACATTTCAGATCATATCATCTGAAATTATATTTCTTGTCCCTTAACATTCAGAGAAAGTAGTTTGGTATAGGATTTGTTTGTTACATGGTCACACATCATAGACAAGGATAGAAGAGACTGTGCAAAAAAGTTTTGAGCCAAGAGATAACATTGGGGGTTCTCTGATTGTCTTCTAATGTGCTTTTATTTTTATAAAAGTTTAAACTTCTTGTTATATACTTTTAGAATCATTATGTCTCAGCACACACAAATTTGGTTCTATGTTTTAGTGTTCTGGCAAGGCTTTCCACAGTGACTTGTGTGTAGTAGGAATTTATATGATCAACAACAAATGTGTGTGCACACATACACATGTAAGAAGATATGGGTAATTATATCCCACATTTAAAACAAAAGCACTTTTTTGCTTTCTCCTATTACATCCTCATATATTTATTAATATAGATTTTATTTTTTATTTGTTATTTTTGTTTTGTGTATGCATATCATTACTTGTACCAGACAAATTGTAGGCTTTGGATTATAAGAACCATACCGAGACGGGCGGATCACGAGGTCAGGAGATCGAGACCATCCTGGCTAACACGGTGAAACCCCGTCTCTACTAAAAAAATACAAAAAACTAGCCGGGCGTGGTGGCAGGCGCCTGTAGTCCCAGCTACTCGGGAGGCTGAGGCGAGAGAATGGCATAAACCCGGGAGGCGGAGCTTGCAGTGAGCTGAGATCCGGCCACTGCACTCCAGCCTGGGCGACAGAGCGAGACTCCGTCTCAAAAAAAAAAAAAAAAAAAAAAAAAAAAAAAGAACCATACCTTATTTATATTTTTATCTGCTACAGAGTTCGTGCCCTACAGTTTTTGATTTATGTTAAACTAAAACACTATACATAGGTATGTTTTATAATATTTCAGAGTTAATTGGTTGAGTAACTATATCCAAGAACATGTCCAAGGGCTCAAGTTAATTTGCAAGTCCTTACAGGTTTTGTCAGGAACATATTTTTAAATAAATGTTTTAAAATACTCTCAGTTCAATTAATAAACAGAAGAATTATGACAAATAATGTATTCTAAGCAGGCAGCTTATTTTTTTATTTCGTTGCTTTTGAAGTAATTTCAAGTAGCTAAATACATCATTAACAACAGAATGTTTAAGTTTATGGGGCCAATTGCTGCAAAAAGATTATTCTTTAGGTGGAAAATAGAGGCAACTTCATGTTTTTTCTAACTGTAATATTTGAGATTGGCTTATAAAGTAAATCTACTTTTCCTTTGGCATATTCTTACAAGTGGTAGATCCTAAATATGCGTTATTTCACAGATGGAAACTGTCAGTGGACATTGTCTTTGTCTAGTGTAGCTTATAAGCTTCTGAGAGTAATTTTACATCTCAAGGAATATTGGACCTAAAAGGAACTTAAGAAACAGCTTGTTTAGTCCCCTAGCCTTTCTCTCTGTCTCCGTTTCTGTCTGTCTCCCTTGTAACACATATATACACATTTTATGGCCGAGTGACTGAAGTCCATTTTGATCAAACTTTTCACCTAAGGTAGCAAAGGAGTCATTAACGATCTTTGTGGCTTTTGCTTTATGTTCAACTTATTTTCCCTTAAGTGATTTGAAGGTGACTGATACATAATTTTAGGGTCCCCAGTAATTTGTTCAAAGTAAGCACCTGTGGGTCTATCACAGTTTGGAAGTTTTCACCACTAGTCAGTGCTTTAGTGAAAACATTACTCCTTAAACACAATTATGGTGCTTGGAAGAGATAAACATAGCCTATGAAGGTGTCTTGATCTCATTATAGTAGTAGTTTTCCCATACATTCCTGGAAGAGCAGGAATCCTGGAGGGTGCTGGAAAAGTGACATTTAATGTGGAAAAAGAAAGTTAAGGAGGAGATCCGAAGCACTTAGGAGAGTGCTACTCAAGACACTCTGTGTGCCAGGGCATGAGGGCAGCCAGAGGGCAGTGTGGGCACATTGGGTCCTGGTCACCTCTTTCACAGCCTCACCTACAAGACCTGAATAATATAGATTTAGATTGTTCAGATAAATGGTTAAAGAGGAAATAATTTCATGGTAATTAAGAGGATTAACCATTTAACAGAAAGGTAGAAAATTAAAAAAAAAAACAAGGAAGGAAGAAGTTGAAATTAGCAAATTTAAAATTGGAAAAAAATACATACACAAAATATTTTTAGCAGCCAAATACATTGTGGACTTTCACCACCCACCCCCTGCCCACCTTCAGTTGAATGCAGTGTTTCTTCATTAGTTTGAGTGAAGGAAAGCAACTTAAATGTATCAGAGGAGTTTATTAAAAACTTATTTTGATCAGCTGTTCCAAGTGTGGTGTTGATTTCTAACTTGTTACTGCAGCACAACATCCCATCACTTTAAACAGTTGACTGAGGGCTTTGGTCTCCCTTTTCTCTATTTTACACTATTTCGTTGATCTCCAAAACAGCTTCCACAAACTATTAAACAACCTGTAAGAATACTGAGTATTGCTGATCTTCCCAGAATAACCAAAATGAGTTGTGTTTCTTATATTGATAGGTGTTTATTCGTGGATCCACCAAAAGAAAGCCTTTGTCCTTTTGAGGGATAGAGTAACCTAGTGATGAAATGTGTGGGCTCTGTTGTTAAGTTGTTGGAGTCCTGTCTGGCTTTTAACCCTCTGTGCTTATGTCTAAAATGAGGGTTATAATGGCATCAACCTCATCGGACTTTTCATCCAACAGATATTTCATGAAACCAAGCATGTGCTATGTCCTTTCTAGGCCCTGGGGATATAGCAGTGAACAAAACAGACACAAACCCCTGCTCATGAGGAGCTTACAGTCTAATGGAAAGGGGCAGAGAAACACAAAAAATAAATACACCGTGTAGTGTATTGAGACCATCCTGGCGGACTCGGTGAAACCCCGTCTCTACTAAAAATGCAAAAGAATTAGCCGGGCATGGTGGTGGACCCCTGTAGTCCCAACTACTCCGGAGGCTGAGGCAGGAGAATGGCGTGAACCCGGGAGGTGGAGCTTACAGTGAGCTGAGATCGTGCCACTGCACTCCAGCCTGGGCAACAGAGCGAGACCCCATCTCAAAATACATACATACATACATACATACATACATACATACATACACCGTGTAGTGTATTGAGACCATCCTGGCTAACTTGGTGAAACCCTGTCTCTACTAAAAATGCAAAAAAATTAGCCGGGCGTAGTGGCGGACCCCTGTAGTACCAGCTACTCGGGAGGCTGAGGCAGGAGAATGGCGTGAACCTGCGAGGCAGAGCTTGCAGTGAGTGAAGATCGTGCCACTGCACTCCAACCTGGGCGACAGAGCGAGACCCCATCTCAAAAATAAATAAATAAATAAATAAATAAATAAATACACCGTGTAGTGTGTTGGACTGTGAGAAATGCCAGACAGAAAAACAGGTTAAAGGGGATGACAGTCTTGGAGGAAGGGAGGGATGGGGTTATAAATAGGGTGGTCAGAGTAGTCCTTACTGAAAAGATGGATTTGAATGAAGACTTGAAGGAGATGTTGGGAACCATGCAGATGAAAGGGGGAAGCAAATCCTAGGGAGCTAGCTTTCCTGAAGGCTCTAAATGGGAGTGTAGTGGATGGGTTTGAAAAAGAGCTGGTGCCAGTGTGGCTGGAACTCTTCAGGGAACGAGGTGAAGGGTAGGAGGAGATGAGTCAAAGAGCCAGTGGTGGGGATTGCTTGAGTAGGGCCTTGTAGACCCTTGTGTGGACTTTGGCTTTTACCATTATGTGGAATGGTGTTGATGCAGTACAGGGTTTCCAGCAGGAGGGTGGCATAGTCCTTCTACAAGTATCACTCTGGTGTCTGTTAAGAATAGACTTCAGGGAGACAAGTGTGGCAGCAGAGACCAGACAATAAATGATTACAGCAATCCAGATGAAGGATGGCAGTGTCTTGGACCAAGGAGGGATGAATGGAAGTGATGAAAAGATGGCTAAATGTTAAATGTAAGAAAGTAGTTGACAGCATTTTCTGACGGTCGTATATGGGTTGTGAGAGAAAGAGGAGACAAAGATTTTGGCCTAAGCTCTTGGACGTATGGTATAGAATTGCCACTAGTTAAGAGGAGGAAGGAAGACTGCGGGTGAAGCAGATTTTAGGGGGGATTTCAGGAGTTCAGTTTTGAAATATTAAGAATGATATGCCCATTAAATACCCAAGTGAAGATGTTAAGTTGTTAAAAACATGAATAAGTCCAGAGTTGGAACTCATACATGTTTGGATCTACATGGCAGATTCAAACCAGAGATGCATTAAAGGAGTTGTCAGAATATCTTGGAATTCAAAGCAGTGAGACTGGATAATATCACAGAGTTTGTGATGTGGAGCCATACTACTTGGGTACTACCACTTATTAGCTGAGTGACTTTGGGAAAGTCACTTAGCTTCTCTCCTCATCTATAAAACAAGAAGAATAATCATAACTACTTCATGGGGTTGCTGTGAGAATAAAAATGATTAATATCGATAAGGCACTTAGAACATGGTATATACTCAATAAGCATTAGCTTAATTTCCATTACAACTCTTCTGTCTACCTGTGGGACATTGCAAATATGTCAACTCATGTTATTAATGCTGCAATGCAGCTTTTCTTTCAATGGTGTTATTATATTTTTGGTTTATGTGCTACTAGGAGTTATGTGCTATTAGGAGTCCCATTGAGTTGGTTTTGCTTCCAGAATTAAACTGAGCTGGAATTTTGGTATTAGGTCTGCCTCCATTGATTTTTTTTTTTTTTAAAGCCTGTATATATTTTAGTATTTGTTACTTGTTCAGGAAAAAATTGTATGTGTCTCTTCAGTGCTGCTTTCCTTTGCTTTTCTCAGTGCTCAGCAGAGGAGCAGTCAGGTTCACAAGAAAACCACAATTGGAAATCAGGTAGGAATTGCATAAGAGCATCAGTCTATGCATGTCCCAAAGAATTTGAACTAAATCGCTTGATTGACTTTTTTTAATGCAAATTAATCACGTGCAAATTTTGCTTGAAATGCAGCTTTTCATTTTGATTTGTTTTTGCTTTAAAAAATTTTTGGAGCAAATTGCATTTCTTTTTGGCTACTTTATGCAGTTAACCATATTGATTTATTTTAAATAACTTTTCTGCTACTTGCTCTGCATTTCAAATTTGACTCCTCGTGTCCTATTTTGCTTGCTTACATTACCCCTAAGTTTAATTTAACATTGAGTTTGTGAGTCAGTTGAAGGTTAAAATATGGTGAGTAGTTGCATGAGCTTTCTGGGATTGCTAACTAGTTCACACATTTGCACAGCTTGGTATCAGTGAAGGGACAGCTCATGAAGAAGGCAGTTGTTGGATTTAATCTCTGCCGCACTAAATTCTTGTTGGTTAATGAAGATGTTAATTCCTAAGAAGATCTGATCTTTTGAGTTTTTGTGTTTTGGGCTGACCAGCTGTCTCTGACTAATAGCGCTCTGCAGAGATTGTATTAACTCGACAGTTTGCTGTGTCTTTTATGTTTTATGTGATAATGAGTATTTGCATTGTTATTTCTTTTCAAGTCAAAACAATGATGGTGTTATAGTTTTTAAAAAACATTCAGAGGTACAATTATTGAACAAATTGAAACCTCTGCTCTAGATTTTTTTCCCATTGTTTTGAAAGGAGAAGAGGTAATAACAGACTTTATTTTAAAAACTTTTTTTCTGAACTAAAGCATATAATTCTTTGCTATTTCAGGGAACCAATCTTCCGCCTTCAAGGCAAATTGTACGAGCTAAGTTCTGTAAGCTTTACTGTTGCTTTTTCATTTAGCTTCCCAAGGGCACAGTTTGTCTTTAACTGATTAACTCAACTAGCGCTTGCTACTAATTTTTTTAAAAACTGAGGTTGTCTTGTCCGTAACACCCTATCATTGAAATAAAAATCCTCTTAAGAGGGTTCATCCCTTCACTGCTAATAACTTGCTGTGATTGAAAGGTATGAACTAGTAAACTCTAAAATGCTAGAATAATAAACCCTTAACACTGTGGGTGCTTTGATATTTCTCTAATTTTAATGGGCCTTAAAATAATTAAAATCATTAATGATCTTCATCTCTGTCCTTTTATGCTATGTTGTTATGAGGTGTAAGCCTTTCTCTTCCCCTTGTATGATAATATTTCCAATAAATGTAGATGATGCTTCTAAAAGGTGGGTAAATATTGAATATCTGATTTTGCTGTGTTTGTTGATAAGCCTACCCAATTCCAATTACTTGCATTTATTTTAAAAAAACAGAAAAACAAAGTTATGTTGATGGACATTTTATATGGCTATAGAGTTAAATCTTTGAAAACCAGATACTGTGTCTTCTTTTATGGAAGTGTAAAGACATTGTCATAGGTATTTAGAAAAAAAATTAAACTCTAATTTCTACCATGAATAAAGCAGGCTTATTCTTCCAACTCTGCACAATTTGAGAATGAGATTAGAGCACGAGTCAATTATTCACCCCATGATATTCTGGGAAGACACAGGTTTCGGACCTAGACATTCCTGGGTTCAAATTCTATTCTGTCACTTAGGAGCCATGTGGTCTAGGATAAATTGTGCCTGAGTTTGCTCAGCCGTGTGATGGGAGGAATAGAAAATATCTCTCGGGATGATGGTGGGATTCAGAAATTATATACATAATGAGGTTTGCAGCCCAGTACCAGATATGTGCCCTGTAAAGAATAGAAACTTTACTCCCGGAGGTTAGGTGCTGTTTCTTCAAACTCTTGGGAGAAAAAGTTTAAGTACAAGAAAATTATAAAATTTATAAAATGAGAACAATAAAACACTTGGGAAAATTAGAAGCTACGGAAATTGTTCTGATGCCTGCAGTGCCCAGATTGTGGTTGGATATGTTATAAAGGATTTACCTATAAAAGTTTCCTCATAGTCAGAAGTATCGCTTAGCTCATAGAAGTATGTACATATAGGAAAAGCAATAGTATAATGGCATATATGCATACTTTAAATCAGAGGAAACTTGGAACAGCTTTCAGTTATATTACTTCCAAATACTCAAATCATTCTAATTGTGTTTCTGGGACTTAACTTTTGCTGGCTACTTCAAAGCCCACACATTATGGAAGTATTATATCTCAAGATAATAGAATTGGGTCAGTGTTATCATGGAATATAGATTCCTTATCCAAAACCTCTGGGACAAAGCATGCCTTGAAGGTCAGAATTTTTTGGAGTTTATTAACTATATCATATATTACCCTACATTTTGTGGAGTTAGAGACAGCACCCTATAATGAAACATATTCTATTTCTGCAGTGAAACAAAGGAATAGTCACACCAAGTAAACTTTTAAATAAGAGATAAATCTTCTCACATCAGATCAGCTTTTGCTGCCAAATTTGCTAAGAAAAAAAATGTAATTTGCAAGCAAGGGATTATGAACTAGAATATATTATTTTCCAGAATCAAATCCAATAATATATACATGATACGATATATTTTAAAGGATCCTTAGTAGTTCTTCCTACTTAACAGAAATAAACCATAATGACTTGAAATTTTTTCTTTATGAATCTCAGCGTATGATATTGATTGGGGTTTATATGAAAACAGTTTTGCCTATTAAGAGGCTCAACTCCAGGGAATTTTGGGGCCCAGCCTTCCGACGGATGCTGGCTTTTATGGTTGGTGGGGCTGAAACACTCTGCAGCGTCCTAGGAAGTGATTCATCCGTGCTGCTGTCCTCTTAGGGCTCCTGGTTGTAGGAGATTGTTGTGCAGCATCTGTTCTGAAATATTTTAGAAGGATTCGAAAAAGACAACACTCTCCTTTAAAGTTTAAATTCGATTTGTTTATGTCTGCCTAGAAATTTTAATAGTTTCACGAGTCGATGTCAGCAAATATACAAAAAAATGTGAGCACATAATTTACCAAAAGCTGGACTGCTCAAAATTTTAAATTTAACCTTCATTCATCCTTCCACTCATGTATTCAAAACCTATCTGTGCCAAAATCTGTGGTGGGTGTTTAGAGAAGCATGATGATGCATCAATCGCAGGCCTCACCCTCAGGAAGCCCACAGCCCAGCGGGGATGATGGTAAGTAAGCAAACTGAAGTCCACTTCCTTTTCCAAGGCTAGTTACTTCTGACCCTTCAGGTCTTACTGAAACATCACTTCTTCAAGAGACCAGCCTTGGTCACCAGATTTAAAGTCACCCTCCCTTCCCCATGCCTTTCACTATCGAAACAATCTTATTTATTTATCTATTCTTTTTTGTCTTCCTTCATTAGGACGCAAGCCCCATTAAAGCTATTTTTATGTTGCTTAAAGCAGTATAGAATTATAGTAAGGTTTTAAGCACAATCATATTAACATTTGTAGAGAAAGTCTTCGAAGGCGAGACAAGACTGGAAAAAGGAGATTAGTTAGAAGGCTGATGTGGATGAAAAATTGTGGTGATCTGGGCTTGGGTGTTTGTACTGAATTTGAGGAAAAGCTGATGAATTCAAGAGTTATTAAGTAGGAAGAATCCAAAAAATCTGTGATGAATGGGATGTTGGAGAGAAGGCTGGAGATTGTCTTCAGTGCCATCAAGATTTATGATTTTGGTACAAGTAAGATGATGCTGCTCTTCACGGAGAAAAGAGCATAGCAAAAAAGTCGGATTGGTATCCAAAGTCAGGAAAGGCAGCTTTCTGAGTATGAGTCACCGTGGGAGTTTGAAGTAAAAACGTCCTGTGGGAAGTTGGATAAAAGTGTTTAAGTCCAGAAGAGACAGAGAACTCTTTCTTCCAAAGGTATTGGAGAGTCATGGAAGGATTTCCAATGGGGAAGGGAACTCAACTGATTTTTATATTAGAAAGGTCTGTAATGGAATAGATCGAAGGAGACAAATTAGAGATATGGGAATTGGTGAGGATGCTTTTATTCAGGTGAGGAAAACATTGGTTGCCGGTAGTATTTAGCAGAAGGAACAGATTCAAAATATATTCAGAGGGTAGAATTCGAAGGGTTATAAAGAGTTCTCAGGGGGTTAAGTCATCCTTCTAGGCTTATGGCTAAGGGCATGTACTGACAAAGGGAGTACAGGAGAAGGAGGAGCAGGTGTCAGGGGAGAAGAGAGCAGAAGCTGCTGATTTAGGGCCGGGCGCGGTGGCTCATGCTTGTAATCCCAGCACTTTGGGAGGCCGAGGCAGGTGGATCACGAGGTCAAGAGATTGAGACCATCCTGATCAACATGGTGAAACCCCATCTCTACTAAAAATACAAAAATTAGCCAGGCATGGTGGCGAGTGCCTGTAATCCAAGGTTCTCTGGAGGCTGAGGCAGGAGAATCACTTGAACCTGGGAGGCAGAGGTTGCAGTGAGCTGAGATCACACTGCTGCACTCCAGCCTGGGTGACAGAGCAAGACTCTGTCTTAAAATAAAATAAAATAAAATGAAATAAAATAAAATAAAATAAAATAAAGAAGGTGCTGATTTCAATTTTGAAGATGTTTGTGCTTATTGGAGATATCATTGGGATTTGAGGTTTAGGACTCATGTACACTAGAGACATAACTTTCACTGTTGTCCATAAATACATGGTAGCTGAAGCCATAGGAGTACATGAGACCTCCTCCAAAGGATGAGAACATAGAAAGGAATATAAGACTTAAAGCATGATGGAGAAAGAACTGGAACTGAATGGGGAACCGAAAAGGCATTTAAGAAGTGATGAGAGAGGTAGGAAAACTTGGAGAGTGGTAGAACAAAAGCTAAAGGGAGAGAATATTTCAAGGAGGGAATAATCAATACTTAGATGTTTCTAAGAGCTCAAGGAACTTGAAGGAAGTTGTCAGATAGTTGGACTGTGGAAGGTCCTGTGCAGGTTAGGGACTATCTGAGGGTCCAGTGACAGCATGAATTCTCTTGGCCTTGTAAATTGTTCTTCTGCTCTACAGTTGGAAGATGGCATAAAGCTGAGGACACAGACAAATGAATTGATATTCTGATCTGGGGTTTTTCTAGGGAGGCAGCATGGAATGTCAAGAGAGAAGATGAGTTAGAGTTTTTAAGAGAAATAGGTTGAGGTAAAGGACTGTGTAATCTCACATGAGTAGCTTTAGTTGATATATTAATCAGGATAGATTAGGTAACAAACAACCTCAGGATTTCAGTAGATTAGCATAATACAAATTTAATTCACCCTGCTATAATAATTCAGTGAAGGTCATCAAGAGGCAGGGAGATACCTGGCTTCACATGGTCAGTAACAGACTGGGTTTTGGAATTATAGAGATTCCAAAATCTCCCTTCTCCACCTTCTCCTGCATAGAACCTGCAAATTTCATTTTTCCAGCAGGTGGGAAAGAGACAGAAGCCTGGTCAAGGGAGATTTTTAAGAACGTCCATAAGTGGCACACATCATTTCCATTTCGTTGAACAGAACTTAGTGGTTTGGGCTCACCTAGCTGCAAGGAAAATAGAAAAATATACTCTGAGCTTGTGCCCAGGAAAAAAAAAAAAAGATAAAAAAGGATGATGCTCACTGAAAATTGAAAGGAAATGGGCAAGCCAGGGAATTGGAGGTTTTACTAAAATCAGAAAAAGTTTGTGCTAGGATTAAGGAAAAGAAATGATGAAGTGGGAGGTTAAGGTCAGGGAGTGGCATGTTGTACTTGAAAGTTTAAGAGTAAAGAGAATGCCTCCTGAAAGTCAGAGATGTTATTGGAGTAAGAGATAACGGACAGTGGAGGAGGGGCACAACAAGTGATAACTAAAGATATCTGTGGAGTGTTGTCTTCAGAAGGTGTGAGTAGCTGAATACAAATGGGGATGAAATTTCGTTGGTTGGAATATGTTAGGGGCCAGGAGGACTGATGTGGCATTTACATGACTAATAATTCATTCCTTTGCCCTCAAGAGTCTAGCAGGAAGGCATTGCTGACATGCTCCTTGGCCCGAGAATGTATCCAGCTGCAATTGTATAACTGGAAATATTTTTTCTTTAAGCAGGGAGTAGAACAGGTGCTTGCATGAGTCTAGATATCAGGGTACCTCTTAGTCTCAAGCTTATTATCAGTTTTGTTTGTCATCCATGTGCCTACTATTGTTCTAACTTTAGACTGGAATATGAAATTTGACTTTCTCAAACCTACAAGGTCTCCAGGTAACTGGATTATCAACCTTTGTATTGCAGGCTGCAAACAGAAGAAGACATTTCCTTCCAAACAGGGTTTTCTTGTCTCCTTACTTTCTGAAAACTAGTTTCAGTAGACACTTGTCTCTTTTTCATAGGATCTCTCACAGGTCTCAGAAAATTATAAATGGACCTCACTATCCTGAAATTTTCCTGCCATGTCCCCTAGTTCTTCACCCTCTGTATGTACATGGTTTGAGTCCAATGTTAAAAAGGTGAGATTTTAATTAGTTCTTTAACAAATAGATAACAAGGATTGCCAACATCCTAGCCTAAGAGAGATCCTTCCAGCCCTCTCGCCTTTCTCTACTCAGCTAATTCCACCTTTTAGGGTCTGTCACTCTTAACCCCAACTCTTACCTGACTTCCTGGTACCGATATCTCTATCAGTTAGGATTTTTTCAGATGTAAATTTCAGAAAATTCAAATGACCCTGGAAAAAAGGGAATTTGTTAGTTTACATGAATGGACACTTCGGGGATAGAATCAGCATTATTTAATCCACAGCTCAAATAGTGTCACTATGAACTAGTTTTTTTCTTTCCATATTTTTGTTCTGCTCTTTTGCTGTGGTTCTGTTCTTGCCCCAAAGGATTGCAAGATAACTGTCATCAGTCTCCAGGGAATTTTCTTCCTAGTTTGAATCCAGCAGAAATAAGAGTCTTTCTCCCAGGATTTTCAGAAAACCTTTTAAGGTTCAGTCTGATTGGACTGATGTGGATCATGTGCTCATTTCTGAACTATTCACTGTGGCCAGAGAATGAGGTATACTGGTTGACTTAGGTCACATCATATGGCACAGGGGAGGCTCCTCACCAGAACACATGGGCTGCCTGTCCTGTGAAAGAGCTATTGTTGGAAGAAGAAAGGATAGATGCTGGAGGAGGTGCATCACAGGTGAAGGCAGGTACTTGCTGAGCATTATTTGTCTTCAGAACAACCTAATTTGGATAATAGGATTTTGTGTATGTTGTCTTTTAAAGGAATATAAGATGGTTAACACCTCATCATTAAAACCCTGTGGTTCATTTATTAATGAAATTTAATTATTTTTCCAATTCATGTCTTTCACCTTCTCTCCCTTTCCTTTCAAAAATAATTCTACTGATTATACTAGGTTGAGAAGCAACATAGTGCAATGGTCTTCAGAGCTGACACAGTGGAGTCACTGTGTCACCATGAGCAAATTAATTAAACCTTACTGTGCCTCAGGTTTCTAATCCTTAATAAGCTGATAATAATAGTAACTGTTTCATAAGGTTTTTGTATTACATGAGATAATACTAGTTAGGTACTTAGGTATGGTTTTGGGTGTTCTACACACATCAGCTCATTAATTCCTCTCAATGACTCTATGAGGTAGGTACCCCCTATTATCTCAGTTTTACAGATAGGAAAACTGAGGCATGGAGAGGCCAAGTAATGTGCCCAGTCACGCAGATCATAAATGATAGCACCAGGATTCAAATCTTAATCACCGTGTTTAACCACAATTCTAATGGTTTCTAAGTTTCATCAAGAATCTCATTTTATAGTCCAATTATTTATAATCTCATCATTTATATTAATTTGCTTTTTTTATTACTTAATTTTTTTTTTTTTTTTTTGAGACAGTTTTGCTCTGTTGCCCAGGCTGGAGTGCAATGGCATGACCTCGGCTCACTGCAGTCTCCACCTCGCAGGTTCAAGCAATTCTCCTGCCTCAGCCTCCTGAGCAGCTGGAATTACAGATGTGTGCCATCATGCCTGGCTGATTTTTGTATGTTTAGTAGAGATGGAGTTTCACCATATTGGCCAGGCTGGTCTCAAACTCTTGACCCCAGGTGATCTACCCGCCTCGGCCTCTCAAAGTGCTGGGATTACAGGTGTGAGTGAGCCACTGTACCCGGCCACTTAAAATTTTTCTTATAATAAAGCCATTAGATCTGAAAAGAATGAACTTGGGTTTATATAAATTAATCTGATGAACCAAAAAACTATAATGGCTATTTGAATTTGTTGCCATTTTATTTTTTAATTCTATAAAAATATCTCCAAAGGGGCCAGTCAATAGCTTATAGAATATAATAATCATTATTTTATTATAATAAAATAGAGATTAGAGTTTATGAAAACCACACTTTGTCAAATATACAGCCTGTTAATTTGTTCTGCATCTTTGAGATCTAGAGTTTTATTTGGAATAGTATTTAATGTATGCCACTTACATTTTTTCCCCAGAAAATAAGCAGATGTACTTTCCATATTTTTACAGCCAAGTTGCATCTTAATGGAGGGCTCAGAGCATAGAAACCAGTGAAGAGATTATCTTATCTACTCAAAATTACTTTGAAAAACCCCTTCAATAGGCAGAATCTAGGTTCTCTGCTATGTTTTAACTTTGGGACAGTGGAGCGTGGTCTTGTTTCACCAGAGGAAGAACAACTGGTGAAACAAAGGCATCTCTCCTCCTGCCTCCCTTCAGCTGCCCCATAGCTCCTCTCTCTCCCTCCCTGCTTCCCTCTTTTCCTCCCTCTGTCTCTTTTATCCTCTTTGATGCTCTCTTTTTCACAAGTGTGGTATGTTTGATTCCAAGTAAGCAAATGCCTGTATTATTCCAATTTCTTGGAATTTTGATAACATTTAAAAATGTTAATGTTCCTCACCGAAGATATTATTTTATTAACCACTGTATAGCTTATTTAGCACAAAGTATCCACAGAGCCCACACAGTATCCATTTGTTACTTGTATCCAAAGTACATAATTTTGAATCTATAATTTTCAAGTTAAACAGTAAATATATGAACACATTTTTACTGTGAAAAAGTTAAATAATGCAGATAAAATAAATATACTCTTGACCCCCACCCATAGCTACCTCCACTACCTCACCTCCATAGCTACCACCACTGTTATCATTTTGGAGTATATATACACATATATACACACACAAGCACATGTGTACATACCCACCCACACACAAAGACACTGTGATTTAAAAAAATAAAAATAGACAAATATTGTACATGTTTTGTGCTAAAATTGTAAACTCCACCAGGGCAAGGAGTTTTTTCTCTTTTATTGATTAATGTATCCCTAACAACGTCTAAAAGCTGGTGTATGGTAGCTGCTGAGTAAATATTTGAAGTTGAACTCACTTTATTCACTTAATGATATGTCTTAGGGATCTTTCCATGTAAATTCGCAGACATAAAATGACAAAACTTCTTTGTGACATAATATTATAGTGTTCTACAGTATGGATGTGCCATACTTAATTCACATTTCCCTAAGGATAAGTATTTGTGCTGTTTCCAGTTTTCCCAAAACAGCTGAACCAGTTCATAGACCCAACAACTATATATGTAAGTACCTCAATCCCTAGTACTGGATAATTATATTTTATATAATTTTTGATAATCTAACAGAAAAAATAATATATTGTTGTTGTGATTTACATTTTACTTATTGAAAGTTACAGAGGCCAGGCGCGGTGGCTCACGCCTGTAATCCCAGCACTTTGGGAGGCCAAGAAGGGTGGATCACAAGGTCAGGCAATTGAGACCATCCTGGCCAACATGGTGAAACCCCATCTCTACTAAAAATACAAAAATTAGCTGGGCGTGGTGGGGCACATGCCTGTAATCCCAGCTACTCAGAAGACTGAGGCAGGAGAATCGCTTGAACCAGGGAGTCGGAAGTTGCAGTGAGCCGAGATCGTGCCACTGCACTCCAGTCTGGGTGACAGAGCGAGACTCCGTCTCAAAAAAAAAAAAAAAAAAAAAAGAAAGTTACAGACCAGCCTTATACCTATTTAACAGACTTTGGTATCCCTTCTCCTATGAAATGTCTGATGTGTCTTTTGCCCGTTTTAGGGAACCATTGTAATATTTTCTTATTGATTTTTAGAATTTTTAAAATAGTCTGGATATTAATTTTGTTTGTATTATATATAGGACAAATATTTTCTGCTTATCTATCTCTTAATTTTCAGTTTATTTACTGTATATTATAAAACAAAAAGTTATAATTTTGGTTTAGACAATTTTAAACGTTTTATGGCATTTATTTTTTATCTTGCTTATATTTTCTTCCAATATTTTTGTGGAGTTTTATACTTAGCTATTTAAATTTTTTTTGTTTGTTTGATGATCATATACTTCTGTCTTCTTAAACCACAGTCACTTATGTCTATAACTTACCAATGAGGAGAAATATTTTTCATGCTTATTGACCACTAGTATCTTCTGTTTAGAATGAGCCATTCATGCTAGTGTTTATATTCTCTTGAATATTTTTAAACTTTTACTGATTTATAACAGAATTTTGATATAATAATTATACTGACCTTTTATCATATCTATTAACAATTTTTAAACATTTTTCTTATGTAGAATTTAATTTTATTTATAAGGTTCTTGAGGTAAGGTTTTAAGAAATGGTTTATAGTAATATTTATTGTTCTTTGTTCTCTCATTTCTTCTACTGTGTTTACATTTAGAAAGGTGGTACCTACCTCAAGAGCAGTTAAGTATTCATCCTTATGTTTGTAGCATTTTAATGCATCCATTATTGACATTTGTCCCTGTTACCCATCTGAGATTTGTCATGGCACAGGGTATGAGGTGAGGCACTAACTTAGGGAGCAGAGTATAGAGGCTAAGAGCATAGAATCTGCAATGCCTGGTTCTGCCACTTGCCAGCCATATTAAGGCAAGTTCCTTAATACCTGTTTGTCTGTTTCCTCATTTGCAAAAGGAGTATGATTATTGCATCTACCTCTTAGAGTTGTTATGAAGATTAAACACATTAGTTTATGTAAAGCACTATGTATCTCGTAACAACTCATTTACTACCGGGTATTATTATTATTATTATTATTTTATTGATTTTTTTGAGATGGAGTCTCACTCTGTCGCCCGGGCTGGAGTGCAGTGGCACGATCTCCACTCACTGCAAGCTCTGCCTCCCGGGTTCACACCGTTATCCTACCTCAGCCTCCCGTGTGGCTGGGACTACAGGTGCCCACCACCGCGCCCAGCTAATTTTTTTTTTTTTTTGTTATTTTTAGTAGAGACGGGATTTCACCGTGTTAGTTAGGAGGTCTCGATCTCCTGACCTCGTGATCCGCCTGTCTCGGCCTCCCAAAGTGCTGGGATTACAGGCGTGAGCCACCGCGCCTGGCCGCTATTATTATTTTTATTCCAAAGGGGCTAATGTACAAATATAATCCTATGAACAGTCCATACTATCACCTTTGATTTGCAATACTTCCGTGATTGTATACTGTCAACAATAATAGCATAATAATCATAGCAGTTCACATTCCTTAAAATTTACTCTATGACTAGATATTGCCTTAAATGTGTTCCTTACATCCACTCATGCAGTTCTATAGCAACCCTGTGAAATAGGGTCCAGTAGTTTTCCTGTTTTATGAATGATGGGACTGAAGCTTAGAAAAGTCAGTTTACCCTAGGTCACACGATGGATAAGTGGCAGAATTCTGGCTTCAGTCCTGGTGAAGGATGAACTCTTCACCTAGAGTCCGTATCTAGGTTATTTGTCTTGTCCCTCCATCTGTTGATTTTTGTACAGTGACACACTTTTTAATTATTGCAGCTGTTTGTTTTAATAACTGCTAGGTTTTCCTTTTATTATTCTTTTTTCAAAATGAGTTTTGCTTTTGTAGATTACTTATTCTTTCAGTTTAAGATTAAAATCTTGTCATATCCCAACTAGAGTTCTATTTGAATGTTGATTGGGTGTGTGTAAAGCTTATAAATTAATATGGGATGAAGTCTCATTTTTTCACTTCCTGTTTTCCCATCCAATAAAATAGTTATTTGTTCTGTTTATTATAATTTTGTTTTCCCCCTTAATTTAGGTAAATTTATATTTCTTGTTAAAATATAAAATAACTGAAAATACTCATGTTGTAATTTTAAATAGGATTTTCAATTATATCTTATAATCATTTATTGCTACATGAAAACCATTGATTTTGAGCACTTATTTTGTATCACTGGAGTTTACTGGATTCTCTAGTAGTTTTAAAATTCAATTATAATTTTATTTTACATTTGTAGTTGCATCTTTTATTTCTGTTTTCATATATTATTCCTTACAGAACAATATAAAATAGTACTGGATTTTCTAAACTGCTTTTACTTTAGTGGGAATGTTTTTAGTCTTTTACCATCAGTTTTAATGTTGGATTTTTGTTTTAAATATATTTAGTATGATAAATAAATAAATTTGGGCCTGTAATCCTACGACTTTGGGAGGCCAAGGCAGGCAGACCACTTGAGGTAAGGAGTTTGAGACCAGCCTGACCAACATGGCAAAACCCCGTCTCTACTAAAAATACAAAAATTGGCCAGATGTGGTGGCAGGCACCTGTAATCCCAGCTACTAAGGAGGCTGAGGCAGGAGAATTGCTTGAACCCAGAAGGAGGAGGTTGTTGTGAGCCAACATTGTGCCAGTGTACTCCAGCCTGGGAGGCAGAGCAAGACAAAGAAAGAGAGAAAGGAAGAAAGAAACTTAGGTGGGTTGGAGGAGGGAGAGGATACCTAATGGGTACTAGGTTTAGTACCTAGGTGATGAAATATCTGTATAACAAACCCCCATGACACAAGTTTCCCTATGTAACAAACTTCCCATGTACCCCTGAACCTAATTTTTTTTTAAAAAGAATTTTTTTAAAAAAGTAAATTCTTCTATTCCTCTGTATCTGAGATTCTCTATCAAAAATGGGCATTGAATTTCATTGAAGTGATTATGGTCTTACATATTGAATAAATTACATAATTTGTTATATTGATATACTTATGAAACGTTCTTGCTTTTCTTCTACAAGACTTATTTGGTTATTGGGAGTGATCGTTTGCCACTGAATGAATTTTCTTATTATTCAATTTAAGGTAACGTTATTCTTTATAAAAAAAAGAATGAATATGCACTACTATTAAAATTCCTGTTGAAAGAGAAATGTCACCAAAATTGGGGAGAAAAAAATATTGTGTACTTTATTCCTGCTTATCTCAATGTGCTAGATAAAACAAGAGGCTGGTTCATCTGTTGGGAGTGAGGGGAGTAGGAGTTACAAGGATGTCTTAAGAAGATGGTGAAACTCAGTATAGTTACTAAGTAGGATGTGGAAAAAACGGTGAAAGGGTTTTTAGCTGTTGGCCAGCTGGGAGAATCACTGTCAGTTCATAGGCTGAGACTGCTGTGCAGGGATGTCAATTTCTTCTCTTATTATCGTGCGAGAACTCCGGATCTTTCAATTTAGCCATTTAAGGGTTTAGCAAAGGACAAATTATAAAACCTCGTTGACTATAAAGGTGTCATGAGATCTTTTGTTAGTGATGATGTCCATATTGCAGACCAGAAGGTTCTTTTGGAAGGATGCCACTGGTTCATTATCCCAGTGAAGATCAGAGTAAATAGATGAGACATTCTTGTATATATTTCCAATAGTGCTCTTTTGTTATTTTTGTTCATTGCTTCTCATACTGAAATTAAATCCTCTGAAAATAAATATGTCCCAAATTCGCCATGACCAAGGCAAATTGCAGTTTCTGTCCCCAAAGCACGAATCTTTTCACATTCAGTGCAATAACATTACAGAATTTTTCCTGAGTCAGGATATTCCACAAAATATGAGACATCTTTACATTCTTAAGGTATTTCAAGGAGTTCTGCATTATGTATTCATAAAAAAGAAAGCGTATGTTGATCAGAGCAGTTAGGCATGGGGTACCCAGTGGTTAACCTTCTGGGCTCCATTCTCACTCAGGACTCTGCTGTATCTTGTCTCAGTGTCAAGGTACCTAAATGCCAGGGCTTGTCAGGACATTTTATCATAAATTTTAAAATTTTGTGTTGTAATAGGATAATCCCATTTGAGAACAATCTAATTTTTTTTCCTCCTCAGATAAGTATATGTTTTCTAATCTTAGGGTCTCAGATTTATCATATAGTAACTCTACATGTTAGTTCAAAATTCCATTTGCCATAAATCTCCCACCCCTTAGTGAAGTCCCTCCTTTTCTTTTTTCCCTCAGACATTTGCAATGACCAAGTCTCTTACAGCTTCTGTGGAATCATTTTTACTTTCCCTTGGGAGTAATTTGCATGGTACAGCAAGATTGTGACTTCATTGGAATAGTCTTAGTAACTTGAAAGAGTTAATGCAGGTCTCAGATGTATCTGAATAATTCTGGAAAGGGCAAAGTGGTTTATTTGCCTAGCAATATATATTTTCTAATTATATAAGTGCAGAAAATAAGTGAAACTTAAGAGATAATCTCTTGAAAAAATGTAAACATGTGGAGCATTCACTAATTGGGGAATGAAATGTCTTACTCCCAAAGTTACTATGAAATTTCTTTGACTCAGCAACCAATCCATTCCCCACCCCAGGGAATTCCATTAGGCTGAATTATATGGGATGAATGTTCCCTATCCAGGAAATGAGTGTCCTGGTTTTATAATTAAACCTCAGTTCCTTGAAACTTTGCACTGTACTCTTGCCTTACCAAATAATTGGCTGAAGTTTTTGTCCTGATTCTTGGTAAGGTTATTTACACACTTAGCCTGTGATGGATGGCCCCTGTGGGCAGATTATTAGCTGTACTACCATTTATATTGCCTGGATGGAGAACTACTTTGGAAATGGTGAACAAAAATAAAATAAGCTTGGGAAATAAAAATATTAATACTAAATATAGACATCATAATTTAAACAATTTCTAATGCCTATGATTATTATTTGTTTGCACTAATATGAATTCTTTATGTAGTTTTACCATCTTCAGCTCCTTTTCAAAGTTTTAATTTGAGTCTAAATGGATTTTTGTCTTTTATAAGAAAGAACGATTATAACAAAAACCTTAGTTTAATAGCAAGTCATTTTACTGTTTCCTTCCCTAGTCTACTAAACCTGATTTTCTTAATAAAGCTATGGAATTTTAGCATATATATATTTTCTCTTCAAACATCTTTTCTTTTCCAGCAACTCTGTTCTTCCTGTTGACCTGCTATAAAAGTGGAGGAGGAAAAGGGAAAAGGAGGATTTGTTTTGGGAACTCAACTATCTATAAATGACTTCCTCTTGTTTGGTACATCCACTTGCAGGATTTCATTTTCAAATGCCTGGTCGCAGGATCCATGTCCTGGAGGAAGGAACCATGTCATCCTTCACTCATCCTGTGCACATAGCCTGACCACTGCTCCAAATACTATCTCCTATCACTTCTGGCATTTCTTGTGCGTCTCCTCTTCCTGGAGTTCATAATTCATGTCACTGATTTCCGGTGCATGCAGAGTCGGGTTTTAGAAATATGAGACAATTTTAAAATTACAGATGCAAAGCCTCGCTGTTTGAGCCAACATCTGCAACTAGTTTATGGGATTAACAAAATAGCTGCTCTGGATGACTGATATTTACCAGGGCCTCTCCATTTCCCATCAGAAATCAGAATGCCTGTTACTTACATGTTCTTTAGTTTTCAGTGGAAATCAGGAATTCATCTGTTACATACTTTACTTTATTAAGTTTCCTCCTGGAGTATCTTGAGTTACAGCCAATTTTCAGTTAGCCATCATTAAGCAGGTTGGGAAGAATATGGGTAATTAAAATCCACAAATAATTAAAAGACTGACTTTAACCAGGAGCTCCAACACTCTACCCTGAAACATTTTGCTGAAATTACAAACAAGTCAAACAGTTAATGTGTTGTTCTTTTGTTTTGTTTTGGTGCAAACAAAAAAAATTCTGAACCTGTTACTCCTCAGCTTTCAACCATTCAAAAATACTTGTTTACATTTAAGATAAAATTAAAGTTCTAACATCCATTATTCATTCCCTCCTTTCTCCCTGTTCCTTCTCTTGCCTCTGACACTCCTGAATTCTGTGCTCAAGGTCTCCAGTCATCTTCAATAGCTCAGGCTCTTTCCGTGTTCTTCTTTTCCATTATTGCCCAAACATCATTTATCAGTTTAAGTAGCACTTTCTTAGGAGTACTTTTCCTGACTTCTACACTATTCTCAGTCCTCAACTGCATTTTCCCATAGAAATACATACTTTTCTCACCCAAGTTTTGTATATCTACTTGTTTAATGTCCATCTCCCCAGTTTGGCTATATGCTCAGTTAGATCAGGGACAGTAGTTGCCATTTTCACTACCATATTCTGTGTGTCTAACATAGAATCTGCTTATAAATATCCAACAGGTAACTTTTGAATGAATGAAAGAGTTAAATATTTTAAAATCTGGAATTAAATCGCCAGATACATAATTGTCCTTTAAAATAATGACTCAAACTGTGACATTAACATCCAAAAGGGAGACTCTAAAATATATTAAAGCTGCTTATTAATTTTGGACATACTTTCTGTCATTCAAAGGAAAAAATGTATTTTAAATTTAATTGTCATTTCAGGCTTGACTGACTATTTCAGTTTTCCATTTAAATAAATACGTCACCACAACAATGATTACATGTAGGTTGGGTACAGTGGCTCATGCCTGTAATCCTAGCACTTTGAAAGGGTGAGGCAGGTGGATTGCTTGAGCCCGGGAGTTGAAGACAAGCCTGGGCAACATGGCAAAATCCTGTCTTTACAAAAGATACAAAAATTAGCTGGGCATGGTGGCATGCATCTGTAGTGTCAGCTACTCAGGAGGCTGTTGTGGAAGGATCACCTGAGCCAGGGGGATCGAGGGTGCAGTAAGCTGAAATTGTGCCAGGGCACTCCAGCCTGGGTGACAGAATGAGACCTTGTCTCAAACAAACAAACAAACCCAAACAAAAACAAAAAACGTGTAGCTCTGAAATAGGATTCTGAACATAGTAAATTCTAATCTAAGAAAGAAACTGATTTAAGCTTGATTAACAATTAGAGCTAACCACCGAATTATGACTTAAATTAAAACCCTAGCACAAAACCATAGCATAAAACCCAATGCTATTGTTGCTTTAGATGGGAGAGATTTTCCTTTATCATCCTTGACCTCCCAGGCATTGTGACAATACAATAAGACTGCTACATGTTTCCAGTAGCCCTTGGTGTTGATATTGCCCTTGATTTAGAACCATGGTACCAATAATTTATTGACTAATCTGACTAATCTGTGATCTAGGGAAGGTATAAGTATTTGGTATTCCAAATGAGTATAAAGCATAGTTGATCTCTACTTGATAATAGTATCAACCCTTCACTGATGCCAGACATTCAATTGAGTACTTTATATACATTCATCTTACTTAGTATTTACAAAATCTACTTGAATTTAGGATTATTGGTTCCAATTCTTAGTTGAAAATAAATGAGGCTTGGCTATATTAAGTAAGCTGCCTAAGTTCACATAGCTAGTAAATGGCAGAACTGACCTAAAAGCCCAGAAAGTCTATGCTTTGAACAAATAAGCTGTAATCTTATTGGGAAAATGGGAACATAGCAAACACAGTGGCGAGTAACTCAAAACAAGATGATGTAAGTGCTAAACTCAGATAATGAACAGAGTAGATATAAGAGAAGAAAGAGAGCCACATGGGCTACTGGAGCTTCTTTATTTGTGAAAATAGTATAACAGATGGATTCCTTTTTTTAAATCTTAGAGTGTTACTTTCAATTTAGCCATTTAAGGGTTTAGCAAAGGACAAATTATAAAACCTCATTGACTATAAAGGTGTCACAAGATCTTTTGTTGCTGATGATGTCCATATTGCAGACCAGAAGGTTCTTTTGAAAGGATTGCCCAGAAACTGCTATATGTATTTATACTTCTACCTGTCATTCTCTGGAATATTTGATATTTTAATAACTTAATTATAATAATAACTATAATTTATTGCATGGGTGTTTTGTATCAGGCAGTGTGTTAGGTGCTTTGTTCTTCAAAATAATCTTGCAGAGCATATACTCTTATCTTCATTTTGATGGATAATAATAAAAATAGCTGATATGATTAAGTATTTCTTACATACCAGCCTTGTGGTAAGCACTTGACATTCATTATTTTCCTTAATCTTCACGATGACCTTATGATTTAGGTAGCAACAGCTTCATGACTGAGTAACTGGGGTACAGAGAGGTTGGATAACTTGTCTGGGGTGACACATGTAGTTATGTGGTAGAGCTAGGATTTAAACTCATGAAGTCCAGCACCAGAGCTGGGGCTCACAATTGTTTGCTTTCACTCTAGTTTCTCCCAGGCCGTGTGACTCATACGGTGGAGCTAGGGATCAACTGTAAAGTCTTGGCCCTTTCCACTTGTTGGTATTCTTTTGACTCTTAAATCTGAGTAATTCTTTCATCACAGTGACTCTGGCCCTGAACCTCTTCAGTGTTTCCATTTTCCAGTATGTGCCATTCATGAAAACATAACCAATTCCTGAATGTCAAAGGTTACTTTTTTTCCAGTGATAAAAATCTGTAGTGATATCTGTCTTTTTATCCCTGAAAACAGAGGGGGCGTTTAATAGCGTAGGCCTGGAGCTTGAGATGAGTTTGGGACCCCACTTGCCACTTGTAAGCCGACTTGTTCACATCATAAGGTTGAGTCTCTCTGTCTCACAGCATTCAAAGATAAAAGAGGAACAGCAGTGCAAATCTCATAGATTTGTTGAGAAGATTAGTGGGACATCCATGTAAAGTGCACACTGCTCATAGTAAATATTCATTAAGGGTTAACAGTCATTTTTATTATCACAATAAAGTTGTCCTTTTGAATTCTCAGAATTGTGCCAGTAAACTTTAACTTAACCAGTAGTTCTCACGGCTCCTCTAATTTAATAACATTAGCAGTTTAAAGTAGTCCTCAGGGTTATAATTAATGTCTTATTTACTGAATGTGGGGTATTTACTGAAAGTGTAGCTTGATGATTAAAGATAAACAGGGTTTCCTTAGTGAAAGAGTTGTCTTAATGAGATAAGAAAGTCAAATTGGAAAGAAATAAATTATATTCAGAAAATAAACTCCAAGAATGACCACTGTTATTTAAAATTTTATCTTGGTAACATTAACATTCCTTAACTTCCTGCTATGTGCGGGGCTGTTCTATGGATTCCCTCGTTTAATTTTCACCCTAATTCTATAAGGGGATATACTATTATTAGCTCTTTCTGCCACTCCCCCACTTTTTTACAACTGAGGAACAGATGTACTCAAAGAAACTCAGGAAGTTGGAGTTTGAGACCAGCCTGGCCAACATGGTGAAACCCCATCTCTACTAGAAATACAAAAAATTAGTTGGGCGTGATGGCAGGCGCCTGTAATCCCAGCTACTTGGGAGGCTGAGGCAGGGCAGGGGGTGGTTGCAGTGAGCTGAGATCACACCATTGCGCACCAGCCTGGGCAATAAGAGCAAAATTCTCTCTCAAAACAAACAAACAAACAAACAAACAAACAAACAAACAAACAAAAAAACAAAAAAACAAAAAACTCAGGAAGTCCATGCTTTCTTAACATAAATTTTAACTTTCCTGGCATCAAAAATTGGACTTAACAAAAGTGCCCAAAGCATTTACACAAAATTTTACAGCACATCCTGCATCATGTGGCGTCAGCTGGGAGTTATCCCTTTTGTGTTGTCAATCACATTTTAATTCCCTGATAGGTCAAACTCAATCATAAATTTCTTCTGAGTGTCTTCCTAAATAATCTGATGCAAAGAAGCAAATAATACTGCCTATAAAAGGGATTTTGACATTATTTGCTGATTTAATTTCCTATTTATTGAATCGATGCCAGACACTCTTCTGGGGGTGGGGTGGTAAATAAGACAGATTAGGTCCTCACTCTCTCATGAAGCTTATATTTTAGTGGTGGAAAAGATAGAAAATGAACAACAAGAAGACAAATGAGCAAGAAGAAATTGTGTATATTTTCAGTGTAGAGAATTAAAATTGGTTGCCATGAAGAAAAGTGAAGATGGAGGGGCAATGTGGAGAGAGACAATAGGACAACCTCTCTGAAGAGGGATGGTATAAGGTGAGTTCTGCATGACAAGCCGTGGCTAACCGTGAAAAGGTCAGAAGGTACAGTCCTATCAGAAGGCACAGCCAGGACTAGAAAGAACTTGTGTGTTGTAGAAACAGAAAGATAGCCCAGTGTGGCTGAAACATGTGGCAAGGAGTGGAAAGGGATTAGGCTGGGTGTTCTAAGATACTCTTTCTGTTTTAGTGTGGATATTGAAATGTAGGTGATCACTTCTACCTGTTTCATACTCTTCATAAACGTTCTTCCATTAGCAGAATCTCTAAGACTTTTTATACTTATACACACCTACCCTACACAGCAATTTGACAAGAGTACAAAGGAAATAAGGTATCTCAATTTATCTAATGAATGAGAGCCTTTCCTTCTCCATGCACTTACGCCTTTTGATCCCTGTACTAACACTTACTCATATAATGCTATATTCTGGAGTAATGGTTACAAGTACTGTTTAGTGCTCCGTTCATTCTCATTTGTCCTCCAACAGTAGGTACTACTATCCTCATTTATGGACGGGAAGATTGAGGCTCCGAGAGGTTAAGGATCATGCTCTAGAGGGATGCAGCTGGGTCTAGAGTACCTGGAGACTTGCTACCTCCATGGAAATGTTGCTTATTTTACAGTATGCATAAGTTTCATGCCACATATGAGGCTATGGGCATCTTGAAGTCAGTCCAAAATTTTATCTTTTATAACCTTCATACCATGTACTATCTAGTAGCTATGATAAAGATGCTAAAAATGTTGTTGGCAGGATGAAAGTATTGATTAAGAAATGACAATAAAATTATCCCCATCAAAATTATCTTCATCTTCTCAAGAGAACATACCAATGAAAGAAACAGATTGTTTATCTTACATTTGTATCCATATGAAGCATACAGTCTTTTCATTGTCTGGGAGTCTGTCCATACCTCAGTAATAAAAAAAGTGCAGATTGTATATTTGGTGCTGGAGATAGAAAGGTGTTAGATAATATTTCTGTCCTCCAAGAGCATGGCATCTAGTCCTGCAGAGAGCTCTCATTCCCTTTTTCCCCTCTCATACCACATCTCCTTTCCCATAGCAAATCCTGTCGTCTGGGATCTGACCACTTCTCTCTCTGCCCATTACCACCACCCTGCTCAAAGCTCTATCATCTCTCACCTGGGTTATTGGCCTCCCTGCTGCTTCTCCTCTTTCTCTTGTGAGTCTCTCCACTCAGTAGCCAGAAAGCACTCTTTAAAACAGTAATATCATATTACTTCCCTGTTCAAAACCCTCTAGTGATTTCCATCCTACTGAGAATCAATTCTAAAGGTCTCCAATGACTGTTAAGGTCTATGGGATCCGTCTCCTGCCTCTCTGATCCCAGTTCCTAAGGCTCCTCCCCATCTCACTCACTGGGATCAGGCAATTGGCTTCCTTGGTGTTCCTGCCTCAGGACTTTTGTATTTACTCACTGTTCCCTTTTCCTGGAATTCATTCCCCTCCTCCATCCCGCTACACCAACACAATCCACATGCTCTTTAAATTCCTTCAGGTCTCTGTTGAAATGTTATTTTATCCAAGAGGCCCTTCCTGATTAAATGAATAACGTCATTTTCTCTCCAACATAAACTGAGAGCATGCATTATCTCACTTAGATTGCTTTTTTTCATAGTATTTATCATCCCCAGATATACATTTATATGTTTATTGTCTATTCCTGAACTCTCCCCACAACTCTACCCCAACTGGAGAATATAAGTTCTAGTGCCTAGAATAAAGAAAAAAAAGGTACTCAATTAACATAGTAAGTATTCAATAACCATCTATTCAATGGATGGATGGATGGATGGATCTTCTGTCTCTGGCTAATATGTAGACTCAGCTTATCTTTGGCTCTGAAAAGGTAGCACTTGCTATGTAAATAAATTGTGTTGTGATAATATTAATGAAATATCAGTTCTTTCTTCTTGGACTGTTTATATGAGAAGCTGTAGGAAGAAGCATACCTAAATGCATCTTCCCCCTTTTCAATTTGTGTCAATATCTCATTCTTGTATTGTGCTGCCTGTGGATGGCATTCTGTCTGGGTAGATGTGTCTTTTTCACACACATACGATCATTCTAAACAGACCCCACAGGAGGTTCTCACATGCCTGCTCTTTGCTTCCCTTGTTCACTGACTTCTGCACTCATCATCCCCCTATTTCCTTGCACTGCTGTAGACCTGGTTGTTTTCTGAGACAGTCCCTTATCCAATATTCTTTTCTCACATTCCACATTTGGTACTCATCCAAAGCCAGTCCAGCATGGAGTGGACAGGTGGTGTTGGGGAAGGGGAACAGGGAAAGGCAGAGGAGATGCAAAGCTCCAATGGAGATTCCCTTCTTTCTCCCATAGCTGAGGACCCTGTATTCTCAAGGGTAGCCACCTCAGCTCTATGAACCAACTGTTTATGGAAGTACATCTGGAACACTTGGAGATATTAAAATAGGGCTTCATGGTCAAATTTGGAGTTGGTAAGCAAAGTTAAAAGGTGTGTTTATCTTGGTACTTCTCAGCATTTTTGACAGAAAATTGTGCATTATGTATGTGAGAGAAGACTGTATGGTATTGCAGGAATTCCATAACTTTTTTAGTCATGAAAACTTTTTTCATGGAATGTCTGTCTTAAATAGCATTTCTTAGAACATACTTTGAGAAACCCTGCCTCAACCCCATCAGTTACTTAAAAGTCTTCAATGGGCTGGACGTGGTGGCTCACACCTGTATTCCGATCACTTTGGGAGGCTGAGGTGGGCAGATCACCTGAGGTTGGGAGTTTGAGACCAGCCTAACCAACATGGAGAAACCCTGTTTCTTCTAAAAATACA
>NW_016804151.1:1167257-1190774 GCF_001698545.2 Rhinopithecus bieti
AAAAAAAAAAAAAAAAAAAAAAAAAAAAAAAAAAAAAAAAAAAAAGTCTTCACTGAGACCTAAGCCCTCTCTCTATTTTAGAATATCAGAATGGTGGCATTTTCTTTTATATGTGCATGGCTCTTATATTTAGTCTTTGTGATGGATATGGTTTGGCTGTGTCTCCACGCAAATCTCACCCTGAATTGTATCTCTCAGAATTCCCACGTGTAGTGGGAGGGACCCTGGGGGAGGTAATTGAATCACTGGGGCCAGTCTTTCCCATCCTATTCTCATGATAATGAGTAAGTCTCAGGAAATCTGATGGGTTTATCAGGGGTTTCTGCTTTTGCTTCTTCCTCATTTTTTTCTTGCCGCCACCATGTAAGAAGTGCCTTTCATCTCCCACTGTGATTTTGAGGCCTTCCCAACCATGTGGAACTGTAAGTCCATTTAAACTTCTTTTTCATCCTAGTCTTCGGTATGTCTTTATCAGCAGTGTGAAAATGGACTAATAGTGAATCAGGGTCCCACAAGTATCATCTTTGATCTTTCTCTTGAAGCTAAATTGTGTTTGAAGTGGAGAGAGGAGAAAGAGATTGTTTTTAGGAATGAGCTCTTTTGTTTTGTCCCCTAGTAATTACTAGCAGGTAAATCCTTAGAAACACTGAAAAAGGTAGTGATACCTAAGGGCAAGTTAGAAGTTGTGAAGTGTGTTCTCTTGCTTGCTAGGAGGAAAGACAACTGGGTCATACATAAGAGATTGTGGCACTGAACAGGGGAGTTGGTAAGCCACTCCTCAGGACCTCAAGACTAAAGTGCACGGGGTTAACCAGACTGACAGGAAAGTATTTTTGTGGTTTGCACAAGGTGAAAGCCTCAGTCACCCACAGCTATTTGCTTAATGGTGTCTATATCCTCACATCCTGCAGGCCAAAATCCACAGAGCAATCAAAGGTGAGGAAGGAAGGTCCTTGATTCCTTCACATTGGAAGAGATTTAAAACTGGGATTCTACATTAGATCTATGCATGCATTTTTCCCTAGAACGTCAGTATTTATGGTAGTGGGTTCTCTACGAAGGATTGGCTACTAACACTTATTTAATACCTGAGTGTGTGAGCATCTCCTTAGTAATACTATTGGTACTCTTTTTCAGAGGTGTAATACGGTAAATAAAGTTTTCTAGGCTGTTCTAGGAACCCAAAACCTTAAAATTTGTCAGCCATTCTCATTTGACATTGATAAATTGCTCTATAGCTTTAATTTGAATGAATGACAGCACATCTTGTTGCTTCCCTATAGGGACCAAAATTTCCAGGAAGTCTTTTAAAACTGATTCTCTGATATATTTTCTTCATTGGCCAATTCTTGTTTTTATTTTTTTTTCTTCTTTTGCAATTTTGGAATAATTTTTTTTTTCTGCATCTGGAACATGCTGACAAAGTATTGATTCATCATATGAAATCAGACTTACATGGGAAAATTTCACCTCTGTCACCCACCCATTCTAATTCAGCGCTCCCCCTCTCCATCAGGCCACAGCAAGAACACTTAGTGATGTTCCCCAGCCAGCATGCATCAGGAGAGCCAGAATGGTTTTTCTCATATTTAATGCTTTCAGACCAGTTACAGCTGGCTGCTCCTGCAAGTGCCCCTCTCTCATCAGAGATGCTGAAGCTCCTCTCTGAGTCCCTCCATCCTCCCCTCTGTCCAGAGATTAAAGACAAAGGCCTGGCACAGAAGGGAGCCTTTGGTACCCTGCTTTAGCACTGCGACCCCAGCACCTTTGGGGATTGGTCAGACTGATGTCATACTAGTTGCTAACTTTTTTTTTTTTTTGAGACAGAATTTCACTCTTGTTGCCCAGGCTGGAGTGCAATGGCGCAATCTTGGCTCACCAAAACCTCCACCTCCCAGGTTCCAGTGATTCTCCTGCCTCAGCCTCCTGAGTAGCTGGGATTAGAGGCGTGCACCACCACGCCCAGCTAATTTTGTATTTTTGGTAGAGACGGGATTTCTCCATATTGGTCAGGCTGGTCTCGAACTCCTGACCTCAGGTGGTCTGCCTGCCTCGGCCTCCCAAAGTGCTAGGATGACAGGTGTGAGCCACCACACCTGGCCAGTTGTTTAATATTTTTAGTATTCTCTCTTCAGTAACCTTAAAACCAGTGAAAAAAATTTTACGTTTGACCTTACAGTGGCATTTTACCTTTCAATCCTTTCACCTTATTGAGACATTCTCTTTCATTCATTTCTGTAGTATTCTCTGTTCTCTCTCTCTTCTAGCCCTGCCTCGGTTTCCTTCATGGGTCCATCCTCTTCTCCCAGACATTGCACGTTAGCTTCCATCAGGGCTCAGTCCTGGGCTGTCTTCTCTTCTCACTCAAATGCTCATTTTAAGTCATTTTTTTCACACCCACAGTTTTATTTACATCGGCAAACAGTTCACAAATTTGCATATCTGATCCAGACATCTTTACAGTCAATGGTCTATTTCACTTGTTCACATTTTGACATGTCCAGACTGAACTTAACGACTCCTCCACTCCCTAAACATAGTCTGCCTACTCTCTCTCCACGGATGTGCCTCCACAGTCTGTTTAGTTTCTTAAACGTAAACCTCGGGAGTCATCTTCAACGCCCCATTCTCTCTCATCTTCCATATCCAATTTATTATTGTCATATTAACTTCTCTTTCTAAATATTCTTCAAATTTGTTTGCATCTCCATATGTTCATTTCTAAAACTTTGGTCAAAGTTATCATCATTTATAATGTAAGATTCTGCAATAGTCAACTATCGATCGCCTTGTATCCTTTTTCCTCTCTCAAATCTCTTCACCAAGCTAGAGCTAGAAAATAACTTTTCATGGGCAAATATGTATTAGTCTGTTCTCACACTGCTAATAAAGACATACTCGAGACTGGGTAAATTACAAAGAAAAAGAGGTTTAATGGAGTCACAGTTCCACGTGGCTGGGGAGGCCTTCACAATCATGACAGAAGGCGAATGAGGTGCAAAGTCATATGGTAGTAGGCAAGAGAGAGCATGTGTAGGGGACCTCCCCTTTATAAAACCATCAGATCTCATGAAACTTATTCACTCTCAGGAGAACAGCATGGGAAAGACCCATCCCTCGTGATTCAATTGTCTCCCACTGAGTCCCTCCCACGACATGAGGGAATTATGGGAGCTGCAATTCAAGATGAAATTTGCGTGGGGACACAGCCAAACCATATCAAAATCTCATATTGCTACCCTACTTCAAATACTTGAAAGGCTTCCCATTTCTCTCAGGATAAGAACCAAGTTTCTTCACATAAATTACATGACTAAGTGTTGTTCGCCTCTCCTCCGGACGCGCCTGGTAGGAGGCTCACTCTTGCTTTAGATAGAGTGGCCACACTGAGTTTGCCTCTCCCTCTCCCACTCCTGCCGCACACTCTTCATTTCAGCTCAAGTGCTGAACACTTCAAGTACGCCTTTTCTTATACCCGCTGCAGGTCAGAGTACTCTTCACATAAGGAACCACTTCTTGGCAGCACCAACCAGAGTTATAATTTTACATTTATCTGTGTGAGACTTCGTTTAGTGCCTACTCTCTCATTAGTCTATAAGCTCCATGAAGTTTGGGGACTGTGCCTTTGTGTGTATGTGTGTTACTGTTTCCTTGGTTTATTCTTGTATTTCCAGTATGCTTTCTGACACATCTAAGGTGCTCACTAACTTTCTGTTAAATAATTAATAAATATTTACTAAGGTGTTTTGTCTTCTTCTGTTAAATAAGCACTCTGGATTATTTTTAGTAAACATCCACATTTTATTCAGGCCTTGATAATTATGAGGTATTTTTTCCTCATGTGTGTGTATTTTTGTCCTTGAATGTGAGAAATAGATGACAGGCTTAGTTCTCATTCTGTTTTGTATCATTTGGAATCCCTTCCACATGGAGGGCCCATTAACTTCAAAGGAAGCTCTGCACATGGAAAAGATACACAGGAAAAAAGTGAAAAAAACGAGAGCCCTGATTTTCATCATGGTTAATGGCCTGGATCTTATAGTGGTTTAGGTGAGTAAACTCTGAGAATAAACAGCTCACTCTTAGTGAACTCTTAGAAATAACTGTACATGTGGCCAAAATAATGCATAGGCAGGCATTTGAGCAAATTCTGGGAAACAATAAGAAGAGAAAAAAATCTTTAGAAATAATTTTAAGAATCAAGATAGTGCGGAAGCCCAGTCAGCCACAGAGGCATAAAAAATGCCCTCATTATGTGAGCATAGGCTAATGTTTTGGAAGTGAAACTCACTGAGAAGAGGTTTCTGGTGCTTTTGCAGGGCAGAATGAGTGGACGATGAGGAAGGCACCATACACATAGTCATTGTAGATTTGGGAAGTCCAGAAAAAAGTGAGAAAGGAGCTCCTTCAGTTGCATGATGAAGTTCTTTTGCAAAGCAGTAACTTGGAGTTCTGTTTGATTTACAAAATCTTTGTTAGATGGTTACAATTTAAACTTATGCCTGTGTTATTAGGTAGAGGTTGGGATTTACAGAGGAACCGGGGAACCAGAGAGTTATTAATTTTTTGGCAGCTGCATTTTAATAAGCTTGGGTTTGATATGAGTATTAAACATTGGTTCCTTATTTTCAGTCAGCTTTTATTGAACACTATTAATGTTTTCAGTCAATCCAGTCAGTTCCTTCTTTAAAATAGTCAAGCTTCTTTCATCACAGTGATTTCCCGTATACTACTTCAGAATGCTTTCTTTTTATGTTGTGCTCTTAGGTTATTTCACTACTAGGTTGCTTATAATCTGTTTCAGTTTTTTCCAACATGCTGTGTTCATTATGCATTAAAGGAAATCTCAAGAAATTGCCTCTTTTAAACAAGCAATAATGTGATGCCAACTTACTTTTTTAATAACCCAAGTATTATAGGAAAATAGGAAAAATACAGGGAAATGAAAGGAGGAAATAAATAGAACTTTATATTTTACCATCAAGTTTCAATCATAGCTAACATTTTGGTATATATTACAATTTTTTTCTGTCCTTACAATAACAAACATAACTGAGATAATAGCATATATATAATACTAATAGGTACTAATCCAAATCCTTTATGTATATTAGCTCATATGATCCTCGTAACAACTCTACATTATAGGTATTACTATTATTATTCCATGTTACATATGAAGAAATTGAAGCAAAGGGAGGTTGTTCCCTTTAACTGACCCAGTGTCACCCAGGCAGCAACTACTGAAACCAGGAGCCAATCCCAGTTAGTCTGACTCTAGGGTTCTGCCCACTATTAGCACACACTGGCAAAAATATTTTTCTCACATCATGTACTAGGTATTTTTGTTTAGCTTAATTTAACATCAGAGAATTATGCCATAACCTGTTAATCAGTTTCCTATTAGGAAAATGAGTTGCTTCTAATTGCTTGCCATTAGATGCCATACTGTAGCCAACATCCTTGCATGTGTGTGGGTTAAGGGTGGGGGCTCTGAAATCAGTCGACCGGAGAGGTTTTATTTTATTCAAGTGTTGAATCCTCTAAGCATGCTCTGCAAATTGTAGTAAAATTGCAAACAGTATGGAAACTCCTACAAGGAATGCCTGTTAATTACAAACATGGATTTGTTGGTTAAACAGAAGTGCAATCTTATTTTCCTCGCCTATCAGGAAGGAAAATGTTCCCTCCCTCATAGGATTATTATGTGGATTAAAAGAAATAATGTGTGTGAAGCTCTTAGCATAGTGCTTGGCACTGAGTAATATTTAGTAAATGTTAGCCATTGTTACTATTCCTGAATTTCTAAAAATGGAGTCAAATTATATTCTTTGTCTATTTTAGATACTTAGGAAACTCTCATTTCCTAGAAGGTTAAAACCATGAAGTAACATCCAAATGTAAAAAAGTAACTTAGCCAATTCATTCGTATTAGGAACAAATTGATTTTGTAGAGTCTTGAAAACAAAGAAAAATCATTTTCATCAAATATTTGATTATTTTGTGTCTCAATTTCACTATTCTTTAAATTCCTTTATATATACTTCATCTTATCTTCTTGTTTTCACAACTTCTTTATCCCTGTCATAGCATTAGTTCATCAGATGTGAAAATCTATTTTCTACCATACAGCTGGCCACTTAAAAGTCACACCTGGGCGTGTTTGTGGTGGTCCTCACTTGTGTTTCTGGTGCCAGGGCACCTGGCACAGTGCCTGACCCATCATAGGCATTTAGGAAATACTGGATGACTGACTAATAAGTGTCTTACGTGAGAATGACTTTTAAACACTTTCCTGAATTAAACTTGTCCCTGAAAACTGCAGGCATGACCCCCTTCCTTCCACTGGTAGAGCACACACCCTCTGTGGGCAGGCGAGTTCCCTTGATGAATGGGGCAAGAATGGGGAAGGACAGGCCTGGGACTACACTTCCCTGTTTATCCATCCAGATCAATGTGAGAAGTCACTTTACTCCTCCTGGGGGGGACTGAGTGAGGGAACAACAGGAGTGCCTCTCCATTCCTCAAGCCTCAGCAGTATTGCTTCATCTTCTCCCACCTTTTATTCCATTGGGTTTAATCCTTATTCTGGTGACCACCCAGGACTGTGGCTATCCCTCTTTGAGGTAAGAAGTCAACACTCTATCAGTTCTGCTTCTACCTTCTTGATACCACTCCCCCAAAGCTAATCATGGCTCCTGTGGGCATTCTCTTAGCACCACTAATGGACAGAAGGTTCTGAAAGGAGTCAAAGCAGTGCATTTGTAGAGTCCACTTCAAGGCCAGCCTATGCACAAGGGTATGTGTTTGCTCCTTATTTCTTGTTTCAAATTATGTTCAGACATGCTGTTTCTATAGCTTATCAGAAAATTCTGCAATGATCAAATGAAATCATTAATACACATTAGTAATAAAATATCAACAAAATAAACATGGGAATTTTGTGAACCCACTCCTCAATGTGAATGTGAATCTTCTCCTACTGTCAAGTTCCTAGATACAAAAGTTGAAGGATTACATTCCCAAAGGCATTTTTAAGAAGTTAGCTTTGCCACCGTACATTTACCATCAAGGGAGAAAGTCATCGATATGCATACTCTTGGAGAAGGACACTTGAAACGTGGCTGTCTATTGCAAAATTCGGGAATTTGCAGGGTCCATAACTCCAGTTACCCACCAGGATATTTTTCAGTTACCTTCCTTTTCCATGCAGCGTATTCAAAACCTCCTAATGTTTACTTTCCTTTTTCCTTTGCATTTCTCCTCCTGCCTCCTCTTAGAAAATTTATAGGTCTAAGAAGCCTAGGCTTCCTGAGGAGACATTCTCCCCTCTATCTCATGAATCCAGAGCCAGCTTCAGAATGTGTACTTAGGAGAAGAGTGAGTGGGGTGGGGGAGACCCTTAGTCTGTAAATAAGCCACACCAGTTGAGGTTAACTCTCCACAGTTCCCTTCTTGCCCTGGCCCAGAGCACAGAATGGCACTGACAGCAGCTGATCTAACCCTTCCTTCCTAGGCTTGGCTCTAAAGGTTAACACTATGACCTATAGAGTGCATTGTGGTACATACAGACGTCAGCTACCTTATAGTATAAAATTAGGAAATCTAGTTCACCTCCTGAGGCCTGCCAGGCCTGTAAATGGGAAGACTCTTTTCCCTGTAGTTAAATCTCTGCCTCAGGCGTGCCTTAGAAACGAGTCTGCTAGCCGAATTCAAGGACAGGTAACCTGTATCCTGAGTATGCCTGTGATTTCAAAGGTAGATCTTTCCTAACCAACTGGGTAACTGGACTGTCCATTGCCTTCAGGGAGCACATGCAGCTCCCCAGCATTTGGCCAGGTAGGCTCTGAGGTATGTGAACTACCTTTATAAAAGCAGCTGCTCATCTACTGAGAAAGTCTAGGTATAAGTTTTTGTAATCTACCAAGATCAAACTATCAAACGGTGATTGGATTACAACCTTTATCTAGGCTACTGCAGTTAAAAAAAAAAAAAAAAAAAAAGACAGCTGCATAGCTGAAAAAAGCTTGCATGGTCGACCATAAGCAAGGTCAAGGTCAAACCCCCTGCTCAGAGGGTTCAAGACCTTGGCCACACTAGAAATCTTCCACATGTACTTTTGTCTTCTCATGATTTTATTCCTTGTCTCTGTATTAATTTTATGATCCAGTATGTCAGCCAGATGTTGGGGTCTGAACCTACCGGTAACATACAGGTTTTGCTGACCTTGACAAAACCTGTTTTCTCATAGCATGGAGGAAACTAACAGAACACATATTCTTTTAGGGTAGGCTCATCACCAAGAGAAGAGGCTGGGCTGTTCCACTCTTACTATTGCTGGTCTTGCAGTTGCTTTCAAAGTTTTCCTATTTGGCAAAAGAAACTTGGGTGATATTTATGGGCAATAAATTTTAAAAAACAGTTTGTCTCCAGCTGAACAAATGAGAACATGCCCTTTTAGCTCTCAAGGTCCTTTCTAGTCATGTAATTATGGGTTTGCTTGTTCTTGTTTACTCGAATACTCAAAACAGAATTTGATATTCAAATACTAAGAAGATGTAAGTGGCTATTGTAATGAACATTGGTAGATTTATTTTGGCAGTGTTAAATTTGAATATAAAATTAACATTTTATATTGTATCTTTCTCTGTGAAGGGCCTCTACCACTAATCCTATTTGTCTTGGCATTCTTTTCAAATTTTATTTAGTCTTTAACTTCTGTTCCCACATACTTTCCTTTTTTTTTTCTTTTTATTAATTTCCCCTTAGTGGTCTTACTCCTTGTGGTCTGACCATTTTTCTTGAATGTCTGCCTTTTCTTATCTCATTCCATTGTTTTACTTTGATTTTGTGGCTTCTCTCCCTCAATTCCTTAGTGAAAAAGTAGGAATTGTTACATCTAAAATCCTATTTTGAGTGATTGTTATCAAAAAACAAGTCCATTTGTGGCAAATGTGCTTCCTTTATTGTAAACGGAAGGGCTGGGATTGGATTAGTGCTTCTTAACCTTTTTATGATGGCAGCTTATTTGCTGACAGCATCCAGTGCTGAACTCACTTCCATGGGTACCTCGTAAGGGATGTAGGTCATGTTTCTTCACAACATGGCAGCTGTAATCTTCTTTTTCTCTTCAAATTAGAAAGCATATTGCATTGCAAGTGCTATTATGTCATAGGGATAATCTTAAATATATTCTATTTTTATGTCAATTCTTTGAAAATTTTAACTGTTATTAGTAACATAATAGTCCTGTAGCTCAGTTCACTAAACCCACTGGACTAGATGATGTTTAATAAATATCCTTTTCAGCTACAACATTAAATGCTTCTAGAAATAGTGGTGCATCTTTGAGGAATGAATCTAATAGTGCCAGTAAGATCAGGCAATTTATTTAGCATCGCATCAGCTTAAACTCTGAAAACTCCATCTTGTCTTCATTTACACGGTATCTGCTTTTTTTTTTTTTTTCTAACTTCATTGGACTCTTATTCCTTTTATCTTCTAATTTTCTACCTCTCCACTGGCAGCTCCTGACCCTATTTCTCTGCTTGACCTAGATTGAATGGATGATCACCTGAATTACTTTCTTACCTAAAACCTTCAACATCATTACATTTCTATACTTAGGTCACTTGGATTCAGAAACTCAGAACCCTGGATCAATAACCATTTATCATCTTATCTTCTACATCAGGTATGCAAAGTGCTGCTGGAAAAGAGAACACAACTACACTGATTGTGTCCCTGCAAGTTTGTTCTTCATTCTCAGCTTTCAGCCATTTAAGAAAATGAATTCTAGTTGTATCCACTCTGACTCAACTACTGGTTGCCCCAATGTCACTACCTTCAAGCCTTCCTTCCAACTTTATACTCTCACTCTCCCAGATAATTTTGTCTGCTTTGTCAACAGAAATGGAAAGATCAAATATAACCTTCCTAAGCCTCCTATTCTGCTCCTCGCGAAGGACTTATGTCCACCCTTACTCTCTCAACCTCCGCTGGCCTCACAAGATGAGGCAGCTTTATTCCTATTCAAGGCTAGACCCTTCTCTTTGCTGTTCATTTTATCCACTCCTATCTTTGTCCTTGTATCCTCTTTATTGTATCGCCAACCTCATACTCGCTACTAATTATTATTATTATTATTTTTGAGACAGAGTCTCGCTCTGTTGCCCAGGTTGGAGTGCAGTGTTGTGATCTCGGCTCACTGCAACCTCTGCCTCCTGTGTTTGAGTGATTCTCCTGCCTCAGCCTTCTGAGCTACAGGTACCCACCACCACGCTGGGCTAATTTTTTGTAGAGACGGGGTTTCACCATGTTATCCAGGATGGTCTCGATCTCCTGACCTCGTGATATGCCCACCTCAGCCTCCCAAAGGGCTGGGATTACAGGTGTGAGCACTGTGCTTGGCCCTCTCTGCTAATTATTAATCAAAAAACATGCTCAATTGTTGCCCATACTAAAGAAAGAAAGAAAGGAGAGAGAGAAAGAAAGAAACGTAAAACCAAACAGCTATCACCACCATCACCTCCTTTGGGCCTGTGACCTATTCTGGTTTTAACTGTCTTCCACCTTCCTCTGGGAAGAGCTCTCCCCAGTCACTGCCTCCAGTTTTTGTTTCTCATTCACTTTTCAACCCAATGAACTCTGACTCCTTGTCCACCATGACACTGGCATAGCTAAAGACACTGTGATGTCTGCATTGTACTGTCATATCCCTTTCTGTGCTGAATTTCACGCTTCCAACCTCACACTCCTTGAAATTCACCTTGCCTTCGGCTTCCATGACCTTATTGCTTTTGTTTCTCTGACATTCCTTTTCAGATGCTTGTGACTACCTCTGAAATGTTGATATTTCCCCCAGGATTCCATCTTGAACCACTGCTATTTTGCTTGGAGTTTTACTGCTACCAGTGTATATGCTGAGGACTTGCAAGTCTATACCTCCAGTCCTAACCTTTTCCTTTTGCTTCAGAGCTCAGATCACACTCTATGTGTGTTTCCTACAGCTACCTCAAAGTCAGCATGGCCTTTCTGAATTCATCAACTCCCTCACTTTCCCAAACTGGGTCTTCTTCCTCTATTCCTTCTGAACTTTAGAATGGTTGGTTTTAAAAGTTGGTAGCTGTGATAGTTTCAGAATCATTCTAAAACAGCATACAGTTCAATAAAAATATAATGTAAGCTACATATGTAATTACAAAATTTCTGGTAGCCACATTAAAAAACAAAAGGAAACAGATGAAATTAATTTTTACAATGAATTTTATTTAGCCCAATATATGTAAAATACATTTCGACATGTAATAATTGTTTAAAATTAATGAGATATTTTACATTATTTCTTCTATTAAGTTTTCAAAATTCAGTGTTTATTTGAACACTTATGGCACATCTTAATGGCAACTAGTCAATAGGGCTCAACCACCATATGTGGTTAGTGGCTAGTGGTTGCACTATTACCTAGTTCTATTCTTTCCCCTCACTAATCCCACTCTCATTCACTCATAAATCCTGTTGATTTTACCTCCTAGATATTTCTTCAGTAGGTTCGTTTCCTTTTAACTTTATACATCATGACTTTAATTCATATCCTGGCCATATTTCACTTGGGTTATTGCAATGGCTTTTATAACCTAGTTTCTCTGTTCCAGGGAGCATGCAAGATCCATGGAAATGCACAGTGCTATAGTAAGATATCTACTGATATATATTTTTAACTAGAAAATAAGAAAACAGCTCAGATTCATATTTAGTATTTATTTATTATACATACTGATTGCCAGTACCCTTGCTCTGCATCTCTGATAAAATGAAATAACTAGTATATTTTCATTGAGTGGTATGATTAGCATGCTACTTATAAGCCCTGGTAGGGTGGGTAATGATCTTAGTGTGAAATAATTTAACCAGCTCCTTCTTACTGAAAACTATTAAATAGATGTGACCATTTACTCTAAGGAAAATAAAGTTTTGATTGTATGTGTGCATGCATGGGCTTCAAGCTTCATTGTGAATAAGAATCACCTTGGCAACATATTAAAATATAGATTCTTGGGTTTCATATATATACATTCTGATTCACTTGGAACGGTAGGTGGCCCAGGAATCTATATTTTTATAAAGCATTTGAATGATTGTAATATAACTGGTAGAAACCATACTGTATTAGTCTGTTTGCATGCTGCTGAAAAAGACATAACCAAGACTGGGAAGAAAAAGAGGTTTAATGGACTTACAGTTCCACGTGGCTGGGGAAGCCTTACAATCATGGTGGAAGGGAAAGAGGGGCAAGTCACATCTTACATGCATGGCAGCAGACAAAAAGAGAGCTTGTGCAGGGAAACTCCCATTTTTAAAACCATCAGATCTTGTGAGACTCATTTACTATCACGAGAACAGTGCAGGAAAGAGTCACCCCCATAATTCAGTAACCTCCCACCAGTTTCCTCCCATGACACATGGGAATTGTGGGAGTTAAAAGTCAAGATGAGATTTGGGTGGGGACATAGCTAAACTATATCACATACTTTGAGTATTAGTCTGTGCTTTGTGAAGTAGAGAGTTAAAAAGCCATAGAGAAAAGTGCATTAGCCCAGACCGGAGAGGGATGCTGTATGGGAGTTAAAAAAGCAACAGCACACTGAAATGGAAATTGGGCACGAAGGCAATGCTGAAACTGGGAATCAAGGGTGACAGGGGCTAGAAATGTGGAGAGAGGCTTGGAAGACAATGATGAGAACCTTGGTCTATTCCATAATTTTCTCTAGGATTGGCCTTCCTTCTTCAACTAGAAAAGTTAATAGCAATATAAAAATGAAATGTGATTATTAGGGTATTTTCATCTTCCTTTAGTAACTGACATTCATTAGTTTTCAATAAGTAATTTTAAATATTTCAGGATGTCCACATGTCGACATGTGGACATCCTGAAATTTAAGTGTGGGACAGTTTTTGTGTAGGACACAGAAATTTAAGTGTAGGACAGTTTTTGACTTTAGAACAATATCATCCAATTGCATTTAGCATTTCATTTCTAGTTCTATGACAACAAAATTATCTTGTATAGAGGACATGGTAAGTGATGCCATCTGGATAACAGAATTTAACTTCACAATAATTCTGAGGGGAACAAAACCTCACATTTTTTCATATAAATACTTATCTATAAATAATTTCTGTTAAATCTATAATCCAAGTTGTTAATGTTTTAGAACTTAAAACCTGTTTTAAAAATTTTATGCAAATGCTACATGTTTTATAATATGGTAGAGAACAACCAGAAGATTTAAACTTCATAAATTGGAAATTTTACAAAATGCTATTCAAATTGTAAATTAAGACATTAAAAACACCAAACTTTTCATTTTAGTTTATTATTTCATCTTTCTCCCTCAATCAGCCTTATTTAGGGCCAACAAGGGGCTAATTGATTGAACTGAGTTTCTTCTTTTCATCATTTGCTGCCAGGTCTCTGGTGGAAATCCTAATGAGCTGCAAACCAGGCAAACAAATGGGCCAGTAGGCTGGAAGTGGGGAAGGGACAGTGAATATGGAGAGTCTACTGTTCATTCAATCAACTAAATATGTTTTAATTGTAGCAACAATGCCATAAGCAGGCCTGACACAGTTTGTTAGTTTGCCTTACTTCGTTCTTGTTTCAGTCACTCCACTTCCACCATCGATGAGTCTGAGATTTTTATTTCATTCATTGACAGGAGAGACTTCCCTTCACTCATCTGCACTTTTGGAAGATGAATTCTCTTGAATAACTCAATAGAAGTTGAGTTTGGAGGGAAAATACTATTTTTATTGCAATTAATATCTTGTTTTTAACTTCTCTTATTCCAAGGCATCTAATCTCCATTGGCTTTTGTTAAACTAAACACCTCTGCTGATTTCTGCTTTTTCGTAGGTGATTCGCAAGGGGTGGCTCACCATCAGCAACATTGGCATCATGAAAGGGGGCTCGAAGGGATACTGGTTTGTCCTTACTGCGGAAAGCTTGTCCTGGTATAAAGATGATGAGGTAAGTCACAGAGAGTAACAAAGTTTTCTTGTTAAAGTGTTTCTCATTTTAAATTAATTGATATTATTGTACTATGCAATTTTGAGACAGCAGTGGTTCTCTTTCCCTGAGATTAAGCTTGGAATGTTTGTTTTCAAAAGCACTATTGTTTTCTTATAGATTTAAACTTTTACAATATTCGACCAAATTTCTTTTTCTTTTTTGTTTATTTCTTTGCTGTAACCATATGTTTGCTTACCTGAAGAAATGGAGGTAGGTGTCAAAGTTGAAAACCTCCTTCTTTATAATCATGTCAGTGTACTGGTACAGTGAAAACTTTTATTAAAGAAAGTGTTGAAAGACCCAAGGTAATAGAACATTTTAAGAGTGAAATTAATAATATTGATGCAGAGTTAATAAAGCATTTTGGAATTGTTCCTGTGGCATCTGTCTCAAATGAAAGGCTTTTGAGAATGTCCACATCACTAGTCTTCAAGTGAGTCTCAGATCATTGTTTATACAAATTTTTTTCTTTGAGAATTTGATATCTATATAAAAGCATGAATTATGGTAATTATAGTGTTCTGGTTCATGTTAGATGTTAATAATTTTGGTCCTGTGACTTACTACTCATTTAAATTTGATAGCTATAAAAGTGCAAACAAAAAACTCATATTAGTCTTACAGAGCCATTTAAGTGCTAGAAATTGATACCATTAAATGTGAGGGAGCACAGATAGAAATTAAACTATGTCTTGAAAGTTTTAATAGCCCTGGTCTGACCTGATAATTTTTTGGTACTTATAATGCAGCATACAAACATTAGATAAGGATACTCATGATAGCAAAACAATGTACAGGTGAGATTCTCAATTACATGTGGCCATGAAGGGCATGTGTTTCAAAGTTAAAGGTTTTTCCTATCTTGGCCTGACATCTTTTGAAAGCATTACAGGGTGCCTTTGTCATTCCTTGGAGGAAAAGTTTCATGTCTTATATAGTACTTTTCATTTCTCAAGAGCTCTGTGTGTAATAGTGTGTTGAAAAATATTGGATGATTGGTTGATTGCCCCTAAACTTTCTGCAGTAAGGGAAATGAAATCCTATAGAAATGTCCAAACAAAATACTATTTAAGAGCTTTTTTTTAAAATTTTTATGTCATTGACCAAAGTCAAAAGTAGATTTGGTCATTGTGATAGTATGAGGGTTAGCAATGGTTTCTTTCCTGTGCTGGCTGCTTAGCTATCTCTGTCATTCTGTGGGAAGCTCTAGTTTTAACATAGCTTGAGGAGCTCAGAAACACTCCCCTAGATGTAAAAATCACTAAATAGATGATCTTCTTTGCTGTTCAGTTGTAATAAGGTACCTTCTATTAGATATATTTTCGCTCCAAGGATTTAGATGATAATTTATGTGCATTTAAATACATGTAAACTTTGGGACCTTTCTCAGTTATACAAGGCCACAGAAAATATTTTACTAAAGAATCATAATAATGATGGCTAGTGTTTTATATGTATTAATTAACTCATTTAACCATATTCAGCCTTAACTACTACTATTCCTATTGTTGATGAGAAAACTACAAATAAAACAAAACTTTTTTAAAAAAAAAAACAGTCTTTTTTACAGGACTGTTTTCCTTATTGCAGAACATTTAGTCTTGGTGAGGATAACAAACTTACCAAAATCACACAGCTAGTTGTTGGCAAAGCAGAAATTTGAACCCAGGCTGTTGAGCTCCAGAGCCTATGCTTTCAACCACAAATAAAGGCAAGAATCCCAGAGATGCCTGGAGTTGTCCAAGCCAACCTCATCCCACAGAGGACTTATGAAGATGAATTACAGGCATCTCATCGTTGACATGTTCCTGGGTGTTAGCAGCAGAGACACTGAAGACTCTGGAGTAGCTACTGCTGTTGGAGTGTGGCATTAGTCTGGCTGTGTGAGTCCTGAAAATAAGTCCATTGGAAGGTATAGGATGCTCTCTGTAGGGAAGGAAGAAGCTTTGAAGGCCTGGTGAGCTCATGGTTATTGGCTCATCTCCTCTCCTCCAGACTCAGGATAATTCTTTACAAAATCACTGCCCTTGTAGCTTCCTCATGAGTACTTGATTACAACAAATGGAAAATAAACATGCACACTTATAATATTAACCAAGTGCCATGAACAGTCGCACTCTGTGTGCTGTGTATAACCAGGGTATAGTGTGGAAGGTAGTTGGAGTCAGGGGAGAGTGGAAATGATCCTTGAAATGGAATTATTTAGATGAAAAAACTCTAGGAAAGTATAGTTTTATCCATTTAGATCATTTTAAGAAAGAGAAAATGACAAAGTTACTGCTCTATGGAGCTAACAAGCAAGTAGAATAGTAATACAATATCAGATAGTAAATGCTCTGAAGAAAATAAAATGGGGCATTGAGTTAGAAAGTGATAGGGGAGGGGTCTTTAGGTTTGGGTGATTGGAAGGAAGTACCACTTGAGCAGAGACTGAGATGATGCACTGTGCAGAAGATTTTGCTGAAGAATATTCCAGGTAGAGGGAACAGTAAGTATAAAAACCCTGGAGATGGGATCCAGCAGGAAGTCTGTGGTTGTAACATAGGAACAGTGGGGGAGAAAGGCAGGAGATAAAATCAGAGGTACCAGTGGATGGGGACCTTGTCAGTCCCTACCCAGTGATTTGGATTTTATTACAAGGATAATTGAAAATGACTGGAGTGTTCCAACAGGTTGTGACATGATTGGATTGATGGTTTAGAAGGATTACCCTGGCTGCTGGATTGTGCATAATAAGTGGGATGGGGTGGATGTATGGAGGGAGTGGGGATGGCTAGCATGGAAGAAGGGAGACCAGATTGGAAACTCTGACCATGGTCCAGGCAAGTAGCTGGTGGTGAGGGTGCAGAGCACTTAAGTTCAAGGTAGCAAATTTATGGGCTACACACAGCTATGATTGAGTCACTAGCTTCTGTTTCTTTTTCCTCAAGAAACAAGATAGGAAGTTCTCATCATTAAGATCATCACTGAGACTGAAAGCTGGCCTTCATGATTTAAGCAAGTATAATGACTAGGGGGAATGCTACTTGCAACTACAATTCAAACTCAGTGATCTTAATGAGGAGGATCATCACCATAATGACTAACAGTTATTGAGTATTTATAGTTCACTGAGCACATTATTTACATTCTCCATTTTAGAGATGAAGAGTTGAGGCTCAAAGAGAATGAGTAACTTAGCTATGTGCTAAGTGTCAGTGCTATGCTCTTAATCATCTGAACATTTCCCAACAATTACTTTCTGAACACTTGTTATGTACCAGGCAATGTCCTAATCACTAAGGATAAAATGATTAGCAAGGAATTCATGGTACCTATTCTTATGAAGGCTCTTTCCCAATAAAAGAAACATACAAATGAATAGGAAAACCTATCAGATATTGATTACAGGCTAGGAAGAAAATAAAGCCAGTGATGAGTTGATGTAGAGTGTCTGGGATAGAGGACACAGGTAGGGGGTACTTTACATTGGGTGGTCAGAGAAGGTTTGTGTTAATGTTCTGAGGCAGGATTGAGCCTGATGAATTAAAGGAGTGTAATTAAGTCCAGTGTGCCTGGAACAAAAAGAGAAAGGTACTCTAAAGATGAGGATTTTGATATTAAGACTTATGAGAAGTCTTTGAAGTTTTTAAGCTGGAGAGTCACACAATAAGATGTGAATTATTTACTGATTCCTTTGGTTGCCTTGTGGAGAATGGATTGGAAGAGGCCAAAACTGGACTGCAGAGTTACTAGAAAGCTATCGCTTTCTACATCTATTGTGGTCTGCATAGATAATGGTAGCTTGGGCTGGGGTGAGTTGTTGGAATTTGATAAAAATGAATGGATTTAAGAGATGTTTTTGGAAGGTGAAAATTGACATGAACAACTCATCACACATGCTAAGAGTTGCAGCAAACTGTAAGCCTCTTGAGACCAGGAGCCATTGTTTGTTCCCTGTTCTACCACCAGGGAACACAGCACTGATAGGAGGCACTAACTAAATATTGATTGAATAAAGGTGTCATTGAGCAAATGAATGAATAAATGCAGCATAATAATTAATCACATCCTGGCATATCAAGTGTCAAAATTAAATTATTGAATTACAGAATAAAATTACCATTAAAGGTAGATTGTCTTAAATTGTCTTAAATTTTGTTAATTTTCATCATTGAAGGTTAGTGGTTTTTTGTTTTGGCTTTTGTTGTTGTTGTTGTTGTTGTTTGCTTGTTTTTTATCCTCTGACTATATAAATGTGACTTCCTGGATTGAAAATCATTTAAACAGAAAATTAATTTCCCAGTGTTCTTTTCATACATTGCCCATATATGTTGTACAGTTTTGGAGAGGGATTTAGTAAAAAGCAAGATGTGAGAATAAAACAGAAACTATCATTTCAAAAGTTTTTTGAAATAGATTTTTAATCTAGATAATTTTACATTAATACTTTAAAATCAGACTTGAAAAAAATGATGGCTTTTCTTTAACTTATATCTAAAATGTGAATTTTAGGAGAATGGGAGACTCTGAGTCAAGGAGAAAAGAGCTTATTTTTTCTTAAAACCAATGAGAAATTTGTTTTAAAAGTACATAAATGTGTAAATTTTAAGAGATAATTCAAATCTCTGAAGAAAGGGGACTCTTAATTTATGTATAATAAAAACACTTTGTCAATATTTATTCTATTTCTATAGCACAGTGTGTAAAGATTTAAATCATAATGAGCTACTCCTAGTCAAGCAGAATGCAACATAGACGTTTCCAGTGGAAATCTACTAACCTTATACTAGTGAGGAAAACCCAACGTCTGCATTGAAATAAGGACATTCTTTGGACTCTTAAGAAATTACAGGCCTCATTTTTGTGGGTTGAAGTGTTTGGATAACTTGATAAGGAGATTATATAATTCCCTTATAGGGATATTTACTTAGCATTGTTTTTATTTTGTAACAATAACAAATGACAAATGTAATTGCAGAAATAGGAAACAAAATGACAGTTATATCCCTGGATGACCAAAGTTGTGAGATCAAGAAGTTATAGAAATATTCAGCTCTCTTTCTAGTTTCACTTATACTCTTAAGATTGTGCATATTTCCTACCAGATCTGCACACTCCCTGTGGTGAAGGTCAGCGTCGACCCTGTGAACACTGTTCACACTCCTTCATTAAGTTGTTTAGTTAGCCAAAACTTAGATATTTTCACAAAAGTCCCAGTAAATATTGAACTTTAATCCACTTATATTACTTAAAATTCTGCGTGATCATTGTTGTGTATTTTTTTACATACATAAACTATGTGATGTTATTCTTTTTAATATAGAATTATTCATACAAATATTTCCATGTTCTAGCATTATCTAAAGATTTATAATTTTGAAAAAAGAGTACTTATTCAATAAACCGTCATGGCAAATCCTATTCCAAATTTATTAAAAATGAATTTAGATTCAAACCCACTCACCTATATGCATTATTTGTCCTACTCAAAAGTTTATCCTGGAAGAGCAATATTATCCCTTATATTACCCTTTCCCAGAAGAGAAAATTTTTAAATGTGCCTCATTTAATGACTTTAAAATACGTACAAAACATTCTTTCAAGCATTTTTTGAAAATTGAGTAAAAACTATTTAACAAAAAAGGTGTTAACTTTATGTTTTAAGGAAAAATGTTTAAAATGTTATCCTGGAGAGTCTCACTTTAGGATGACTCTGCTGCCGTCCTAGCTTTCCCTTTGGAGTCTGAAGGACGGGTGTAGTCTCCTTAATGTTCTGGCTAGGTCATTGTCTCGTTCTGGGAGCTATCAAGCACTCTCCTGAGACTGCCTTGCAGGGTCCAGTAGAATAATTCCATATGTGAACTCTCATATGCAGCATTTGCAACAGGTTGTACAAGGCATTTAAGATTGGGTAGAATGATGTCGATATTCTGAGTCATTTTTATATTGTCTTCCTGTTTATATTCTACATTTTGTGAGTATTGTTTAGGACTTTATTTGCTAGTAATGGAACTTTTATTTAACATAAAAATCTGCATCACGCAATGTATCTTGCAGAAGCAGAGATGAATTTTAGCAGATGACATATTGCCATAAGACAAGATTGTTTAAATGAGAGAAATTTAACTTTGATCATATTTTTGCTTTGTAGTTTTGCCCCATCATTCAGTTTTTTAATTAAAAAAACTGTAATGTCAGGTTTGGTTAAAATATCATTGTCAGAAAATTTGAAACTCACTGGGCTCTTAGCCTTAAGACAGACTTTCATTTTAAAATAAAATAGCTGAATGAAAACAGTTTGATTTAGTTCAGAATACATACATAAAGTGTTTAATAAATGTGAAGAAACGGTTTTGAGTACCCTTGTGTTACATTTTTTTAAGCTGGACCAGAATCTAAGAAAGATGAAAATTAATTTTAAATACTGAAGCTAAAACATGTTAATGAACTAAATAAAAGTTGACACATTTCTAATTTTATCCATCTTCCCACCTTTTACCCTTAAGTATTTAAGATATTCATAGACAAAAGCCATCCCTTATCATTTCACTCCAGTCAACAGTGCATAAACTGAAGTTTGTATATTTTCTCAAAAGATGTGGCAAAATATACATTTCAAGTGCATTAACCACTTTCCTTATGCTTCTAAAGATAAATGAATTGCCTGAACATCTCAAGATCTTGAAAGTTTATAGTGATGTAAGCATAGGTTGCAAGTGAATGTGTTGGCCTTGTAAATTCTGCTCCTAAAACTGTAGCATCTGTAGCATAAGCGCCTTCTTAATTAAAGAGTGATGCAATCATAAATTTATGTATACCATGATGCGTGGAAGTATCAAAGTTTCAACTTTCCATGTGTCAAAAGAGGAGAAGCTATTATTTTAATATAGTTGAACATTATGTTGGAAATAGTAGTCTTTTCACTGTGTTTTGACCAGACCCAGACTGGCAGAGGTAACTCAAAGTAGTTGATCCTTTGGAGTACTCTTTTCCTCCCTTTTTTTCTGTCTTTCCACCCTATCCCCTTAAAAATAAATCATGACATAGAAAACCATATTTAGTTTATGGACGAGAATTCTTAGAATAATTTTTTCTTTGTCAAGCATCAGACTGAAGTTATATTGTTTTGTTATATTGAGTTTCTATATTGATGTAGGGTGCTGCAAACCTGTGTACAATAAATGTCAAGGATAGTGATTTACTGACAACAATTAGGAAAAGAGAACTATAGAATGCACAGGAACATTTTCAGAAATGGGTTTTATTATATTTCATAGGCACCACTCACTTTACTTTTGGTGGGTTTTAATACTTGAATCAAAATAAAATAATACATGAGTTAAGTATTAAACCAACAGATTAAAGCCCCAGGCCCCAAGCCCCTCATTTTGGTTGTAGCTCTTGGTGTAGATGCTATGGTGTGAGGGCTGCTTTCTTTCAATGGCTGGTTGTCATTCAGGCTGGGTTGTCATGTGACTGCCTGTCTGTGCCTGCTGTACAGGTGAGCGGATGTTCTGCACAGCAAGTGTAGACAGGCAGACACATGACAACTCTGTCCAGCCAGGCCCTTGGTTCCTTCAGGTTTCCTTTGCTCACAGACAGATACAATCAGCCTGTTTTCCAGATTTGGTGATTTTGGAGAGTAAGGGGAAAGGGAGAAAATACACAATATAATTAAACATTAAAACATTATGGAACTAAAACACGTTAGACTTTTGACTTTATTCAGAAAGTACATTTATACATTTGTTCCAAATGTGCTAACATGGATAATTTGCATAACAGAAAACTCACATTAAAATTTTAGGAAAAAAAGAGATTAAACACAAGGTTTATTCTTAAATCCAATTCATATTAGTACTGGCCCACATGTAGTCAGAGTTCAGAGTAATTGAACCAGATGTTTTCCTCTTTGCAAAAAACTGCATATTTTAATACTGAAGTTAAAGATAAAACTATGTTTGTACATGTTTCTTTTAGTAGATAAGTACAATAACCTTGCCCATGAAAAGAAAATGATCATTTACATGGAAACAGCAGCCCTTTTCAAAATAATGAGCCTAATGTATTTGGCAACCCAAGCTGCTGACTTTGGTATCTGATGCTTTGATAATAGGATTTTACAAGGGAATATGTTTTACCAATTATATGTTAAACAACAGGAATCAATTTAAATGTCTCATTTTCCTTTTAAATGCAAAGTTTCTAAGTGTGGATGTGAAATCAAATTAAAGGCAGTTGTGAGCTTAAGTTATCCACCTCTTAATTAACTACAGGGACATGCTGTGAATCAAAAGGGTATAAACTGGAAGGTTGTTACTCACAGTGATGCTCAGAATGTGTTTTGGATATAGTTAGTGCAACATAGTTACAAAATAGTACCTTAAGAAAAGGCAGAAAAGGCAAATTCATTTCATATCCAAAAAATTAAAACCAGATCCTTTGAAAATTTTCTTATAATTTATATAAGAGCTAATAGTGTTAAATATGCAGATATAATTTAATTCTCGTGAGTCGAGAATAATTCTACTATTTTAATATCAATTATCAATTCACATTTGTAGAAGTATTAAGCAAATTCCCCTCCCCTTTTAAAAACAAAAATATCCAAATAGTCAAAATTCCAGAAAGTAGGACTTCTTAAAAAACACAGCACCAAAAAACACAGTATTGTCCAAGGATTGTATAATTAGACATTTTCTCAAATAACTTTAAGAAAAACAAATAGTTTGTGATTTATCTTTAATTGTAAACTTCTGAGAAAATAGCAAATAGAAACTTAATGGAAAGCAAAATAGTTTTTAGATACTGAGAAAATGACAGTTTTCTACAAATCTGGACTTTTATGCAGTGATTAGATAAGGTAATGTTTTAACAAAAGCTGTTATGTGCCATTTTCTGTGTACTTATGTAATTTCAAGAAAATAAATTTCTGATTCTGTTTCTGGCCATCACTTCCGAGTAAAGGAACTTTTTTTTTTCCTTGACAGAATAATAAACATGAGTAAACTTGTCTGTTATTTAAATAGCTACAAGGTTAGAGTATGCCAAACACCAGTGCATTAAAATACTATTGTGTTACTGTTGCTGCATTCAGTGCAACAGAAAGTAATTATAGAGTGATTCACTTACAAAGAGTATAGTGGTGGAAATTGAAAATTACTAAAATTCTTTATAACTTTTCCTCTCTCTCCCATAAATAATTTGATCCAGTTAACTCTGCTCAATTAAAGGAATGATGCATGCAACCTGAAAAAATAAAAAGAAATATTTGTGAGTTTGTATGTTATGCTTTAATATAAAACAGTTTTATTAAGGCAAGATATAAAAAAATTTTTGATCCAGAAAAACCACAACAGTTTTTCAGGGGGAAAAAAAAATCTCGCTGAAAACGATTGTTCTACTCATAAGGCTTTTGGACACTTTATGTTTCTGATAGATTTTTAAAACACACTTACAGTAAG
>NW_016804151.1:1190817-1196665 GCF_001698545.2 Rhinopithecus bieti
AAAAATAAATCATGACATAGAAAACCATATTTAGTTTATGGACGAGAATTCTTAGAATAATTTTTTCTTTGTCAAGCATCAGACTGAAGTTATATTGTTTTGTTATATTGAGTTTCTATATTGATGTAGGGTGCTGCAAACCTGTGTACAATAAATGTCAAGGATAGTGATTTACTGACAACAATTAGGAAAAGAGAACTATAGAATGCACAGGAACATTTTCAGAAATGGGTTTTATTATATTTCATAGGCACCACTCACTTTACTTTTGGTGGGTTTTAATACTTGAATCAAAATAAAATAATACATGAGTTAAGTATTAAACCAACAGATTAAAGCCCCAGGCCCCAAGCCCCTCATTTTGGTTGTAGCTCTTGGTGTAGATGCTATGGTGTGAGGGCTGCTTTCTTTCAATGGCTGGTTGTCATTCAGGCTGGGTTGTCATGTGACTGCCTGTCTGTGCCTGCTGTACAGGTGAGCGGATGTTCTGCACAGCAAGTGTAGACAGGCAGACACATGACAACTCTGTCCAGCCAGGCCCTTGGTTCCTTCAGGTTTCCTTTGCTCACAGACAGATACAATCAGCCTGTTTTCCAGATTTGGTGATTTTGGAGAGTAAGGGGAAAGGGAGAAAAATACACAATATAATTAAACATTAAAACATTATGGAACTAAAAACACGTTAGACTTTTGACTTTATTCAGAAAGTACATTTATACATTTGTTCCAAATGTGCTAACATGGATAATTTGCATAACAGAAAACTCACATTAAAATTTTAGGAAAAAAAGAGATTAAACACAAGGTTTATTCTTAAATCCAATTCATATTAGTACTGGCCCACATGTAGTCAGAGTTCAGAGTAATTGAACCAGATGTTTTTCCTCTTTGCAAAAAACTGCATATTTTAATACTGAAGTTAAAGATAAAAACTATGTTTGTACATGTTTCTTTTAGTAGATAAGTACAATAACCTTGCCCATGAAAAAGAAAATGATCATTTACATGGAAACAGCAGCCCTTTTCAAAATAATGAGCCTAATGTATTTGGCAACCCAAGCTGCTGACTTTGGTATCTGATGCTTTGATAATAGGATTTTACAAGGGAATATGTTTTTACCAATTATATGTTAAACAACAGGAATCAATTTAAATGTCTCATTTTCCTTTTAAATGCAAAGTTTCTAAGTGTGGATGTGAAATCAAATTAAAGGCAGTTGTGAGCTTAAGTTATCCACCTCTTAATTAACTACAGGGACATGCTGTGAATCAAAAGGGTATAAACTGGAAGGTTGTTACTCACAGTGATGCTCAGAATGTGTTTTGGATATAGTTAGTGCAACATAGTTACAAAATAGTACCTTAAGAAAAGGCAGAAAAGGCAAATTCATTTCATATCCAAAAAATTAAAACCAGATCCTTTGAAAATTTTTCTTATAATTTATATAAGAGCTAATAGTGTTAAATATGCAGATATAATTTAATTCTCGTGAGTCGAGAATAATTCTACTATTTTAATATCAATTATCAATTCACATTTGTAGAAGTATTAAGCAAATTCCCCTCCCCTTTTAAAAACAAAAATATCCAAATAGTCAAAATTCCAGAAAGTAGGACTTCTTAAAAAACACAGCACCAAAAAACACAGTATTGTCCAAGGATTGTATAATTAGACATTTTCTCAAATAACTTTAAGAAAAACAAATAGTTTGTGATTTATCTTTAATTGTAAACTTCTGAGAAAATAGCAAATAGAAACTTAATGGAAAGCAAAATAGTTTTTAGATACTGAGAAAATGACAGTTTTCTACAAATCTGGACTTTTATGCAGTGATTAGATAAGGTAATGTTTTAACAAAAGCTGTTATGTGCCATTTTCTGTGTACTTATGTAATTTCAAGAAAATAAATTTCTGATTCTGTTTCTGGCCATCACTTCCGAGTAAAGGAACTTTTTTTTTTCCTTGACAGAATAATAAACATGAGTAAACTTGTCTGTTATTTAAATAGCTACAAGGTTAGAGTATGCCAAACACCAGTGCATTAAAATACTATTGTGTTACTGTTGCTGCATTCAGTGCAACAGAAAGTAATTATAGAGTGATTCACTTACAAAGAGTATAGTGGTGGAAATTGAAAATTACTAAAATTCTTTATAACTTTTCCTCTCTCTCCCATAAATAATTTGATCCAGTTAACTCTGCTCAATTAAAGGAATGATGCATGCAACCTGAAAAAATAAAAAGAAATATTTGTGAGTTTGTATGTTATGCTTTAATATAAAACAGTTTTATTAAGGCAAGATATAAAAAAATTTTTGATCCAGAAAAACCACAACAGTTTTTCAGGGGGAAAAAAAAATCTCGCTGAAAACGATTGTTCTACTCATAAGGCTTTTGGACACTTTATGTTTCTGATAGATTTTTAAAACACACTTACAGTAAGTATGTGACATATGCACACTTCATAGTTATATTGAACCTGCCCCTAAACTTGTTAAAAAGATGAAAGACTGAAAACCATATTGACTTTTTTTAAATCTCCCAAAGTATAGGTTGGAAATTAGTTTATTATTACTTAAAATACTAGCTAAAATATAAAAGAGCTATTTGTATTTGTATTATCATACTATGTAATTTTTAGCATGGTTATTATACCTTGTTTTCTTTTTGTCTTTTATTTCTTAAGGAAAAAAATGTAAGAAAAGAATTGTCCTCTAAGTCTTCTGTAGTCAAATTAAACCAAAGCAACTCCAGGAAACTGGCTGTCACGCTAAGTCAAAAAATTCAAAATGAAGATTTAATTATTTTCCTAATTTACTTCGTTATCTCTATCTATTAAAACTGATAAAAATTATTCATGAGACCTTTGAAATGGGTAAATATTTATATCTACTTAATTTACAGAACATGAAAGTAAAAAGGGATTTGAATTAAGAAAGTTTCTATCTTAACTCAGGAATTTCCTGTCTTAGGTTAAAGCCTGACCTTCCAGTTATTTTAAGCCAGGATTTCTGAGTGATGGTCTCTTAGTTATTATTTTGACGTTATTGTGATGGGTGGGCTATTCTCCTTAGAGCAGGGTAAAGTGCATTGTTTATAAAGAGCGGATCACTTATAGAGTAAGTGAAAGCTTGGCGTCTCTTTAGCGAGCATGGACGCTTGTGGATGAGTGAATTTTTTTTACATTACCAAGTTGTACTTTTTATGTCTTATAACAGCTTAAGACTTCAACCAAAAAAGTGGGAAGAATTCTTTCATTGGGATTTTTATGCCTAAACTATTTCCCACAGAGTGAAATACTTGGGTGGTCTGTAGGCAAGAGGTGGGGGTAGATAGTATATTTTGGTCTTTTACAAACATAAACATATTATCTGGGCCGAAAGCCCGAATGCCAAGTGGGAAGGATATTAAGCCTATTGACTAACTACAGGAAAGTGACCAGCGTGAAACTTTGTCCTATAGTAAACAATCTTTCTTTGATTTTGAGATCTGTGGCCTAAAAGAAAAATGGGTTTGAAAATTGAAGTACACCGTTTTCGATTGATCCTTTTCCAATTAAGACATTATGGTGTTGAAGCTAAGGCTCTGAACTTCCTTTCTCTTAGATGGCGGAAAAGTCCTTTTAACCCAGTACCTAGTCCAGTTTATCAGTTGTTCACATGCTAAAATGAAAAATAATTATGAAATTTCTATGAAATATAGTTTGGACAGACCCTGAAACAATTTCTCTTCATGACCATGTATAATGTTTAATTTTAATACTTACACTTACCATTACATCCAGGGGTAGTTTTAGTTGAAGATGCTCACTGTTGGTTAGTTTCCTCTGGAATAGATTCCATGATCTCTAAAATATTTGTATATTTCCTTATAAAGTAATATGAAAATAAAATTAAACATTTTTCTAATTTACCTGGATATAGATACGGCTATAATGTATATAAATGTGGGCATGTGTACCAGCGCTTAAACTACAATCCTGCCTTCATTCAGCAGAGCTTTATAAAATGAGCTTTTACTTTTGATCTTTAATTTAGCCCATATAATTGAAAAATAAGTACTATTCCTTTTCATCTGTTAAAAGTTTGCCTCAAAAATAAGTCACTAGAGCCACATCAAGCACGTGCAGGGACTCCTTGGTTATCCTTTTACAAAGTAATTCTTATATTTCTACTCCTGTACTTATGCCAGGGGCATCCTTATGTCCCTTCTATCTCCAGACCGAAAGTCATCCTGAGGGAGAAAATAGGTGAGGGACCCGTAGGGATTCATTTCTTTGAAACAAAAAGATCATTTAACATGAAGAAAGAAACTGAAATTAAATATACATTAAATGAAAGCAAATTATGAAGTGTAATCATTTCTAGAGTAAAGAAAAAAAAACAAAAAACCAGAAAATTTGAGAAAACTTAAACATTACCAAAGTACCTTGTTAGCTATTCTTCTTCAGTAATTGTATCAATTAGAAAAAATATATTTCTTGAAAAAATGAGCTCCTCTAAAAGTTACTTTTTTTTAGTTTTCTTATGTAAAAGAAACTATATAGATTTTAACATCTCATTTGTTCTGCTAAAATAGTTAATATGGAACTCTCCAAGTCACAATAGAAAATGAAAGGATGACTTTACTATATCATCTAAGTGAAAGTAGCTAAATTTCTCCTTGCTGTGTATATTTTAACTAATAATCATGAATATATAAGAATACTTATGTTTTCTTTATACACATTTTGGGGTGATCAGAAGGGTAATTTTTAAAGTAAGTTGTTTTGACAAAAGAAAACTTAGGGAACCTTTTATAATAAAATATTTTGTTAAAGAGAACTTGAGTCAATTTTTGAATTGTTGCAAAATGTATAACTTAGAAAAGAATTTGTTCAGGAACCACTGTAACTTTAAAGGACAAAAGAGATTACATTTTTTCACAAACCCTGTAGAAAAGATGTTTTCATTATATAGAATTGTTTGGGAATTGAACTAAATGGGGGTTAAGAAAATTAGTGATGAGGCAATAACATTTTTCCAGAACTTTCTTTAAGGGACCCACCTCTAAAGTTCAGCACAGATCACATTGCAATCCAGACTTGCTCTATTATTTTCTCTATTAGGATTTCATTCAGCTTGAGGGTTTTCTTCCCTCCCACCTTCCTCCCCCTCTCCCACCCTCCTTCACCTCCAGGACAGCTGGAAACTGACCAAAGAAAACTTCTGCCTTCGTTTACAAATTCCTTTTTTATCAGTGGGTTTCTAGACAAAGTGCCTTATCATTTTAAATGCTCGGAGAAGTGGAAACATTGTAAGCTATAGGCAAGATGGGTCAGCTGAGCAGCAATTATCAATCACTCTTTGATTAAAAAAAAAAAGTGAAAGAGAGATATTTACAGGGGTATCTGAAGATAGAGATTTTTATTCCCTGATTTATTCAATTGCTGACTCAGTAAGTTGTAGATTGGCGCTCTTCTCTGGGCAAATCCCATCTGCATTGTCTGGTAGGCAAGACTTGGCAGGTTCTTCTTTTATTGTTAGGTACTATTATTCCTAGTGTTTATATTATAGAAGGAAATCTTCAGAAAAGCACTATCCATATAGCATTTAAAAACCAGCAAGTATTCTTTACTTTGGGAAAAATGACTTCAGTCCTGGGATGTTAAAAGTTATACATACAGCCTTCATCCATATACGTTTTTAAATCTCTGAATTATTATTAAACAATTCAGAAGTAGCCTCATTAAACTATTCTTAAGTGTCTGGAGTGAGTTTTTTCATATTTCATTTTGAAGTGGGAAAACCTTTACACTTAAGAAAACACTCGAATTATCAATCTTCAGAAATAAAAAAAAAAAAAAAA
>NW_016804151.1:1197554-1207315 GCF_001698545.2 Rhinopithecus bieti
CTCGTCAAAAAGGGCAGATAAGTTTCTCTCTCTCTCTCTCTTTCTCTTTCTCTCTCTCTCTCTGTCTCTCTTCCTCTCTCTCGCTCCCCCCTCCCCCTCCCTCCCTCCCCCATCCCTCTCTCTCTCTCCCTCCTCTCTTTCACTCCTTCTCTCTCTCCCTCCTTCTCCTGTCTGTTGGATCTGTCAGCAGCTTGCAGGCTGCTCTAGACTTGAACAGTAATTATAGCAACTTCCTGAAAGTGAAGCCCCCATGAAAAGTCTGGAGAAATGTTCTTTGTCATGGCCTCTACATGAGTAATTAGTTCCACATGTGGCCTTCCTAGTTTCCCTCAGCTATTTTGGCTGGCTCTCTGAATGCTGTGCTATAGTTTGACCTAAAGAAACGTTAAAAGTTTTTATTTGAAGCATCCACTAAGAAATAACGACTCAGGTCTAACAAATCGCCTCTGGTAGATCCATGCCGTTAGGTATAGCATTGTTTTTCACTGTTAATTCCTGATTCTGTTTTGATACTTTTGTTTTGTTTTCCTGGTATTCTGTGGCTTAGTTTTATCTCTGATTAACTAAATCTGTTGAAATTTGCCAAGTACCGCTTGACCAAAGGTTATAAGATATCAGCCCACTGGCATCTACTTTTCTTTCCGTGTTGTGGCTGTTTTCAATTATATATACTGTTGAATATTCTGAATATGTAGTTCTCTCACTTTCCCTCCATAGGATTCTGATCAAAGCTAGAGTCACCTCAAACAAGAGCTTGATTAATTGCCCTTCTAAAGATCAAAATGTGAGAAAATTTCTAGGTAGCTTCCAAATTTAATTTGACTAACCAAACTAAGAAACTTAGCATCCTTTAGAGAAGTACAGCCAAAGCAGTTCATTTCCACTGGCCTTCTGAAATGCTTTTAGAAGTAGAAAATATATCACTTTTTTATATGCTGCATTGTATATTTCAAAAAGCTTCAAGTGAGTACTGTCCTAAAGCATTTGCTTTTCATAAAATGACCTCTTTTGAATCATTAAATAGCACACTACTAAAGAGTTCAAAAGTTATGATAAACCCTTGTTATTTTGTGAGGAAGATTAAATAAGATAAACATGAATGATCTGGCATCTTAGCATGGAACAGAGATTAGCACTGGGTATACCATTCATAGAAATATTTATATCATCAATAGGAGTCAGAGGAATGACTTTATATCACTGTACTTTTACTTCCATACTTGTGTGTTTAGGGCCTGTTCAATAGTGCTTGCACAAGCCCTGTAAGACTCACCTCCCTTTTTTCCCTGTCACTGCTTGCATGTTACTGGAAATGATGTAAGTGTGACTAAATACAACCTAATAGTTGTATTACATGTGGATACCAACTCCATTTTATTTTTTAAAGTATCTGTGTGTTTATGCACATGAAGTCTTCATAGAGGAACCATAAACCACTGAGCCAGTAGTCAGCCAGCATTCCAGGAGTAGGCTTCCTTCTGCCACAGAAAGTGAAAGCCTTTCTTCTGCCCACTTCCATTTAGACATAAGACATGCCTTGGAAATTTTTGTCAAGGCAAACGAAAGGGGTTCTGATCAGATTGCACCATGATTTCACCTTAGTCCATACATCTATATGCCCTCAAATGGTTCTACTACCTACACCAAATAGGAATCTTATGATATTTCAATCAAAGGACTTAACTTTATACTTATCTTTATGACTTTGTAAACATTTTAAGGAATTTTCTCCAGAGACAGCTATAGAAATTGAGTTCCCCTTAGAATATATGTCCATCTCCTTGAGTTTCCAGTTAACTGAAGTGTTTGAGGGTGCGCTTGCCTCCAAATAGTTCAACAAATATTTATTCTTACCTACTCACCTGCTAGTCACAATACCAGGGACTGGGCATATAGAGATTAAGATCTGACTCCTGCCCTCAAAAAACTCACACTTACATAAAACGTTAGGAATACACATCTGTGACCAAGTTCTGTTTAAAAAGTTGGTCATTCTGCTCTGAAAAGTCCTTGGCATTGATTTGGAAATGCCTTAATAACTTTTCTTATGTCTGTAAAGTTATCACTTGAATACCCAAAATGTATTGGGCCCTAGAAAGCAAAGTTGGACATGACAAATACTTGACTTTGAGGAACTAAAGTTATTTAATTTGCTTATTTCAAAAGTTGTTGACCAAAGTGATTATTGAATCAATAGATGGTTTTGGGTGACTACAAAATTTGCTCTATTTTAAAGTGTTATGAAAAGGAAATACTGTTTCAGTTAGTTATTGTTACCAATCTTGGCACATTTTTATGACTGGAAATTCTCAAATTGAAACCAGGACTGAGGCTTCTTTCTATGTACCTCTAAAGGGGCAGGGTTACTAGTGTTTACAATTATTTTGTGATATCCAGATATGCGTACTTCAGCTAATATTTATATAGCCTTAAATTTTTTTTTTGTTACAAGATTAGTGCACAAGTTCAAACAATAGAGAGGTATGTCAAGAAAAAAATTAATCATCATTATCCCTTCCAACTTCTTATCCCTTTCTGTCTTCCCAAACTAATGGTAACTGTTTGGCATGATTCCTTTGACTACCTTCTCAATGGTCATTTTACAGCTTCTTTACAGATTACAAAATCCATTCACATATAATGTATTAGTTTCTTATGATAACCCGATAGTGTAGCTATTATTATCCCCATTTTATTGATGATAAAATTAAAGCTCAGAGAGCTTAAACATTACTTCATCAGAGTCCACAAATGGCAGAACTCAGAGTTTTTTTCTAGCACCAATGCCTGTGCTCAGAAGAATATTGTCAACCTACAGAAACAACTTGTTCCCCTACCAAATTCTTATAATGCTTATATTTCCTGTTATTAAAATGCCAATTAATTACCTGCTGTGCTTTCACAGTTTTATACTGAGATGTTACCTGTACTATTTGTTATTTTATGTATTTGAACTTTTTTTTTTCCTAGATAAAATATAAGCTAATTGAAGGCAGGAAAAATATGTTTGTATTTCTTTTGACTGGCTGATTGTAGGCTATTCAGTAAACTGTAAAAGAATGAGTAAAGAGCTATATGGTATGCATGTGGTTTCTGGTCAAATATTCGTCATGATAATAACTTAAGAATTACAGCTCTCTTAAAAAAATCATAAAAAACATAGTGTGCTTTTAATATTTATGTATGTGTCTGCAACTACCATACCAGATTGAACTATTCTTTTTGAAATAAATGTAAACATTGAGCCAACCATATTTCCTTGCTTATTTTTGGCCTTCTAATCTTCTGGAAGCATCCTGTGCAGCTACCAGTCATACAATCTTGTGTGAAAAGCAGGATCTAACCAAGTTGTAGTATTTCCTTTCTCCTTTTCTCCTTCCCCATTTGTAGCTAAGATAAAAATCTAGCTGACCTTCGTTCATTGCTAATTAGGGAAGATAGCCCGACTTAGTTTGGCTTTATGTTGTGTGGATTAGCACTTTTTTTTTTAATTGGAGGCAATGCAGTCCCCTAATCTCCTGCATTTCCTATTTTGTTAGGGCCCAAAGGACTAGATATGGTGTAGCAGAGCATTCCACTTTTCTTCCCTTGCCTGAATCACAAACAAATGGCTTCCCTCAAATCACTGCAGTGAAGTGCCTTCTTAGGCAGAGATGCAACATCAGCCTGTAAAATAGAGGAGAAATATTTCAGAGGAGTAAGAGATTTTCCTTCAACAACTGAAAAAGAAGTTAAATTAGAAAGCTATAAATTATAAACTTAATGCAACTGAGTTTACAATCTTCAGAAAGTTTACAAAAGACAAAGATTGTGAGAGAATTGATTTTAAAACGTACATTTACGGACGCATGTTTTGTTTTTGCCTGTCTCTAAAATTTCCATTGCTGAGTCTGTTTACTTAGAAATAAGCTCCTAACCAAAAGCAGTATATATTTTATGAACATTCTTTCCTCAAATCAATTGAGAAAGCTAATGTTACGTCTTTGAGTTTTACTAACCACTGGCGTGCACAGCAGCCATTTTTATATTTCAGTAACGTAATACATCCAGCAGACAAACCTTAAAAACTCTAGCTCTATTGGATACCAGTCACAAGAAAGGAAATATATGATTTATGACTCCAGTAAAATTGGAAGCACTGTCTTGAGATCTTTAGGGAAAGGCAAGTTAAAGGGATTAGAAAATTGTTGCTGGCCTTGTCAGGCAGATTTTAAGTGAGAGCGTACTAGGAGTGTAGTCTGCTGCCTGCTTCCACCCTCAAAAGCTGATAAGCATCATCTGAATGCTATGTGCTGCGAGCTCCGTTGAATTCCGTGTTACAATCAGACTTTAGAACGAGGACTAGTTCCCTTGGACAAGAGAAACATGGTGTCCTCAGGTCACTGACAATTTTAGAGTATTGACTCCTGATGTCTTTTGGCATCACTAGTATTTTATTTCCTTAATGTGACTCAAACATGAATATGCATGATATCCAAAAGAAAAAATATCTGTATGTGCATAATATAAGGACTCAGAAACTACTTTTTTTTCTGCAGGGGTGGAGAAAATACTCTTTCTGTGGATGGGGATACAAGTTAAGCATAATGGCTACAAGGATGCATGTGTGTGAAGGGACGCTTTCTGCTTTACCCAGAATACCTGCAATTATGCAATAGGTCATTTTAGAAGCTCTACATCTTTAAGTAATGATAGGCATACTTGCGCAACACATAGCACATTGCCTTTATTTTAGGATTTTAATCTTCTGGTATATACAAAAGGGGAAACCCAAATTACATGAATTTCTAAAAGGGTTTGATCCAACATAAGTCTGTTTAGTTGTGTCCATTATAAATATGTTAACTAGCCTTCTCAATTCTGTTCAGTTTCCAGAGAATTTATTCTAGCTTCTAAGGACATATGAAACCATATTAAAATACTTCTATTCACACCATCATGGAAATTTGCTTTACTTTTACATACCAAAAAGAATACTTGGCATATAAATTGGTTCATGTCGAAAGGTTATTTATAGTTGCAAATGGGTATTAACCACATATCTTTATAAACACTTATGTTAGTATTAATCAACTAAAAATGATTTCCATTTGCCACACAGAATCAGATTCAGTGCCACTTCACTACCACTCAGGATGAGAGTACAAAAGCTATAGAGGTAATAACATATACTGTTTTCTGAATTTAGAGGTTTGTTTTGTTTAGTTAGTATTTTCTTTTGAGCACTTATTTTATGTCAGGGTCCATGCTAGTGTCTTTCACATGTGATATAATTTAATCCAGCAATTCTGAAAGGTAGGATCTCTCCATGGTTACAGATGAGGAAGTAGAAGCTCAAGGAGGCAGTGTCATGTGGGTATCCTGGAGCCAGCTGGCATGGGTTTGAATCCTGGCTTCACAGCTTGTTATGATGCTTCCTTGGCAAATTATTTAACTTTTCTGACCTCTGGTCTCCTCATCTCTAAAACAGAAAAGAGCTTAGAACAGGGCCTGGCCCAGACCTAAGCTTTATGCAGGTAAGCCTGCTGCGGGACGCACCAGCCACCCAGTCTTTATGCTCACTGACCCCCTAGGTCTGGTGTCTCCAAAGCTTAGCCACAGCAAAGCAAACACTGTTCAGGAAGAAAGCACATTATTTTCCTCAAGGCTTTTATAATCTCATGAGTAAATGCGTTGTGAGTATGAAACAAATGAAAATAGAGAAAAAAAAAGCTTGATTCTGAGGGAATGATAACAGGATTGTTTTAAAAGCACTGTAATGGAAGCTGACTTCTTAAGATAACCCTTTGGAGAATCTTGTTGAAAAGCCATCATAACCTTTCTCACTCTTGTGTTTATCTGGTTTTATTACAGATATATGGATGGATAGACTGATAAGTAGGTCTAGATATATGTGCAATTGTATACAAATGTATGTGAGCATATATAGGTGTATATAGTACATGTAAATATGTATATAAATGTGTATGTATTTGTGTATATATTTAAAGTAAACCAGATCATCTCTATATTAGAATTATTAACATCAAAATAAATTCTTTCCCCCTTTTAAAGTAATATTATTTTAAGCCTAGGGCATGTGCAGTGCTTTTTGTAATCTTAAAAGTTAGTTTTAGTGTATACACGTTTCAGTCTTTTTTATTTTTCTAACTTTTGCCTGTCAGAGCTTCATAGTGATAGTTAAAGGTTAACATAGAAATATTGGGTAAGAAATACCTTTGTAATTTTGCAAATGCAACAAGGTAGGGATATTGATTTCTATTTGAGTGGAGCTGTCACTGACTTCATTTAAAAACTACACACACATTTTGTGTACTATTGGTTCATTTTTGTTTGGGAAACACTCACTTTACTCCCAATCTTCTGTCCTCTGACAAAATGTTTTCCTCTGGTACAATTTACTTTATTTCCATCTCTCCTCAGGTTCTTCAAGAAAAAACTAGCCTTGGTTTTCATTGGCCAGAATGGATTTTGATTGCTTTTGAAATAGTGTCTTGTTTTGCTGAAAAACTAGTAGATTATTAACTCATTATTTTTTCTTTATGGGATTTGTACTCCATTGAGAATATGTGGGGTGGCCTCAGGTGTTTCCTGGCCAGTGTGTGTGTCAACTACTAGGGCAGGTGCTTGAAGTTCAACTTGCATCCATAGGCATTTTCAGGGTCTCATGAAGTTAGTACTGACAAGTGCACTAATTGTTGTTTCTTTGTCTTTTAAGTTTTCTGAAGAGAGAAAAACAGTGAGGATAAGTGGTATAAAAGGAGTCTTTGTTTGTTTGTTTGTTTGTTTGAAACATTCTGCCACTCAGACTGGAGTGCAGTGGTACAGTAGTGGCTCACTGCAGCCTCGACCTCCTGGGATCAAGTGATACTCCAATCTCTCAGCCTCCCAAGTAGCTGGGACTACAGGTGTGCACCACCATACCTGGTTACTTTTATTTTTTAAATTTTTTTGTAGAGACAGAGTCTCCCTGTGTTACCCAGGCTGATCTCAAACTCCTGGACTCAAGGGATCCTCCCATCTTGGCCTCCCAGTGTGTTGGGATTACAGGCATGAGCCACTGTGCTGGCTAAAAAGATCCTTTTGAATTTTCTAGAAGTAATTGCCTTCTGCTAGTGGTGAAGCCAGTTTTAGGATAATGGACTTCCCTTCCTTTTTTCTTTTTTTTTTTTTCAATGATTCCAGACCTTGAAGTTTTCAGTACTACAATTCAATTGGTTAATTTTTGGAAAGTTGAGTCCCTCATTCTTTTTAATCTTTAACAAAGGACAAGAAAGCTACTGGGAGTTGATTTACCAGTAAATTTTGCTTTATCAACTTCATAAATCAACCTTAATTTTAGTTCTTTCTTTGTCTTCAGATCATAAAATAATTAGTATTGTTTACCCTGTGATTCTTATGTGGGTTGGGTGGGATCTGATTTGAGGTAATGTCAACTGTAACTGTTTTTATTATTAAATAATAACTAAATTATTATTAAATTTGATTTTGTTTTAGATTGCATGTTGTAGATTCAGACAAATACAGATGAATGCCACTTCTGTTACATTCCCATACTATATCATTTTCAATGCATTTGTCCTGTGTATGTACATGGGAGGATTTCTGAGTATATCAAATTCCCCACTTAAAACTACCATTCCCACGGTATATGTCTCCTTCACATTCAATATAGAGGAATTTTAGTGAGTTTTTTGTAAATGTGCATGCTGACAGAAACTGTTTAGAAGGGCCATCTTACAAACAGTTTTTAACTATGTAAGATAATTTACATAAGTATGTAAGATAACTTGCTTACCAGTGTATAGTGTGACTGTGAAATAAAAGTTTTGAAATAACATTCACAGTGAATACACTAAAGCCAAGTGTTTCAGTGCCAAGAGCAGAAACTGTTTGATGACTTAGTGTTTGTACAGATTTAATTAGTTATATTTAGTTTCAAAACTTCATCTTTCTTTAACAAATTCTACTTCTTTGAAGTTAAATGAAACCTTTGCTTTTTTGAATTCAACTGAGATATCAGAGAAGGAGCATTAGAATTGATTGGTTCAAGTTCAGCTCTGCCATTTTCTCGTTTGCCAAATGGTATAAAGAAAGATACCTACCTCAGAGGTGGTTGGGAGGTCTAATTCAATGATATGGATAAAATAAATTGGGATGCCTTTGAAAACATTCTGCAACAAGTTTATATGGCAACAGTTTGGAGAATGCCATGGCAGTGCCTTAGGGAAAGTGGTTATGGTGTTGTAGCAAATACCATTTCTACCCTTGGTGACTTTTATGTTGTCCCTGAACATTTACAGAGAATAGGAGCAGAGAATATTAAACTAGTTATTTTATCAAAAGACTGTGATTTGTGTTAATTACCCATACTTCAATATATGCATCCGTCAAGTGATCAGAAAGCATTCAGTAAAACAGGCTTATTAGTTTTCGCCCTTTTTCCTCCTCCTCTTTTCCACTATTTCATCTTGTCTTTCCATCTTTCCTCTGTTCAGCACGAGGCTTTCTCTAACTGAGTATTCCTCTTCTCTCCAGTCCCCATTCATCCTGTTTCTTTTTTAGAACATTGAGTTGGAATTGAGCTATTGGTAAAAATGTGTTAGGTTATTTAATAAGATTTTGTTTCTTCTCCATAAATTTTCAATCAGATGAATTAAACCCTATGTATGCATTCTTAAAAACAAATAGCTCCCAAACTAATTGCTTTGATACTTCCATGTGGCCTTCAAAATAATTTTCTATGAGCCAGTTGCTTTTGATTTTTTTAAACATTAAATGTCTTCAGAAGGGTGGAGAAAGAAGGAATCTGAAGGATAGAGTTACAGATTGATCATACTTTTATTTAAAAGCAGTTTTTCTAAGGTTCCAAAGAATATTGCATACCAAATATTTCCAAATAACATATATAGACCTTATTGTCTGTTTCATTCATTCATTCATTCATTCATTTGTTGCTTGTGCTCTGCTGATTCTTCTTAAACTGTCATTTCACTTATTCTGACATTTATATCTTATCTTTCTAACTTGATTAGAAGCACCTTGAGGTCCAGGGCCATGCCTGTAGTTTCTAGGTATGCCCTACAATAGTTTCCCAAATGGAGTCAGGTGAATAAACACATATTAATTAATCTGAGATTTTCTCGAATGGAAGGAGTCAACGAAAGAGGATTCCTTTTGAGTAAAAATCAAGGCCACGGGAGCAAGATGGCCAAATAGGAACAGCTCCAGTCTCCAACTCCCAGCGCGAGTGACACAGAAGACCGGTGATTTCTGCATTTTCAACTGAGGTACTGGGGTCATCTCACTGGGGAGTGCCGGACAATCGGTGCTGGTCAACTGCTGCAGCCTGAACAGCGAGAGCTGAAGCAGGGCGAGGCATCGCCTCACCTGGGAAGCGCAAGGGGAAGGGAATCCCTTTTCCTAGCCAGGGGAACTGAGACACACAACACCTGGAAAATCGGGTAATTCCCACCCCAATACTGTGCTTTAAGCAAATGGGCACACCAGGAGATTATACCTACACCTGGCTGGGAGGGTCCCACGGCCACGGAGCCTCCCTCATTGCTACCACAGCAGTCTGCGATCTAACTGAAACCACAGCAGCGAGGCTGGGGGAGGGGCGCCTGCCATTGCTGAGGCTTAAGTAGGTAAACAAAGCCGCTGGGAAGCTCGAACTGGGTGGAGCTCACAGCAGCTCAAGGAAACCTGCCTGTCTCTGTAGACTCCACCTCTGGGGACAGGGCACAGCTAAACAACAA
>NW_016804151.1:1211805-1240025 GCF_001698545.2 Rhinopithecus bieti
AAGATTATAACATTAAATTGATCATTTACTTAAGTAGATTAAAACTTTTCCTTCCATGGCTTAATTTCTCTCCTGCTTTATGGTAGAGAAAAGAAGCTAATTAAGATTTATTTTATATACTCATATTTAATATGGTGCTTGTTTTTTTTTGTTGTTGTTAGTTTTACTATTTTAACTTCTGGTAATTTTTTAGCTGGCTACACTTAATAATTAATACGTAATTTGTCTAAGCCTACACTCAGAGCCAAGGGGCTTTATATCTGTGGAAAGTGCCATTTTTCAGGTGAGATATAAAAATAAACAGCCAGTTTTGTCATTCTTTTACTTTTTCACTCACTCTGTAAACATTTATCAGACTCCTATGATGTTAGACTCTGTGCTGGAGATACTAGGGTAGAAAATACAAAACTTCAAGGAGTTTGCTTGGGATAACTTAAGGGGTGAAAACAATGGTTAAGAAGAAAGATAGTGATTTTAGTATTTCAGATAAATATAAATTTACACATATGTTTAGATTTCCTAAAAATATTATATGGTCTGTTTAGCCAATGCTAAACCGTTGGTTGTTGTTAGGCAGTAGAGTGTAGTGACTGAGGGAGAGACTAAGGAGCTGGAAGTCCTTGGTGTGCGTCCAGCTTGACTGCTTACTTTGCTGTGTAACTTGGTGAACGTTGTTTGTCATTTGTGGCTTTTTTCATCCATAAAATGAGGATAATAAGTGTTTCTACTTCGTAGGGATGTTGGAGGACTATATGAATTAATCTGTGGAAGCTTTCAGCATAGTGTCCAGTGTATATTAAGCACTTAAAAAATGTTAGCTTCAGGGATGATTTCCAAAGTATTTAGCAACCCAAACAGTAGGGGCATCAACCAGTAAGAACTGCTATTGGCTGTAAACATCTATTATGACCACCACAGTGTTTATCGTATAGGTATCAGCTCGGTTAGCCTTCATCAGTTTTATTGTTTCCACTTAAAACTCATGCTCCATCCCCACCCGATCCTATGGACGATGGCTCCTGGACCAGGCTCTGTAGTACTAACAGACTGTGGACTTACTAGATGCCTGCAATTTATATTTTTGTAATCTTCTTAGTTTTGAGTACCTAGACTTAGTATAGATTTGTTTCATGTTCCAGACAATTCGGGATGTTTTTCTTATCTAATAAGTCCTAGAAAGACACTAGAGCCAAGCCTTGGGTTCTCTACTTTTTTTCACCTAATGTTGTTATTATATAGATGTTCTTTTTTTTCTCCTCCTTTCCCTCCTTCTCCTCCTGTTTTTTTTTTTTTTTTTTGTTGTTGTTGTTGTAAGAGAAAATTACATCTAAAGCTAATTGCCTTAAATTCTTTTCAGAAAGTGATTGTGTACTATAAATAAACTAACTCTTTTCAGTAATTGCTCATTTTTTTCTTGCGATAAGGACAGAATGTATGTAAGAGCATTTAGGACATATAAAGCATTAAAGGACATATAAAGTGCCAAAGACATTGTCCTTTTAAGTTAGAAGACTTGATTCCCAACGCTGCCACTTGCTAGTTACTTAACTGTAGTTAGTTCACTCTGTGTTACATTTTTCCATCTTCAAAATTGGGAGTAATACCTTTCTCATAGAGCAGGAGACTCCCAACCTTTTTGGCACCAGGGACTGGTTTCGTGGAAGACAGTTTTTCCACAGATCAGGATGCGGGTGGATGGTTTTGGGATGATTCAAGTGCATTAAATTTATTATGCACTTGATTTCTACTATTATTCCATTGTAATATATAATGAAATATGTATATAACTTATCATAACATAGAATCAGTGGGAACCCTGAGCTTGTTTTCCATCATCTGGGGATGATGGGAGACAGTGATAGATCATCAGGCGTTAGATTCTCATAAGGAACGCACAACCTAGATCCTTCACATGTGCAGTTCACAGTTGGGTTTGCGCTCCTGTAAGAGTCTAATACTGCTGCTGATCTGAGACAGAGCTCAGGTGGTAATGCAAGTGATAGAGAGCAGCTGTAAATATGTATAGCCTGGTTCCTAACAGGCCAAGGACTGGTACTGGGTTCATGGTTCAGGGGTTGGGCACCTCTGTCATAGAGTATTGTGAGGATTAAACAGGATAATACTTATCAAGCATTTAGGACATACATTTCAGTAAATTCATTTAATTTGTTATATTTATGAAGCACTTAGAATATACAGTTGACCCTCTGAATTCCATGGGTTTTATGTCTGTGGATTCAACCAATTGCAGATTGAAAATATTTGAAAAAAAAATGGGTCTGCACTGAAAATGTACAGGCTTTTTTCTTGTCATTATTCCCTAAACAATATGGTATAACAACTATTTACACAGCATTTACACTGCATTAGGTATTATAAGTGATTACTTACAATCTTTAAGATGATTTAAGGTATACAGGAGGTTGTACATAGGTTGTATGCAAATATGGTGCCATTTTATATAAGGGATTTGAGCATCTTTGGATTTTGACATCCATGGTAGGTCCTGGAAACAATCCCCCACAGATACCAAGAGATAACTGTAGTTAACATTCAGCAAATTCACTCGATGTATTCAGCAGGTGTTTAGAGTGCTTACTATGTGCCATACAGTATTCTAGGCACTGGGGATACAGCAGTAACTTTAACAGACAAAACTCCTGCCTGCACAATAGTCAAGTGCAAACAATATAGTAAGGAGAGAAAATAGAAAATCTGGGAATGGGGTTGCAATGTTAAGTAGCATGGTTAAGAAAGGTAACATTTGAGATAATATTTGTAAGCAGCGAGGAAGTAAGCATGCAGATGGCTGAGGAAAGAGCCTTTCAAATGGTGGGAACAGCATGTGCAAAGACACTGAAGCAAGAGTGTGCCTGGAGGCCAGGGGAGCTAGAATAAGGTGAGGGGAAGAATAGGAGTAGATAAGGTTGGTAACTGGGACCTGCTTAAGATCTGAGTGGTACAACTGTGGGCACGGAGAGGGGATCAGGAATGTACCAGTGAAGGCTTCTTGGAGGAGAAGGTAGATCTGGAAAATAGAGAGACCCTGAAGAAGCATATGAAAAAAGGAGAACATGCCTGTAGTGGGAAGAACATGAGCAAAGGCACAGACAGTGGAAGAGACAGACCAGGAGAACATCCAGGATTGCCTGTCCAGAACAAGCCTCCCTGTCCAGTGTGCAGTGAGAAGGCAGGGAAACAAGGTTAAATAAATGAGTGAAATTGAATGATGGAGGCCTTGAAACCTCGGCAGAAGACTTTTGGTTTCTACTGATTAAAAAGATGTTTCTAGTCAATAGAAGCAAACCAATGATAAAATCTAAAGTCCAAATTTAAAATCAATACATTAACTCTCTCTCTCTTGCTAAAAGATACTATTTGGGTTTGTTTACAGCTACAAGTAAAGAATTTAAAGTTTTATTGATAGGTTTGATGTAAAATAGAGAAAAAATTTTGATACTTTAAAAAAGCATTTACTATTAAGTAAAAGATTCCCTAACACTCTACTATGTGAGCTACAGTTATAAGCATTACAGCTTATAAATAAGGTGTTACTTTATTAAAATAATAAACCTTTATGAATAATCTCAGTGTTGATAAAAACATGCTGGGAATCTTGTTCTCTCCTTTCTGCCCATGATCAAGCTTTCAACCTAAGCGTTGTTTTGCTTGCTGGTATGTATGTATGATCACATACTCACAAATAAGGGGCAAAATGAGAGAGGCAGTGAGTCGTCATCTAAATGGTCAGATTCTTCCTTTGGACAATTATCTTGCAACTTGAGACCCATTGGCATTATTTATTAATTTCTGCCTCTTTTTACATTCTACTCAATGCCGATGCCAAGCTATGCAAAAAAGTTATGGATGGAGAAAAAAGCCATCTATGGAAAAGAACAAGCATTACCTGTGTGTGAATCCTCCTGGATTCATCAGACTTTTGTCTTCTTTGCCTCACACTTTTAAAATATAATATTCAGAAAAGCATTTTACTTGAAAATAAGTTTGTGTTTCTGCTACAGTAAGTTCATCTCACATTGAGTTGTTGTCCAAGACTGCCATGGTAAATATAGCCTGTCTCACCTAGAACTGAACTTATTTTCATATGGATTGGTCCTCCTCAGAAATTTACCATGTGTATAAACACGTGAATGAGACCCAGGGCTAAGTTGATTTCCATGAAATCTATTTTAAGAAGTAGATGATGTGACCATCAATTGTCACATCCAATATTCCAATTCAATTCCAATATTAGGAAACTTTTGATTCTATTCCTGGCTTTTATTTTGCAGCAGGAATGTGGCAATGTGTGTGCTCCCTCTGTTGTTGAGTTTCTTGAGTGTCTTCATGAAATAGATACAAAATATCAGCTCATGGCCACAATATATTTTCGCTAGAAGACTATAGGAAGTTATTAATCCTGTTTGTGCTGTAAAATGTGAATTACAGGCATGTGTCACTTAACAAGGGGAATGCATTCAGAGAAATGCATCCTTAGGTGATTTCATCCTTGTAGAAATATCCTAGGGTGTATTTACACAAACCTAGGAGGTAGAGCCTGCTGTATACCTAGGCTATATGGTATAGCCCACTGGTCCTAGGCTGTAAACCTGTACAGCATGTTATTGTACTGAATACTGTAGGCAGTTGTAACACAATGGTATTTGTGTGTCTAAAGGTATCTAAACACAGAATAACTACAGTAAAAATAAAGCATAAAAGATAAAAAATGGTACACCTGTAAAGGGTGTTGACCATCAACCGAGCTTGCAGGACTGGAAGTTGCTCTGGGTGAGTTAGCGAGTGAGTGGGGAGTGAATGCGAAGGCCTAGGAAATTACTCTATGCTACTGTAGACTTTAGAAACACTGTACACTTAGGCTACTCTAAATTTATAAAAATATTTTTTCTTCAGCAATAAGTAACTTTACCTTACTGTAACATTTTTACTTTATAAACTTTCAAATTTTTAAAAACTTTTTGACTCTTTGTAATACAGCTGAAAACACAGTGAACAACTGTAAAAAAATTTTCTTTTTTAACATCCTTATTCTATATTCTTTTTTGATTTTTAAATGTTTTTATTTTTTACTTTTTAAATTGTTTTGTTAAAAAAAATAGACATAAACACACACATTAGCCCAGGTCTACACAGAATCAGACTCATCCATATCATTGTTTTCCACCTTCACATCTTGTCCTACTGGAAGATCTTCGGGGGCAGTAACATGCATGGGCTGTCATCTCCTCTGCTAACAATACCTTCCTCTGGAATGCCTTTTCAAGGACCTGCCTGTGACTGTTTTACAGTTAACTTCAGGGAAAAAATGTAGGTAGAAAGAGTACATTCTGAAACAATGAGAGAAGTATAGTATAGTATACGTAATTCAATAGCTTAGTTGCTTATTATCATTATTAAGTACTATATATTGTATATAATTATATGTGTTAGACTTTTATAAGACTGGCAGCACAGTAAGTTTGTTTATACCGGCATCGTTATAAACATGTGAGTAATGTGTTGCCCTACAATGGCTATGACATCACTAACCCATAGGAATTGTTCAGCTCCATTATAATCTTATGGGACCACCATTGTATATGCAATCTGTCTTTGACTCAAATGTTATGTGTTGCATGACAGTACCTTAAAATCCTAACAATTACCTTATTAATAGACTGAAACACACTGTGTAAAACAATACCAGTTTATTAACTTTGGTCCGATGGCTGGATTATTTACTCTTTTCCTCAGTGATTTACATGACAGACTTCAGAATAAGTTTGTTAGTCTTTGGATGACCCTGGATTAGGCCATGGTTTTCACCTCCTATATATTATTATTTTATACGTATTTTATAATAATATATATCTGTGTCTGTATGATCCAGATACAAAGTGGTGCTTGCCATTCAGTGAAACAGTGGATAAAGAACAGAAAGCAGTTCAGGAGGAACAAATGAATGACACTGGGAAGGAAGAGAACAGAACACTCGAATGGGCCATTTCTCAGCCTAACTTCAACATTGTGGAATACTTATTAATAATTTTGAAAAAGTTTATCACAGTATTAGAACGGAATAATAGGGATATGAGGTAAATCAACAGAGTGTTGCTGGAATGGGATAAAGAGAAGATATACATCAATCAAGAAAAATACTTCCCCTTTGCTTGACATTGGTAATGAGACATGACTCCATTTAATACCTACATTTTAAGAGAGAGATGAAAAATCTGAGAGGGGTACCGCAGATAAGCAACTAAATGATTCAGGATTGCAGTCTGATAGTGTAAGTGTTGGGGGCCTGAGGAGAAGTTTATGGGAAAAGGTGTTGTTTTGACTTGGGTAGAAGGTTAATACCGACTTAACTGCCTCAGAGTCAATTAGATTTCACTGTAAGAAGGATGTTCAGCCGCAGTTCATCTTCCAAGGGAAAATAAACAAACTAGTATAAACTGCTACCAGAGAGACAGATTGAGCAAAAGAATGAACTCCATGAAACTGACTGCTATTGAACAAAGAGAGGTACCATCATGATAAGTTGTGGGTTTTCTTTCAGTGATTGTCTTTTTAAAATGAGATTTATCCTTTGGGGTTGGGTAATTTGGCTGTCTCGTTTTCTAAAAGTGTAATTCTCTAAGGCAATATTTTGGATAAAGTGTATTTGCCAAGGAATTAAAAGAGCTTTGTTTGACATTTGGTTAAATTTGCTATTTGCATACTTTAAATCATTCATTCAACAAGTGTATATTGGACATGGACTTATGTTAGTAAATATTTTTATAATGATAAGACACATAGGAATATGCACTATTANTACCTAGGCTATATGGTATAGCCCACTGGTCCTAGGCTGTAAACCTGTACAGCATGTTATTGTACTGAATACTGTAGGCAGTTGTAACACAATGGTATTTGTGTGTCTAAAGGTATCTAAACACAGAATAACTACAGTAAAATAAAGCATAAAAGATAAAAAATGGTACACCTGTAAAGGGTGTTGACCATCAACCGAGCTTGCAGGACTGGAAGTTGCTCTGGGTGAGTTAGCGAGTGAGTGGGGAGTGAATGCGAAGGCCTAGGAAATTACTCTATGCTACTGTAGACTTTAGAAACACTGTACACTTAGGCTACTCTAAATTTATAAAATATTTTTTCTTCAGCAATAAGTAACTTTACCTTACTGTAACATTTTACTTTATAAACTTTCAAATTTTAAAACTTTTGACTCTTTGTAATACAGCTGAAAACACAGTGAACAACTGTAAAAAAATTTTCTTTTTTAACATCCTTATTCTATATTCTTTTTTGATTTTAAATGTTTTATTTTTTACTTTTAAATTGTTTTGTTAAAAAAAATAGACATAAACACACACATTAGCCCAGGTCTACACAGAATCAGACTCATCCATATCATTGTTTTCCACCTTCACATCTTGTCCTACTGGAAGATCTTCGGGGCAGTAACATGCATGGGCTGTCATCTCCTCTGCTAACAATACCTTCCTCTGGAATGCCTTTTCAAGGACCTGCCTGTGACTGTTTTACAGTTAACTTCAGGGAAAAAATGTAGGTAGAAAGAGTACATTCTGAAACAATGAGAGAAGTATAGTATAGTATACGTAATTCAATAGCTTAGTTGCTTATTATCATTATTAAGTACTATATATTGTATATAATTATATGTGTTAGACTTTTATAAGACTGGCAGCACAGTAAGTTTGTTTATACCGGCATCGTTATAAACATGTGAGTAATGTGTTGCCCTACAATGGCTATGACATCACTAACCCATAGGAATTGTTCAGCTCCATTATAATCTTATGGGACCACCATTGTATATGCAATCTGTCTTTGACTCAAATGTTATGTGTTGCATGACAGTACCTTAAAATCCTAACAATTACCTTATTAATAGACTGAAACACACTGTGTAAAACAATACCAGTTTATTAACTTTGGTCCGATGGCTGGATTATTTACTCTTTTCCTCAGTGATTTACATGACAGACTTCAGAATAAGTTTGTTAGTCTTTGGATGACCCTGGATTAGGCCATGGTTTTCACCTCCTATATATTATTATTTTATACGTATTTTATAATAATATATATCTGTGTCTGTATGATCCAGATACAAAGTGGTGCTTGCCATTCAGTGAAACAGTGGATAAAGAACAGAAAGCAGTTCAGGAGGAACAAATGAATGACACTGGGAAGGAAGAGAACAGAACACTCGAATGGGCCATTTCTCAGCCTAACTTCAACATTGTGGAATACTTATTAATAATTTTGAAAAGTTTATCACAGTATTAGAACGGAATAATAGGGATATGAGGTAAATCAACAGAGTGTTGCTGGAATGGGATAAAGAGAAGATATACATCAATCAAGAAAATACTTCCCCTTTGCTTGACATTGGTAATGAGACATGACTCCATTTAATACCTACATTTTAAGAGAGAGATGAAAATCTGAGAGGGGTACCGCAGATAAGCAACTAAATGATTCAGGATTGCAGTCTGATAGTGTAAGTGTTGGGGCCTGAGGAGAAGTTTATGGGAAAAGGTGTTGTTTTGACTTGGGTAGAAGGTTAATACCGACTTAACTGCCTCAGAGTCAATTAGATTTCACTGTAAGAAGGATGTTCAGCCGCAGTTCATCTTCCAAGGGAAAATAAACAAACTAGTATAAACTGCTACCAGAGAGACAGATTGAGCAAAAGAATGAACTCCATGAAACTGACTGCTATTGAACAAAGAGAGGTACCATCATGATAAGTTGTGGGTTTTCTTTCAGTGATTGTCTTTTAAAATGAGATTTATCCTTTGGGGTTGGGTAATTTGGCTGTCTCGTTTTCTAAAAGTGTAATTCTCTAAGGCAATATTTTGGATAAAGTGTATTTGCCAAGGAATTAAAAGAGCTTTGTTTGACATTTGGTTAAATTTGCTATTTGCATACTTTAAATCATTCATTCAACAAGTGTATATTGGACATGGACTTATGTTAGTAAATATTTTTATAATGATAAGACACATAGGAATATGCACTATTATTTGTCATTGAAAAACAATGTGTAATTTCTTGCCTAACCTCTGCTTTTGATTATTTATGCAGTTTTTATAATGAAATAATTTAAACTTAGTATAATGACATATCTGTTGTTGTTGCTTGATTATCAGCTTTGAGATTTTCCTTAGAGAATGCATGATTTGTAAGTTCAAAAAAACATCATTTTGGGTTAAATCATACACATAAGGGCTGCTTTCCAAACATTTGGTAGTAAATTCTGACCTCCTGATTAATGTCAGGTAGCTTGCTTAATATATGATGTTGTCATGGTGACAATTACTCAGAAACACAAACATGGAAAACAGAAAAAAAAAAAGAACGAAAGAGAGATGGCTGATGGCTTTCTTACATATTTCTCCTGCTTTAAATATACTCCAGTAAGGGGTAAGAAAGATAATTTTTCCTTGCATGCCTTTTATACTTTTGAATTTTGAACTATATGAATATATTGCTAATTTTAAAATGTTACATTATAATATTTTAAAAATTTTAAAAATTACTTTGTGCTTGTTTATAAATAAAGTCCTCTGAAATTTTTTTGAATTAAAAAATATCGATTTCCAGAATAATTTACTTCAATCTATTTTAATCTATCCTCAGATTCATTATGTGAGAGTGTTTACTGTTTTCATTGTTTTCAGGGCTTTGCATAAGGTGACTTGAATAATATATGCAAAAGATATTTTGTAAATGAATACTTGTGAAATCTTTTAAATATTCCTTTAATACAGAAGCATATATTCTTTTCAAGACACCTGCATAAGCAAGTTTTTGGTAGAATCCTGCCTATTCATGAAAGCAGGCATCCTTGAGACTTATTTTTCTTACAGCTTTACTGAAGTATACTTGACAAACAAAAATTGTATCTATTTAAGGTGTACAATGTGATGTTTTCATATATGTTATGAAATGATGACCGCAGTCAAGCTAATTAACATATACATCACCTCACATTATTACTATTTTTGTGTGTGTGCAGTGGGAACACTTGAGATCCATTCTCTTAGCAAATTTCAAGTTTACAGTGCAATATTCTTTTTTTTTTTTTTTTGAGACGGAGTCACTCTGTCACCCAGGCTGGAGTGCAGTGGCATGATCTTGGCTCACTGCAACCTGCACCTCTTGGGTTCAAGCCATTCTCCTGCCTCAGCCTTCCGAGTAGCTGGGACTACAGGCGTGTGCCATCATGCCCAGTTAATTTTTTGTATTTTTAGTAGAGACGGGGTTTCACTGTGTTAGCCAGGATAGTCTCGATCTCCTGACCTTGTGATCTGCCCTCCTTGGCCTCCCAAAGTGCTGAGATTACAGGCGTGAGCCACCGCGCCTGGCCAATATTCTTAACTATAGTCACCATGCTGTACAGTAGGTTTCCAGAACTTAGTTTGTTGTGTTACTGAAAGTTTGTACCCTTTGAGCAACACTTCCCCATTTCCTCCACCACCCCCAGGCCTCTGGCAACAACCTTTTCTACTCTCTTTTTCTATGAGTTCAACTATTTTAGATTCCTTGTAAGTGAGATCATGCGCTATTTGTCTTTCTGTGTCTGGTTTATTTCACTTAGCATGATGCCCTCTAGGTTCATCCATATGGTCACAAATGGCAAGATTTCTTTTATTTTTAAAGCTAAATATTTCATTATCTCATATGTACATATTTCATATGTGTATGTGTATACACACACATATATACACATACATACATCTCACATTTTCTTTATCCATTCATCTGTTAATGGACCTTTAAGTTGTTTCCATATCTTGGCTATTGTGGATAATGCTGCAATGAATGTGGGGTTGAGGCTTTATAATGAACTAACCACTAACTGAGCTTTTTCAAATAAAAAATACAGTTGAAACCAACAGTAGCTTCCTACTTATAGTAATAAAGGCAAAGGGGAAAGAATTTATGTTTTTTTTTTCTTTTTCCTTTTCTCTCTCTATATATATTTTATTTTATTTATTTATTTATTTTTTGAGACCTTACTATGAACCAAAATAATATGATACCATCTAAGGCGATAAGTAGTATTAAGGGCTGTGTTCAGGTTAGGGAGCTATTACTTAGTATTAGTTCAGGTTAGGGTGCTATTACTTAGTATTACAGCCAGAGGGTCAGAAATACCCAAGTCCTCCGAGACTACAGCAATCACTTCCCCTATGGTTGCTAAGGATGCAATAATGGCAAAGAAAAGCAAATTAACAACTCATTATTTTCTGGGGATTTGTCCCCAAATCTTAGTGCAAAAAACTCTGGCCAGCCAGGCCAGACCATGTATCTGGAGCAACCACTTCTCCTGAGGTGGTGAGACATAGATAGCTTCAAATCAAAGGAGGCCTTTACTATCCCAATGTTCATACCCAAGTTTTTGCATCTTATCACATCCTAACCACATGTAAAGGGACGTCAGCCTTGGCCCTAAAGATGCCAAGCACATGAAGTTGTAAACCAGAGGGACAACTATACCTGTGTGTGCTGATCTTTTCCTGTTAATCCCTTTAGCAAGGGCAGCCCAATCTACCAAACCATAGCCACTCCTGCTCCTGTAGGACAGAGGCAGGGTATGAGGAAGGTAGTGGGGAGAGTGGTTTTAAAGGACCCTTTTTCCTAAGGGCATCAGACATGGTAACCCTAAGTGGTCAAAAGTGGCTGAGTTACACTGCAGTTCTTCTAATCATTTGTTTCAAAGCCCAAAGCAAGCATGCCTCCTGTTTATACTAATGGCACATGTAACCCTTTGTCCTGAGGCTGCGTACTTGGCGCAAACACAAGCTGGTCATTTTAACCAAGTGTACAATGTAGTCTGGAGGTCCAGTTTTATTAATTGTCCATTTTCAGCCTATCTAAAGAAGCAATCTTAGTAAATCCACTTATGTGTATGTGCATCTTAAAGACCTAACTGGTCTTTAACCTGATTCCTTTTTTAGAAATACAGTTTTATTGGAATGGAAACTCTCTGTACTATTCTTCCAGTGCTTTGGTAAGTCTAAAATTATCTCAAAAAAGTTTTTTAGAAAATGGAAAAATAAAAGATAGAACAAAATGACAATCTCTTTCAGGAGAAAAAAAGGTGAGAGTAAGGGAGGAAAGGTATTTTACTTTAAGGGAGGAAAGATATTTCTACATGTTTAATATTTATATACATACACAAAATACAGCTTTTATTATACTATACTGCTCAAAATCCCTTAGTGACTTCTTGTAATTTATAGGATGCAGTTCAAATGTGTTAGTCTTGGAATGTAAAGGTCTCTTAAATTGAGCCCCAGCCTACCTTCCCAGTGTTATAGTTTACTATTATCCTGCTCCAGATCCTTAGCCAAACTGGGCTCCTCCCTGACCTCCAGCAGGGATTTCCCCTTCTACCTCATGAAATCTACAGCAACCCTGCAAGGAACATTTAAATTCTCACTTCCCTCAAGAAGGCTTCCTGGATCACCTCCAGCTCAAGGTAACACCTTATTACTCTGTGACAAATGTTGCATGGAAACCTTTAATGCTTCATTAAAATCTCTTATTTTTAATATTCATGTTATGTGCTTATGTCTCATCTCTCCACTAGAATTTTTAAGCTTTTCAAAGTCAGGACCTTGTACATTTTTTTGAATTCTTCACATTGCTTAAAATCTTAGTTAATTAATGAATCCCACAAACTTTTATCAATTATCTTTTATGTGCCAGTCACTGTGCTGGGTGCTTGGAATATGAAACATAATAAAAAGCTTTCTTAAGGAAGCCTTTCTTGTTTCCCCCTGACCAACTTAGAGGGTCTTGCTTCCGAGATCCCATTGCATCCTGTCCTAATCACTATCTTATTAATACTTAGGGGTATTGCACCATATGGTTTGTGGATTATGTGTCTGTTTCCTCCAGGCTGCAACCACCTTAAGAATAGACACTTGGTCTTTTTTCGTTATATCCCCTGAACTCAGAACAAAAATGTAGAAATGCTCAATATATGTGTGCTGAATGAGAAACTGCAGCTGAAAGTTGTGGTTGATTAGTGGAATAATTATAGCTGATACCCTCAATTAAATAGGTGATTAGCTTTCAAACAAAATACATTCTTGTGATTTCTTTTCTTTCTCCTCTTCCAATGAATGTATACTTTTAATCATGATGTATACATCATCACTAAAGTGCCTTATGATGTAAGGTTTATATATGCTGTAATATGAATACATTTGCCATCACAGTGATCGCATCATATATAGATACTACCGATATATACAAGGTTTTGAATTCCAGGAACAAATATGCACTGCTGATTCGATTATCTCTAGCTGCAGGTATCAAGTTAGGATTAGACCTGGATCCTTTGAAGACAAGTAATCCAATGTGGGTTTTAATCTGTTTTTGAATTCTAAGTATCTAGCACAAGGAAGGTACCTATAACATAATATACAATAAAAAGTGTTTGCAGAATTAATTATATGAATAATTACAATTCCTCATCCTACCCAACATATATTTTTTTGCTAGTCATTTTAATCTCTTATATTTTTTGTGAGAGCTGCTAAAAAATAGAACTTACTCATTTGAATTTTCTACTACTGTTCCTGCCTTTTTCCTCTAAAATCCTAAAATGCCAAAAGTGAGAGCTTGAGACTAAAAAGGAGCAACAAAGACTTATATCATCCAGAAGTTCATTCTCAGATCTATATAAATGGCAAAGCATTGCTTTCTTAACTGAAAATTGCTGATTCTTTCTAAGAAAGGAAATCTCTTTTTTTTTTTCTGTGTAATTGAGACCCTCACTTATTTACTTGGGACAAACAGGTACATAAATTGCCTTCATAGAATTATCAAAACCAGTGTACTGAAAATTTAAATGCAGTCACAATTATTTAGTTCATGTTGCTCCAAAAAATCACGTTAGGAACTTGAAGCAGAGAGACTTCAAGTTTTTAAACTGTGTCTTGATAACTCATATTACCACAGTAAGATTTTTTTTTTTTTAAGTGCAATTTCCTGCAAAGTGGAGATTAATTCCTGATGCTCTGAGGGTTTGGGTTCTTCAGATAAAAGACTACAAAGGGAAAACATGAACATACCATCTCCGGGAGTAATTATACTCTTTAGCATTCATAGATGTTATGCTGTTTTCCTGAACATTAGCACAACTTTGCTCTATTTCAGAATAAAACAAACATTTCCTTGGGGCTTTAACTACCTAATATCATAATTCACTGTGCAATAGCTTTCAGTGCTAGGATGTTAGGTAAATATTTGATTAATGAATTAATGAATGTCTTTTGATTACTAATCATTAAATACGGTCTCCCTTTTTTTTTTTTTTTTTTTTTTTTTTTTTTGTCTTTTCTTGAAATGTTAACTACACTGCATTGGAAAAGCAAGAAAGCACACCTTCCATTTCCTCACTATGTGCCATCGTTTCTCCTTGTATGTATTAACACAGAGAATGAAAGATAATCCTGTATATTTTAACAAAAGTGGTCATAGCAGGGTGAATGCTTTAAATAGGGCTGAGTATGCAATTGTTGTATTATCGAGACAATTGCCTGATTGAGAACAGCTCTCTGGAAAAGCTCCAAGTATGTGTCCAGATTACCACAGGGTGCTTGGAGTGATTAGAATTGCTCATGAGCAACCAAATGCTCTGGCTTGTCTCCACTAAGCAATTGAAGTATATGGGATCCTGAGAGACATGACTTAGTTGAAAGTATTCTCTTCCTGTTCTAGCCTTTTTTGCCTCAGTGGAAATATTAAATGCTCAGCAGACCTCTATACAGGAAGCCCAAATGCAGACATTAGGTTTGCAAGGTGTCCCCAGCCAACTCCACATGAGACAGCCCCTTCACACAGTCTTATTGCCTGTAGAGTCCTGCTCTGATGAGAACTTTCAGACATTTTAAAATTAGGCATAGATTATCAAGCTGTGCCAAGTTGCCAAGTTGCAAAACCCAAGGATTATCAAGGGGTTTCTTGGCATAAATTTTAAGATGAACTTGGTCCTTTTGCATTTGAATTTTCAAAGGTGCAAATAATTATAAGTCAGGAATGGTGAAAATACTAGTAGTCTTTGGATATACACATTATCTTTTTTCTTTTGAGCGCTCACCATAGTATATCTTGCTCAGTTATCATCACCGTGCAATTCTTTTTATAAGACAGAATCCTTCCCTATTTCTGCAGTTTGTTTGGAATGAGATTCCATATTGAGTGGAATTTCCTCCACTGCAGATATGTTTAAGAAGAAGCATCTCTACCAATTCTCCATCCGCCTGAATGAGCTGAGTTTGGGTACTCTCAGAACTTGAATGGGTCAAATACTCCTTTATTTGCCGCTTGGCTCCTAATTACCCCAAGTCCTGTCTTTTTAGCTACATCTCTGTGACTACTACTTCTCAGAAGGTAATGATTCATTCTGTTATTTTCACGAAATCATAAAGAATCACATAATCTTTTCATCCTATCATTGGGCATTTAGTCTTAGGGAAAACAACATTTTGCCTAAGGGTATTTGGTTTTCAAATGGTTGAGCCTGACTTTTTGGCTTCTAAGGCCACGGTCACTAATGCCACTGAACCTCGATCAAATTGCCCTTAAAAATATTCTAGTTAATATAAGTCTTTGAATTTGGGGATAGAAAGAAACCTTACAAAGATCTAGGGTGACTTAAAAGAAAACTTCATGAACAAGATTGACTTACTAGAAAGCATGTTTGTAGGCATGAACATAGGTTTATATTATTCCATTTACTGACTGAGTGATGTTGGACTAAGTTGTTATTTGATGTGAACATCAGTTTCTAATAACTAAAAAATGGTTTGTTGTGATATTCAAATGATATCCATAATTTTGTTTCTTTTTTCTTCTTTTGACAAATTTTGATTTTCAGTTTTAATATCAAGGAACCAAGGGCAAAACTTAACAGCATAATGTTGGGTTTTACAGTGTGCAAAGAAACCCCTTGAAGTTCTATTTATAAACTTAGTTGCATTTTTTTCTAAGTATGTTTAGGAAGCAGATTTTGAAGGAGCTAGAGATCTATGCACTACAAAGCACTGGATTCTAGATAAATGTTTTCAGAGAGGAAGAGTTAGGCAGTAGAATAATATCACATGAGGATAAACTAGAGAGTTTTTTGTTTTGTTCAATTTATGTTTTAAATTCATATACATTGAACATTTAATATATGTTAAATACTTATTTTTAAGTCCTCTCAATATCAAGTGGAGGTGCCATTAATATTCCCATTTAGTGGATAAGGAAGCAGGCTTGGGATGTGAGATATCTTGCCTCATGTCTCATGGCTAGTAAATGGAGAAGCTGCTACTTGAACACAGACGTGCTAGACTTAAGCACTTAACGACAAAGCAGGAGGGTAAAGGTGCATGGGGCCCACTCTGGAGTCAGGCCACCACTTACTAGCTGTGAAACTTGGGTTCTTAATCTCTGTATCTCTTCAGTTTCATATATATAAAATGTGAATGAAAATAGGATTAAATGAGTTAATATGTGTAAGGCTCCTAGTATGGGGAAATGAAATATAGTAAGAACTTCAGTGTTAATTGGTGTTGTCAGTATTACAATTGTTTGTTAATGACAGTCATTTTAGGGTAATCTGTTTAGAAGTTATGAATGGCATATCACAATGCTGTTTTTTTGTTTGCTTTGTTTTCCTGGCTGAAGGAGCCAGGGAGCATTTCAGTAGGCATTCTCTACATCTCACCTTCTCTAGTCTGCCCACAAACCCCATCATAAATTCTTGCACAGTACATGTTTGAATAAGACTGACTGGTGCATTGCACCTTTTTATAACTAAATCGTGGAGAAGAAAAATTGCATTTGTGAGTTTCTAGGGGTCATGCCAACTCTGTCTTCATTTTATGCTAAACTAAAATACAGAGGGAAAAAAAGATCTAGCTGAGGTGATATTTCTATACTGTTAGAAATAGTGATATAACTTTTCATGAGCCTGGAGTTTTTAACTTCTGCCCATTCTTTAATTCTTGATCTCTTCTGTATGCTGCTCTTGTTTTTTTTGTTCATTTTCAACATAACTTCTGAGAAATAGAGATTGATTAATATTGTGCCTCAAAGGACATACCTCCAATAGCTCTAATGAGTCCAAAGGAAGATGTGAGGAATAGCACATAATTCCAAACAGAAGGGGGTTTGTAGCTGGTATGAATTAATTACTGATCTTGATTCTTCCCCACTATACTTATTGTATATTACCTTCTTTATTCAAGTTCAGCTATTTTGACTTTTGGGGATATATAACAATAAAAATGCTTTCTTTCTAGTTGTTATGACCATATTATTGAATAATTCATTATATTTTATTTAAAAATGGAATTGAATGCTGTGTGGTAAAAGAATATGAGTAGTTTTTGTATTAGAAGGCAGAAGAAAGTATATGAGTAGAATATAGGCATGAGTTCCTCCAAGTAAAAAGTTGCATTTCGGAGAGGTATGGCTGCACCTACCTATTTACTACAGAAAATGGGTTTGCTGTGCATTTTATCCAGACTTGTTATTTACTTGTCATTTTCCATTTAAAACAGTTGAGTAGAGTAGCTGTATACTGTCTATAGCTGCTGTGCAGGAAGACCTCAGTGCCAGCTTCTCCTTAGTGTAGAGTGAAGAGATACAAGCCTGCTTTGGAAAATGTGTTGATATCAACCTTAGACAGAATGGTTAGGCTGAAGACAGTCTCTCACAATGATTGTAACATTGACTTAACCAATACTTATTGTGTGATTATCTTCAGTAGTGCTAATTTCTGTACTCACATGATAGATAGAAGTAAATAGGACAGTGTCAAAAAATTTTCTGTAAATCGTAGTTCTTGAGTCTTTAATTCTCTTCATTGTAGAGGGAAGCTGAGAAAAGGGGATGGGGAATTTTATTCCAGACACAAGAAATCTCCAGTGTGGAGGTTTGGGTGCATTAAAGAATGGTACTAAAGAACAGCACCTGGTGCCTGTTGAGTAAGAGGTGCTTGCTCCTTACTGAATTGATAAATATTTATTGATAGAGTAAACAGGGTGCTGTGAGAAGAATGATGGGAAACAACCCTCTGGGATGCAACAGGGAAAGGGTAGAGAGCCCCCTAAAGAACTGAAACTCCATTTTCTTGATAAGTAGTTAATAACTTGGGTGCTGCTGCCTAGTGAGGAAGCCCAAGTTCTTCACAGGTGGATCTCCAAGCCTTCACTTATTCATTTTTGTTGCATCTGCAAACACAGTAGTCCCCCCATTATTCACAGGGACTACATTCCAAGACTCCCCATAGATGCCTAAAACCACAGATAGTACTGAATCCTATGCATATTGTGTTTTTTTTTTTCATCTGATAACCGAGACAGCTACCAAATAACTAACAGGTGGATAGCAAAGACAGCATGGATACGTTGGACAAAGGGAGGATTCATACCCCAGGTGGGATGATGGGAGATTTCATCATGCTACTCAGAATGGTGCACAGTTTATAAGTTATGAATTGTTTATTTTCCTAATTTTTCATTTAATATTTTTGTACCACAGCTGACCACAAAAGAGTAAAACTTGGGGAAAGCAAAACGGTGAATAAGGGGACTACTATACCTACTACTGTACTGATGTCAGCCTTATGCTGAGTTGGTGGATTGTGTGACCAATACAGAAGGGTACAGTTCTATGTAAATCAGAGATAAGACACAAGATGTGAGGTAAGGCCAAGCCAACCACCAAAGAAAAACTGCAGAATTTAGTGGGCTATGGAAGCACTTGCCATCCCGAGTAGGCAGTACAGCATGTGTGGCTGGGAAAACATTTCTTCTTAAACAGGCGGTGATGCAGTGCCGAAGTGCTACTGAAGGAAGAGTATACACTCATTTCCACTTTTCCAAACTTGGCATTTTTAACCAATGTTGGCCTTTTAATCTCTTCTAGTAATTCTATCTATCATTTGTGCTATGCACATCAAAAAGATAGTAAGCTACCATTACAGGTGGTGAATAGCTCCTAAAGGGGTTTGAGCAATGAAACAATTTTATGAGGCTTGTGTTTTAGAGAGATTATTCTGGTAGAGGTGTGAAGGATGGATTGGAAGGAAGAACACCTGGAGAAAGGGAAAACATTTCAGAAGTGACTGTGATGTGTGAAAGATGATGGATGCTAGAACTAAGGCACTGACAGTGAAGATGGAGAGCAGGGATGGAAGACGGATGTTAAAGTGATAGAATCAGTGCATGATTGATGAGCAGTTGCTAAGGGAGTTGAGAGAGAGAAGAGTCAGGGATAATGCCAAAGTTTTTGTTAAAGCAAGTGGGCAGAGTGGCAGTATCAATAACCACATAGGGAATCTAGAAGAAGATATAGGTGGTAGGGATGTTAAATGTAATAATTATTTCAGTTTTGGATATACTGCGATTCACACACATATGTCATTCAGGTGAAGATGTCCAACTGAAAATACAAAACTTAGTCTCAAAAGAGAGCGTTTTTTTTTTTTTTTTTTGGACAAGGTCTTGCTATGTTGCTGTGTTGCCTGAGCTGGTCTCAAACTCCTGACGTCAAGCAATTCTCCCACTATAACCTCCCAAGGCACTGGGATAATAGGCTCAAAAGAGAGCTTGAAGTCCCCAAATGAATCAGGGAGAAGTCTAATTTCAAGGAATGATTTCAGGGGAAATTTAAACAAGAAACAAAAATATGGTTAGATTTATTCTCATTAAACGTATTAAAATTTAGGGTTAATAGTTTAGATAATTCTTAACATTAATGTTTGCCTTTCAAAGATTTAATATTCATTAATTTTGCTTCACCTATAATTTTATGTTTTGCGGTGAATATAAAGCATATTCATCCCTAAATGGAGATCTCTGCAGCTTAAGTCTTCTGGATCATATACGGCCAGGACCAAGCCAGGACAACAGTATTTAAAAGTCAAATACCTAAGAGGAATATCAAACTTGAAATCCATAACTCTGGAATGCCAAACTTGAAATTATGATGAGGTAATGGTGATACCATAATAGTATGTTAATAAGAAAAACTAGCTCTGTTGATTTCATTGACTAGAAATACAAATGATATTATTCTTTCTGAAATATACACTCCACAAAATGAAGACTATGCTTGTTCTGGACAGGCAATCCTGGATGTTCTCCTGGTCTGTCTCTTCCACTGTCTGTGCCTTTGCTCATGTTCTTCCCACTACAGGCATGTTCTCCTTTTTTCATATGCTTCTTCCGGGTGTCTTCCTTCAATGTTAGAGAATAAACCTGAAACAGCAATATGCTTCACCTATTTGTGAAAATATAAAACACAAAAAAATCTACTTGCAGTCTACGTACATTCATAGGATAGTCTGCCAATCTTCCCTCTGTAGACATCATTACTAACACATATGTTGCATGCTTTTTCTGATATAAGGTAAATTAACAAGTAATATTAAAGAGTAAGAAGGAAACTACAATAGGAATTCAGTATGAATATTAACAAATATTTTCTGAATAAAATATCACAAAATAGTTCAGTAAGTTTCCATAATTTATCTAAGTGGCTTTCTATCTTTCAAGAACAGAAAATCAAATAGTGGGATCAGCATCAAGTTGTGGATATACTGATTTTTAAAAATTATTATCTTATTTCATATGGAATAAATTTAGTTCATTGAAGCATGCAGCATTCTAACAAAACAAGCACCAGGGAATTTTATTTCTAACAACAGTTTATCAATCTAATGGCCATACAACCTCTCCTGACTTTAGCCAGGTACCTTACAAAATACTGTCATATAGAATATGGCAGGAATTGGGGCCTGTAAATAGACAGGTTAGTGAGCTTGGATGTTTCCCTGGTCAGATCTTCAGATGATAATAGTTCCAGTCAGGAGCTTGACTGCAATCCCTGGGAGTCCCTGAGCTAGAATCACCTAGGTAAGCCAGTTACAGATTCCTGACCCACAGAAATATAAGATAATCAATAGTTACTGTTTTAGACATCCTAATTTGGGGGAAATTTGTTATGCAGCAAAAGAGAACTAATTAGTACAGAGTGAAAAGGTAGGTTGAGGAGGGTTTGTGGATGGTTTTGAATGCTAGACTCTGACTTCTCAGTGGGGGACCCAAGAAAGTTTTTAATCTGTAAAGTGACCAACTCAAAATAATACCAAGATTGATCTATTTGGATATATTATAGAAAAGAGAGGTTGGAGGGAGGAAAAATAGATGTAGTAAATTTAGATAATATTTGATATTGTAGTGACAACCTGCTCTAGGGCTGTGAATATAGGAAGGGAAAGACAAGAACATAGATGAAACTACAAAGAAACTCAGTAGGACTTGGTGACTGAGGGTGCTTAAGGCAAAGGGAAACTGAGAAATTGGATATGGTGTGTTTTGAGTTTGAGAGAACAATGGTATAATTCTGAAAATGGAATTTTTTCCAGTAAGAGCCAGTTTTTCAAAGTTTCTTTTGCAGTAGTCCTCTCTTATCCATGGTTTTGCTTTTACAGTTTCAGTTACCTGTGGTCAACTATGGTCCGAAAATAGGTGAGTATAATACAAGAATAGAGAGAGAGAGAGAGAGACCACATTCATATAACTTTTATTGTAGTGTATTGTTACAATTGTTCTACTTTATTATTATATATTGTTGTCAATCTCTTACAGTGCCTAATTTATAAATTCAACTTTATCATACCTATGTATGTTTAGGAAAAAAGCTATGGTATATATAGAGTTTGCTACTATCCAAGGTTTTAGACATCCACTGTGGATCTTGGAATGTGTCCCCTACATATAAGGGGAAGTGGGGGCACTACTGTACTTTCTAAAACCAAGTTGGGTAAGTGAAAATGTTGAGAAAGCAAGTTTAGGATAAAGGACTTTATTACCTGCTTTGTGGGGCTTAGAAATGTAAGATAACTAAGAGATAAAATTGGGGGATGAGAGTAAGAGTTAGGGGTGAGACGATAGGAGTAGGGGAAGTAATGTTAAAAGATACCTAACTGTGTGTTATAAAGCACTTTGGCTTTGAGTGGACTTACAGCCAACCCAGATGAAATGCTAACAGTGATGTGGTTTTGGTATCCATAAGACAAACACAATCTGAAAGAAATGTCTCTGTTGGATCTTCCTAAAGGTCATTAGCATCCTCAGTATTGTCCTGTGGTAAATACTATACTTCATTTTATAGGGTTTTTTCCCTTTAATGTGCCCAATGAATATACAGTCATACAGTGCTTAACAATAGAAATATATTCTAAGAATTGTGTTATCAGGTGCTGTCTTTGCTGTGCAAACATCATAACGTGTACTTACACAAACCTAGATGATATAGCCCACTACACGTCTAGGCTATTTGTTTTGTTCCTAGATTATGAACCTGTAAAGCCTGTTTCTGTACTGGATAGTGTAGGCAATTGTAACACTGTGCTAAGTATTAGTGTTTCTAAACATATGTAAACAGAGGAAAAGTTACAGTAAAAATGCTGTCATATAATCTTATAAGACCACTGTCATTGAAGGTGTGGTCTCTTATCAACTGAAACGTTGTTATGTGGCACATGGCTGTAATAAGAAAAAAAATCCAATTCCAATCCCTCCAACACACTGGTGTTAAAAAATAAACCTAAATCTTAAGAAAGTATCCAGAGATTGATTTTTCCATTGGGAGTAATTTGTTCATTTATTTAAAAATATTTATTGAGTATTTATTATGTACTTGAGTTTGTATAATTCTGAGAGTACAGCAGTAAATTTTATATGTATATGAAGTGAAGATGACTGGAGAGAGGAGTAGGAGGTTGATCCACAAGTAAGGAAGGGATAGGAATGAACATAAATGAAGCAGTTAAAGAAGCAAGGTAGTAAGATAGTGCCGTGATGATGAATAGAGGGAGAGAGACAGAGAGAAAGGGTGTGGAAGAGAGTGAGAGAGCAAGAGAGCAAAACAGAGAGAGAAAGATACAGAGACAGACAGAGAATGGACCCTGGTTTACTCAGTTTCAAGCTGATATTACAGAGATATCAGTGAAAGGAAGAAAGAGTAAGTCACTGGGTTTGATTATTAGTTGATCATCCGTGATCTTTAGGACTTCATTGTCAATACAATGGTAAAGACAGAAGCTAGATTGCAGGGGTTAAGGGGTCACCTTATGGAGATGAAATAGAATAAGTCTTATTCCAGCTCCATGGGCATGTTTATATCACTTTATGTCTCAGTCCATAAAATAGAACAAAAATGGTGATCCTCCTCTAGTCTAAAATATAAGGAATGCTTTGAACTGCTGGATGAGCTAATGCTCTAAAGCCAGGGTGGTGATAGTAGTTATCTGTGTGTACTTTGAATGAAACTGGACTTAGAACAGAATGCTGAACTAGTTGGTTTGTGGAGTCTACTTTCAGAGTGTCACCTCTAATTTTGCATTCATGAAAAGCATTCCCCTGCCTGGACTAGAATCCAGAATTTTTTGTTTATTACTTGTGGTGACTGATTGTCATTTGCAGACTTTGATCTACATGTAATGAAGTGGAATTTGTCCATTGGCTGTGTCGCAAAACTTGTCTGAGTACTCTTGTTGCGTCTTAGTTTTGACAAAGTTTGTTACTCCCACTAGTATTTAATTGGTATTAAATTCAAGATTATATTTTCATAGTGTTGTTTGGAAACTGAAAGAAAATAATTGGTATGAACATGCTTTGAAAAGGTAAAGGATTATATAAGTATTAATTATAATTATCAGTATGAAAGTGATTTAATGGAAGTATTATTCTACTAAAATAAAATTACAACTGCTAAATTCAAGATGTCATTGAGAAGAGGGGAGAAGTTTTTTTTTTTGCTATGGTTTATTTCAGCTTCTGTATAACTTACATGGACTTTCTAAGAAAAATGTATACAGGCAATATTATAAATATGTGTGTATATTTTAATGATGCTATGCTTGATCATTTGTGCTTGGATTATTTGTGGCCTTATTTAGTTCTGGACTTATTTTCCAGTATAGTTTTGGGAATACGGATTCAATAATTTTTAGATATCACCAATAACTACTGGGTGACTACTCTGTAAAAGCACTTCTTCATATCTCACATTTTAATCTTCACAATAACTTCATTAGAGCAGGTGTTATTACTTTTGTATGTATTAAAAAACTAAGGCTCTGAGAGGTTAATTAACTTTTTGCCCATGGCGTACATAGCAGGGATTTGACAACTAGAACCCTACCATTAGTCGATAATAAGCTCACGTGGTGAAAATCAATTTGCTTCAATAAAGCATAATTGTATTTGTAAATATGTTACAAACATCATACCGTGTCTCTGAGCTCTGAGTCAAATTTGCATTGTTTTTGAAGCAACATTGCCTTCTGTTACATGGCTGCTCTTGTAGTTTAGCATGAATGAATGGCAGTTTGCCCTGTAGGAACAAATCTAGTCTATGTGGATATGCTATCATGATTCAATTGGGTCTCAAGATCAGTACATTAACTTATGTAAAGAATAAGATCCTATGTATTTTGGTTTTTCAATACAGAACCATGAGTAAGAGGGTTTGTATGTTTACCGCATAACCAACATTTTTTTGTTCTTTATGGTTTACCAATCGTTTTGTCATTCTTTGTTTCACTCATTAGATCCTGACTTTTACCCTGTATCGTAGATAGGGTTGAGATTACGCACCTCATTTTACTCACAAGGAAACTAAAGCCAAAGAACAGTGTGTGATTTTCTCAGTAGCCTTCAAATATATTGGCATAGAAAATATTCTGATAGATAAATAGTCTAAGGACAAGTGGATTCACTGTAATATCTGCAATGCATTTCATTTCTTATATAATTAAGAGCTTACTTTTAGATTACAGTTTGATTTAGGTAAAACTTCTCCATGTATAGCGTACTTGAGGGAAAACAGAAGATCATAAAGTTTCCTTCTTTTATTGCAGGAATAGCATATGATTTATTTGAAGCCTAATTATTTTCCAGCGGAATGCTCAACATGTTTCCAATAGCTGTATGTTTTCTGTTTTTGTAGAGGGTTAGAGGAGAAGCTGCCAGTTTCCTCCCAATAGTGATGTTGCAAATCTCAGAACTTTAATCTGGAACACTCTGCTCTGTTATGTATATGCATGAAGATTTGCCCTACCTATTAACTTACTTTGGCCTGTGGCATTTACTTGTGAAAAATGTCACAATATCTAATAGGTTTATTTCCTAGTCATGGATATAATGCAAGAAAACATTAAACAAGAATAAATGATAGTTCTTTTGTTGTCAACTGGCAAGTACGGAGCACTTACTGAGTGCCGCCACTCCGCTGGGCTCTGGGGAACACAGCTCTTCCTTAGCTGAGCTCATAATCTGGACTGTGAGGCCTACACATCAGGGCAGAAAGCTTCTAGTTTCACTTTTCATATAGTAATTTCGAAAGCATAGGAGACTTCACAAAACATCTTTTAAAACAAAGATGCTTCTCCACCATCTCTAAGATAAGTTGGTTCTTTTTTTGGCAAAGGTGATTTTAATTGTTAGTGCATTTCCAAGACAAGAAATGCAATCTGTTGACACGCCCTTCAAAAAGGAACACAAATGCCCAGCCCTGAACTCTCCATTTTTCCTTGTGATGAATCATTTCTTATGCTTCAAAACAGTTGAGTTTACACACACACACACACACACACACACACACACATACACACACACATATTTCTAGTAGGTGTGGATATATATATATGTGTGTGTGTGTGTGTGTGTGTGTGTGTGTATGTATCTTGCTATTAGGGCAATTCCCTGAAAGATTACACTACCTTCTTTACGTATAATGTCAATGCCTGATATTAAACAGAAATGAACTATGTGACTATGCTTTCCTTTTTAAATATATGAACGTATTTCTCTACAGAGTTGTTTTGTAGCCGTATTGCTACTAAAGTGGTGCCCAGCTCCAGGCCTGCAGACTGCTGACACACAATTAATCTCACAAATTTATGAATGCCAAAGCATGGAGCAAAATGAAAACAACTGGGGGAATGTTTAAGGGAAATAATTGGACTGTATCCAGATGTGCATGTGTAAAACATCACCCCTTAACTCCTCCCCCATATCCTGTCTGAAGACAGGATTTTTTTTTTTTTCTCGAAAATAAACTGGGGTTATTTAAAAGAAGTTGTGGTCTCTGACTAAAACTGAATAAGCAAGGCCAGGCTGGTCATAATTCTGTGTGTTCTTGTATCTTTGTTTCTTAATTAACTCATTAGGTGCTGATGAATCAATCTGCCTCATGTCTGTTTTTGGTGGGTGTTGCCACAACTTTATGAACTCCATTTAAAGATAGTATGTAAGGGGCTTCAAGACTGGTGGTTGATTTCTTTGAGTTTTTGGTTATAATGAACTGGAACTTTTTACTATTAGAAATAGGCAACATTACTGTAGTGTGAAGGTCATTAAGCTGGGAAGTGAAGTCTGGTCAAGATGGAAACAATGTGAGGGCATTTTATAGATTTTGTTTTGTTTTGTTTTAGCAGTCTGTCCCAGATCAGTTAGGGGATATAGGGAAAACAAAAAAATGGTGTCTCTAAGATGCTTAACTCACTAGATAAAGCATAAAAATGGAGATGATAATGTTGGGCTTGTGTGCATGAAATTAATTTAGGATCTGGCGTCACTGAGATATGAGAAGCTAGAGGACATGAGTGCTCTGAAGAAATATTTTGCAGGTTGATGTCTAACCATCATTACATACCTTAAATGGTACTAGAGGTGAAGTAATAAAACACACTTTTTCCCTTAAGTGTAAATTTTCCTCAAAACAAGACAACCAAGTCCAGCAACAAATCCAACTCATTTCAATAAAATTTCCTCCACAGACTTGCTTTTCTCCTACTCTGTGTAAGAACAAAAATAAAGATGAAACAAATTGCAATGAACCTGCTCAGAGGTACTCACCAAAGTGGAGCACAGAGAGCCATTCTGCCCTGTGTGTCCCTCCCTCTACCTGCATAGTCCTCAGAGACTCTGCCTGAAAAATCAAATTCTGGGCCTCATTAGGCACAGGGTCCTAAGATTGGGTTTCTGTTTTTTTTCAAAGAGAGAAAACAAAAGTAGAAAAATTTGAATACCCAATCTTTTATACCATCGCAGGAAGGCTTAAGGACCCCAGTTGTCAGTTTTCCTGCGGTTGGTGACTTCAATATGAGAATAGTATCAGCACTTTATTTTGAGAGTAAGTATTGATAATGTAGTATCATTCCAATTGTGCAGGTAATTATTTAAAGTCCAATTTTAATAATCATGACAGCTGAATATAGTTTCTATCAAAAAAAAAAATTCTTAGTTCATTTACCAAGAAGTGGTAAAAAGGAAACTTTTTAACCAAAGGGAGCTAGGTAGGGAAAGGCATTGTCCTGTCCCAGATGCCAAAAGGTTAGTGGGAAGTGATGGCCCTAGAGAGGGAAAGGGGATGCGAAGATCACTTGTTTCAGTATTAATATAGATATGCACATACAGCGCCATCTCTAGATCATGCCTGTTATTCTCCATATTGACTCCACATACTACCCAATAGAGATATATTTTATTTAGCCAGTTTTGATTTCAAACACAAATAATTTCCGAGAAAGTTCAATATATTGATTTTACACACTTTATGGATATGATATCATGATGTTGAAAATATTTTATATCATACAAAGTTTTTTTAAGTTAACACAAATTAAATTTTGATGTCGTAAGTGAAGACTTGGCAAATAAATACTGAGAATTATTTGTGTACCAGTTTAAGGAAAATACAGTGATTCTGGGTTTCAAAACCCAAATACAGTGAAACATTATGGATTTTTTAAAGTAATGAATGTGCTTAGTCTGGCAGATGATAAAACATGTTAGTTGCTTAAAATTATTGCCAATTATTTTGGTGAATACATTCAAACTTTTTTTTTTTTTTTTTTTTTTTAGATAGGGTCTCACCCTGTCACCCAGGCTGGAGTACAGTGGCGCAATCATGGCTCACTGCAATCTCCACCTCCTGAGCCCAAGCAATGCTCCCACCTCAGCCTCCCAAGTAGCTAGGACTACAGGGTTGCACCACTATACCCAGCTAATTTTTGTACATATATATATATGTGTGTGTATATATGTATGTGTGTATATGTGTGTGTGTATATATGTGTGTGTGTATATATATATGTGTGTGTG
>NW_016804151.1:1240357-1243098 GCF_001698545.2 Rhinopithecus bieti
GTAGAGACAGGGTTTCACCAGGCTGATCTTGAACTCCTGGGCTCAAGTATTCCTCCTTCCTCGGCCTCCCAAAGTGCTGGGATTACAGGCGTGAGCCAATGCACCTGGCTTCAAAGTTTTTTTTTTTTTTGCTAGAGACTCAGCAGTGTAATAGAAATTAATATGCTAGTACTCAAAACAACAGCAATCATAATAATAATAGCAAAATCTGTGTTCTTGGCTCAGTTGCACTCAAGTAATAGTTTGACCTTGGATTAGTTGCTTTATCTCAATTTTCTTTCTGTAAAGTAGCCTTAGGATCCCTAACCTGCTCACCTCACAAGTTGTGAAGTTCATTAGGTTAATTGTTGCATCTCTATATCCATTGTTTACAGTATTTTCTAAATCTTCCCATTAAATGACATTAAAACCTGCTAAGAACTCAAACAATCCCAGATACACTGATGGAGGATTTAGATATGTAATCTGAATATAGCATCAGACAACCTGAATTATTAAACAAGCAAAGAAAATTGTCACAAAATAAACGTGGAAAATATCGTTACATTTACCACCATTTAAATTGCACAGTTTTTGTAAGACATACCCACTACATAAAATAAAACCCATCTGCAGAGGCACAGCAGTTTTTCTGCAGTTGGGAAGTTGGTGATTAAAAAGTAGGAATTTGAAATTAATTTTTTTTAGAAATTGAGAAATTTTATTCTCCCTTCTAAACCATGACCCTCAACACAGTAATGAGCAGCACAATCTGGAGGGTATGATGATATCCCAGAATATGCCCCCAGGCTAGGTGCTCAGGGCCTAACATGCCTTTTTAAGAAATGTATTGTTTCTGATAAATGCTGCTCTTTTCATATTGTCTACTTTAGAAGACAAATACTTCTGGGATGTGTAAGCCCAAGAGTGGGAAAGGAGAGTCATCTTAGAATTTATTAAGTATGGAATCTGACCCATGGACTTGATATGTGCATTCTCATTGCAGACTTGGGTTTTGGGTTTTACAAATGTAGAATCCAAATATTAGAGAAGTTCATCGCTTTCCTTCACCCTCTTAAGTGAATAAACTGTGTAGCTGACATTTGATCCCCCAGTTGGTCTGCCAGCAAGCCCGTGTTCTTTCCTTTGCACACCCTATACCGTATAATAAATTAATCCGTGAGATGCTCTCTTTGTAACAGCTGAGAATTAGAACACTAAGAGAGCATCGAACATCTGGAATAGAAGTAAAGTGATTTTTTTTTTTAAAAAGGGGAGGCTGGAAAGCTTAGTCAACACATAGGTGCAACTCCTCTCATTCAGCGATCGTGCTGGGTCCTGCAGATAAGTAGGTTCTGCTCTTTGCCTCAATGGGCTTTGACGGGCTCTGGGTGCTAAAGCTAAGATGGAACCGAGGGAAGCTCCTAATGCCTCCTTTATTCGCATCAGCAATGAGATTGAAAGAGGCCCCTTCAGTGTGTGAATACCTGAAACTAAAGACTAGAAATATGCATTTAGACTGTTTACTTTAGGTTTCCTGTTTACATTTGTTCCAATTTTATTCTCTCACTGGGGAGTAGAATTGGAATGCAGAGAAAAAGGGGTGAGCACAAGACAAAGGGAAGTGAAACTCAATTTTGAAAGCAGAACAATTTTTGCATTTAAGTTGAACTGTGGGTTTAAAACATTTAGCTCTCTATTGGAAACCATTGTGGGTGGGGTGCATTTGTAACAGAGCTTCACCTAATTCATTCTATATGCTTGGCAGAGGAAACGCTGAAATCAGAGCCAAATTCCAAAGAGTCTCTGAGGGAAGCAAGGTCACACTCTACTCAGAATTATATAGCAACCTGGCCTAAACAGAAGATTTTTAATGTGTTTGTGCACTTAGGAATCATTTTTCTAGACTTTTGTAATTGTTTATCCATTTTGTGAAGTTATATTGTAAATGTATTGCAAACACTGCTTCGTAGCTAGATAAGAACAACTGCTGAATAATCTAATTAAGTCAACTAAGTTTATTTCATAGCTGGTTTTGAAACTGGGAATAAAATAATATAGAAGGGTTTATTGATTAGTTCCACTATCATAACAAGCCTGGAGAAATGTCTTAGGAGCCACATTTTGACTTTTTTGTCTGACGAATTTGGCTCATCCTCAAATAAAAATTGTTTTTTAATTCCAAGCAGTCATATTATGAACAGTTGTTATATTTTACATTGTTTTATAATTGGTCGCCTGCATGATGAAACTCATTTGCAAGGCAAAAAGGCAAAAATGTGAGAAGCAAGAAACCAAACATTGTTAATCAGTAATTACAATAAAAATGGGAATAAGAAGAAATGTCATTTTAACTCACTTCCTGGGAAGACATTCCAGAGTTTGGGGGATGACAGAACATCTTTTGGGTGCTTAGGGACTGGAAGGGAGTGAGGACTTCAGACTTTGAAGTTATTTTTGCTTATGACCAACCAACTTTACCTCAAAGTGCAGAGTGCTTAAAAGTTAATTTAAACGTCGGTTACAAATTCCAAGAAATGTGGAGATATAACCCAGAAAGGCAACATGACCTAGAGAGCTGAACAAGGGTTTGGGAATGTGGACTTGGTTGTTAACCCTGTGTCAGTTGCTGTTTTTTTAACTTCGTAATGATGAAATACAGTTTCCATTCTCCTGACCACCTTAAGGTAGTACCAACTGCAGGTAAAATAATATAGAAGAGACATAATATAAAAGGGGAAATAATTTAGAAGGACAAAGCC
>NW_016804151.1:1245660-1248554 GCF_001698545.2 Rhinopithecus bieti
TCTCCTGACCTTGTGATCCGCCCGCCTCGGCCTCCCAAAGTGCTGGGATTACAGGCTTGAGCCACTGCGCCCGGCCTCCTATATTATTTTCTAAGAATTTTATAATTTTGTGTTTTGTGTCTAAGTCTGTGATGCATTTTGAATTAATTTTTGTAAAAAGTGTGAGGTCGGTGTGTACAGGTAGTTCTTTTTCGTGTAGATTTATAGTTCTTTCAGCACCCTTTGTTGAAAAGACTATCCTTTCTCTATTGAATTGCCTTTTTCCCTTTGTCCAAGATCAGTTAACTAGATTTCTGGGCTCACTGTATTGTTCCGTTGATCTGTTTGCCTAGTTTTTCACCAATGCCATACTCTCTTTGTTACTATACCTTTATGGTAAACCTTGAATTTGAGTAGTGTCAGTCTCTGATTCTTCTCCTTCAGTGTTATATTGGCTATGCTGAGTCTTTTACTTTTCTGTGCAAGTTTTAGAAGCAGTTCGTTAATGTCTACAAGAGAACTTGCTATTATTTTAATTGGGATTGCATTTAATCTATAGATCAAATTGAGGAAAATAGACATGTTAATGTAATTGAGTCTTCCTATTCATGAACATGGAATTTCACACCATTTTTTGAGGTCTTCTTTGATTTATTTCACTAGAGTTTCATTTTCCTCATATGGATCTTTTTCAAATGTTAGTAGAAGCATATCTAAGTATTTACATATTTATTTTTTTGGTGCTAATGTAGATGACTATGTTAGCACATTTTTGTGTCACTACGAAGAAATACCTGAGACTAGGTAACTTACTAAGAAAAGAGATTTAATTGATTCACAGTTCTGCAGGCTGTACAAGTGTGGCTCCAGCGTCTGCTTCTGGTGAGGGCCTCAGGAAGCTTACTAGCCTGGCAGAAGGTGAAAGGGGAGCAGGTGATGTGACATGTTGAGAGAGGGAGCAAGAAAGAGAGAAGGGGAAGGTTCCAGACTCCTTTAAGCAAACAGATCTCACATAGTCTAACTGAGCAAGAACTCATTTATCACCAAAAGGATAGTGCTAAGCCATTCATGAGGGTTCCATCCCCATAATCAAATCACCTCCCACTAGGCCCCACCTCCAATATTGGGAATCACATTTCAACATGAGATTTGGAGAGAACAAACATCTAAACCATATCAGTGATGTTGCATTTTTAATTTCAAATCAAATTAGTCATTGCTGGTATGTAGGAAGGCAATTGACTTGTATATTCATCTTGAATGTTATAACCTTGCTTTAATTACTTATTAGTTCTAAAAGACTTTTGAACAATTGTTCAGAATTTCTGCATACACAATTATGTCACCTTCAAACCAAGAAAGTTTTATTTTTCCTTTCTGATCTGTATGTCTCTTATTTCCTTTTCTCGACTTACGGCATCAGCTAAAATTTCCAGTATGATATTGAATGGGAGTTGTGACAGGGGACATGGTTGCCCTGTTCCTGATCTTATGGTACAGCATCTAGTGTCTCACCATTAAGTATGATGTTAGCTCTATAGTTTTTTCGTAGATGTTCATTATCAAGTTGAAGAAGTTCCCTTCTATTCCTAGTTTGCTGAGAGTTTTTATCATGACGGTTGTTGTCAAATGCTTTTCTTCTGCATCTATTGATATGATCATGTGATATTTTATTCTTTAATATGTTGATATGAAAGATTAAATTAATTGATTTTCAAATGTTGAACCATCCTATCATACCTGGAGTAAATCTCACTTGGTTATGATGTATAATTCTTTTTATGTGTATTTGGGTTTGATTTGCTCATATTTTGTTGAGGATTTCTGCATCTATGTTATTGAGTGGATATTTTTCTTTAGTTTTCCTTTTTTGTAATAACTTTGTCTGTTTTCATTTAAATGTCTATTTTAGGTTTGGGGGAATATATGAAGGTTTGTTACGTAGGTAAACTCATGTCACAGGGGTTTGTTTACAGATTATTTCATCACCCAGCTATTAAGCCCAGTATCAAATAGTTATCTTTTTTGCTCATGTCCCTCCTCCCACGCTCCACCCTCAAGTAGACCCCAGTGTCTCTTGTTTCAGTCTTTGTGTTCATAAGTTATTATATTTAGCTCCCACCGATAAGTGAGAACATATGGTATTTGGTTTTCTGTTCTTGCATTAGTTTGCTAAGGATAATAGCCTCCAGCTCTATCCATGTTCCTGCAAAAGATGATATTGTTCTTTTTTATGACTGCATAGTATTCCATGGTGTATATGTACCATATTTTCTTTTCATTGACAGGCATATAGGTTGATTCCATGTCTTTGGTATTGTGAATAGTGCTGCAATGAACACTTGAGTGCGTGTGTCTTTATGGTAGAATGATTTATATTTCTCTGTTTTTTTATGTATAATTTTATTTATTTATTTATTTATTTTTTAAAATTATTATTATTATTATAATACTTTAAGTTCTAGGGTACATGTGCACAATGTGCAGGTTTGTTGCCTATGTATACCTGTGCCATGTTGGTGTGCTGCACCCATCAACTCGTCATTTACATCAGGTATAACTCCCAATGCCATCCCTCCCCACTCCCACCTACCCATAATAAGCCCCGGTGTGTGATGTTCCCCTTCCTGAGTCCAAGTGTTCTCATTGTTCAATTCCCACCTATGAGTGAGAACATGTGGTGTTTGGTTTTCTGTTCTTGCGATAGTTTGCTGAGAATGATGGTTTCCAGCTGCATCCATGTCCCTACAAAGGACACAAACTCATCCTTTTTTATGTCTGCATAGTATTCCATGGTGTATATGTGCCACATTTTCTTAATCCAGTCTGTCACTGATGGACATTTGGGTTGATTCCAAGTCTTTGCTATTGTGAATAGTGCCGCAATAAACATACGTGTGCATGTGTCTTTATAG
>NW_016804151.1:1251396-1288115 GCF_001698545.2 Rhinopithecus bieti
TGGGTATCAGCAGCAGAGGCTGCAGAAGATAGAATATTGCTGAACAGCGAGTGTTCCTGTCTGATTCTTGCTCTGGAAGCTTCGTCTCAGGGGTGTACCCCACCGTGTGAGGTGTGGGATGTCGGTCTGCACCTAGTGGGTGATGTCTCCCAGTTAGGCTACTCAGGGGTCAGGGACCCACTTGAGCAGGCAGTCTGTCCGTTCTCAGATCTCAACCTCTGTGTTGGGAGATCCACTGCCTTCTTCAAAGCTGTCAGACAGGGTCATTTGCATCTGAAGAGGTTTCTGCTGGTTTTTGTTTAGCTATGCCCTGTCCCCAGAGGTGGAGTCTACAGAGACAGGCAGGCCTCCTTGAGCTGCTGTGGGCTCTACCCAGTTCGAACTTCCCAGTGGCTTTGTTTACCTACTCAAGCCTCAGCAATGGCGGGCGCCCCTCCCCCTGCCTCGCTGCTGCCTTGCTGTTAGATCACAGACTGCTGTGCTAGCAATGAGGGAGGCTCCCTGGTGTGGGACCCTCCCGGCCAGGTGTGGGATGTAATCTCCTGGTGTGCCGTTTGCTAAGACCCTTGGTAAAGCGCAGTATTAGGGTGGGAGTTACCTGATTTTCCTGGTGTTGTGTGTCTCAGTTCCCCTGGCTAGGAAAAGGGATTCCCTTCCCCCTTGTGCTTCCCAGGTTAGGCAATGCCTCGCCCTGCTTCAGCTCTCGCTGGTCGGGCTGCACCAGCTGACCAGCAGTGATTATCTGGCACTCCCCAGTGAGATGAACCCGGAACCTCAGTTGAAAATGCAGAAATCACCCATCTTCTGTGTCGCTTGCGCTAGGAGCTAGAGACTGGAGCTGTTCCTATTCGGCCATCTTGCTCTGGGATATTTCTCTGGTTTTATACCCAGTAATGGGATTGCTAGGTGGAATGATAGTTCTGCTTTTAGCTCTTTGAGGAGTCACCATACTACCTTCCACAATGGTTGAACTAATTTACATTCCCACCAACAGTGTATAAGCATTCCTTTTTCTCCACAACCTTGCCAATATCTGTTATTTTTTGACTTTTTAATAATAATAGCCATGCTGACTGGCATGAGATGGTATCTCATGGTGATTTTGATTTGCATTTCTCTAGTGATCAGTGATATTGACCTTTTTTTCATATGTTTGTTGGCCAAATATATGTCTTCTGTAGAGAAGTGTCTGTTTATGTCCTTTGTCCACTTTTAAATGGGGGTTGTTTTCTCTTGTAAATTTGTTTACATTCCTTATAGATGTTTTGTCTGTCAGATGCATACTTTGCAAACATTCTCTCCCATTCTGTAGGTTGTCCGTTTATTCTGTTGATATTTTCTTTTGCTATGCAGAAGCTCTTAAGTTTAATTAGATCCCACTTGTCAGTTTTTGCTTTTGATTTTATTGCTTTTGGTGTCTTTGTTGTAAAATCTTTGCCTTTTCCTATGTTCAGGATAGCATTGCATTGGTTGTATTCTAGGGTTTTTATTGTTTTGGGTTTTTCGTTTAAATCTTTAATCCACCTTGAGTTAATTTTTGTATTTGGTGTAAGGAAGGGGTCCAGCTTCAGTCTTCTGCATATGGCAAGCCAGTTATCCCAGCACCATTGATTGAATAGGGAGTCTTTTCCCCATGGCTTCTTTTTGTCAGCTTTGTCAAAGATCAGATTGTTATAGATGTGTAGCCTTATTTCTGGGCTTTCTATTCTGTTCAATTGGTCTATGTGCCTGTTTTTGTATCAGTACCATAGTGTTTTGGTTACTGTAGCTTTGTAATATACTTTGAAGTTGAGTAACATGATGCCTCCAGCTTTGTTCTTTTTTGGTTCCATATGAATTTTAAAATAGTTTTTTCTAGTTCTGTGAAGAATGTCATTGGTAGTAACAACATTGATAGTAACAATAATGATAGTAACAACATTGAATCTGTAAATTGCTTTGGGCAGTATAACCATTTTAATGATATCGATTCTTCCTATCCATGAATATGGGATGTTTTTCCATTTGTTTGTGTCTTCTCTAATTTCTTTGAACAGTGTTTTGTAATCCTCGTTATAGATGTCTTTCACCTCCCTGATTATCTGTATTCCTAGGTATTTTATTCTTTTTGTGGCTCTTATGAATGAGATTGCCTTTCTGATTTGACTCTTGTTTTGGCTGTTGTTGATGTATAGAAATGCTAGTGATTTTTGTACATTGATTTTATATCCTGCAAATTTACTGAAGTTGTTTCTCAGCTGGAGGAGCTTTTGGGCCAAGACTCTGTGGTTTTCTAGATACAGAATAATGTTGTCTACAAACAGAGATAGTTTGATTTCCCCTTGTTGTATTTGGATGTGCTTTTTTTCTTTCTCCTGCCTGATTGCTCTGGCTAGGACTTCCAATACTATGTTGAGTGAAGTGGTAAGAGAGGGCATCCTTGTCTTGTGCCAGTTTTCAAGGGGAATGCTTCCAACTTTTTCCCATTCAGTAAAATGTTGGCTGTGGGTTTGTTACAGATGGCTCTTAGTGTTTTGAGGTATGTCCTTCAGTACCTAGTTTATTGAGAGTTTTTAACATGAAGGGGTGTTGAATTTTATGTAAAGCCCTTTCTGCATCTATTGGGGTAATCATGTGGTTTTGTCTTAGTTTTGTTTTGTAGTGAATCATATTTAGCAAATAAAAACAAATCTGCTTATATTGAACCTACCTTGCATCCCAAGGATGGAGCCTACTTCATCATGGTAAATTAGTTTTTTGATGTGCTGCTGGATTCAGTTTGCAAGTTTTTTGTTTGAATTATTGCACAGATGTTCATCAAGGATATTGACTTGAAGTTTTCTTTTTTTGTTGTGTCTCTGCCAGGTTTTGGTATCAAGATGATGCTGGCCTCATAGATTAAGTTAGGGAGGAGTCTCTCTCAATTTTTTGGAATGGTATCTGTAGGAATGGTACCAGCTTTTCTTTGTGCATCTCATAGAATTTGACTGAATACATCAGGTCCTGGGCTTTTTTTGGTTGGTAGGCTATTCATTACTGATTCAATTTTGGAGCTTGCTGTTGGTCTGTTCGGAGAATCGATTTCTTCCTGAATCAGTATTGGAGGATGTATGTGTCCAGGAATTTATCTGTCTCCTCTAGGTTTCCTAGTTTTTGTGCCAAGAGGTGTTAGTAGTCGTTTCTGATGGTTGTTTTTATTTCTGTGGGTTCAGTAGTAACATTCCTTTCAGCATTTCTAATTGTGTTTATTTGGATCTTCTCTCTTTTCTTCTCTATTGGTCTATTTAGTGGCCTGTCTTATTAATTTTTTCAAAAAAACAACTCCTGGATTCATTGATCTTTTGAATGGTCTTTTGTGTCTCAATTTCCTGTGGTTAAGCTTTGATTTTTGTTATTTCTCATCTTCTGCTAACTTTGGGGTTGATTTGTTCTTGCTTCTCTAATTCTTTCAGTTGTAAATTCAGGTTGTTAATTTGAGATCATTCCAATTTTTTGATGTAGGCATTTAGTGCTGTGAATTTCTCTCTTAACACAGCCTTAGCTGTGTCCCAGAGATTCTGGTGTGTTGTATCTTCATTTCATTATGTTCAGAGAACTTCTTGATTTCTGCCTTAGTTTTATTATTTGCCCAAAAGTCATTCAGGAATAAGTTGTTTAATTTCCATGTAATTGCATAGTTTTGAGTGATTTTCATAGTCAACTTCTATTTTATTGCATTGTGGTTCAAGGCTGTGTTTAGTATTATTTCAGTTCTTTTTCATTTGTAGAAGATTATTTTATGTCCAATTATATGGTCTATTTTAGAGTACATGCCATGTAGTGAAGAGAAGAATGTATATTCTTTTGATTCTGGATGGAGAATTAAATAAGGATCTATCAGATCCATTTTGTCCATGTTGAGTTTAGGTTCTGAATATCTTTGTTTTCTACCTTGATCATCTGTCTATTACTGCCATGGGAGTGTTGAAATCTCTTACTATTATTATGTGGGAGTCTATATGTCTTTGTAAGTCTCTAAGAACTTCCTTTATGAATCTGGGTGCTCCTGTGTTGGATGCATATATGTTTAGGATAGTCTTCTTTTTGAATTGAATCCTTCACCATTATGTAATGCGTTTCTTTGTCTTTGTTGTTATTTGTTGATTTGAAATCTGTTTTGTCTGAAATTAGGATTGCAATCCCTGCTTTTGCCTGTTTTTCATTTGTTTGGTAGATTTTCCTCCATCCCTTTATTTTGAGCCTATGATTGTCATTACATGTGAGATAGGTCTCCTGAAGACAGCATACCAATAGTTCTTGCTTTTTTATCCACCTTGCCACTCTGTGCCTTGTTAAGTGGGGCATTTGGCCCATTTACATTCCAGGTTAGTATTGATATGTGTGGATTTGATCCTGTCATTGTGCTGTTAGCTGGTTGTTACATAGGCTTGTTTGTGTGGTTGCTTTACAGTGACACTGGTCCATGTGTTTAAGAGTGTTTTTGTATTAGCTGGTAGCGGTCTTTCCTTTCTATATTTCATGTTCCTGTCGAGATCTCTTGTAAGGCAGATCTGGTGGCAATGAATTCCCTCAACATTTTCTTATCTGAAAATTTTGTTGTTTCTCATTCACTTACGAAGCTTAGTTTGGCTGGATATGAAATTCTTGGATGAAGATTTTTTTCTTTAAGAATGTTTAATATAGGTCCCCAGTCTCTTCTGGCTTGTAGGGTTTCAGCTGGGAGGTTCACTGTTATCCTGATGATGTTTTCTTTGTAGGTAACCTGCCCTTTCTCTCTAGTTGCCTTTAAAGTTCTTTCATTTTGACCTTGGAAAATCTGACAATTATGGCCTTGGGATGATCTTCTTTTGTAGAATCTTGCAGGAGTTCTCTGCGTTTCCTGAATTTGAATGTTGGCCTCTCTAGCAAGGCTGGAGAAGTTTTTATCTACAATATCCTGAAATATGTTTCCCAAGTTATTTGCTATCTCCTCATCCCTTTCAGGGAAGCCAGTAGTTTGTAGATTTGGCCTCTTTACATAAACCCATATTTCTTGGAGGTTTTGTTCATCCCTTTTTATTCTTTTTAATTTATTTTTGTCTGATTGTCTTATTTCAGAGAACCATTCTTCAAGTTCTGAGATTCTTTTTTCAGCTTGGTTTATTCTGCGGTTAATACTTGTGATTGCATTCTTGTATTGTGTTACTCTGTTCTGTCAGACTCGTTAGGTTCCTTTTATACTGGCTGTTTTGTTCTTAAGCTCCTTTTTGCTTTATTGTGATTCTTATTTTCTTGGATCAGGTTTTGTCATCCTCCAGAATCTTGATGATCTCTGTTCCTGTCCATATTTTGAATTTTATTTCTGTCATTACAGCCAGTTCAGCCTGGCCATTTGGAGGTCATATGACACTCTGGCCATTTTAGTTACCACAAAGTTCTTCTGTTGATTCTTTCCCATCTCTGTGTGTGGGTGTTCCTTTTAATGGCAGTACAGATTGAGTACAGTCAATAGACTTCTTTTTTGGATGCTTTCACCAGGCTGAGGCTTTGTGCAAGGTCTTTATTTGAAGCTGCCTTTTTGTCTCTGGTTTAAGAGGATGATATGTTAGTGAGGTATTTTTGGTGTTGAAGCTTTAGGGTATGATCCAGCAGGTGGCACTTAGGCCTATTGGTCAGTTGGTAGACTCTTTCTCAGTCATGTGACTCCCCTATGTTTCCTCACAGTTGCAGCCATGTTCTCTCTCAATGCTCTGAAAGTGTGGGTTCCTCTCCCCCTTGAGTGCTGTCTGTAGATCATGACTTGGTACTCCTTGGCTGACCACTGCAGCTCTAGGGTGATCTGTGTTTATCTTTCTTCCCCAACTTGGAGACAACAGAGGAAGGGAACTTAGTAGTGATTGTGTTCTAGGGTTGTTTGCTTGACTCCTGGGTGCTTCACCCCAGAAAGATGCAGGTCAACAATTGCTCTGTGCAATCATCCCAGAATAGAGGGTCTGTGCTATAGACCCAAACCAGGGGTTCCCTGTCTGGTGATGAGCCGTGAGGGATGTGTGGGACCCACAGGAGATGGATTGGCTTCCTCTCCTTGGGTTGACTACAGTTTGTTGTAGTGTGAATAAGGCACTTAGGGTTTTTACTCCTTCATTAGTGCAGGGGTAGCAAGGGCAGTTCCACTGCAGAGGCAATGGCAGAGAGGCTTTCAGTTGCCTCTGGGGGCCCAGTTCAAGGAATTTCCAAATTGCTACTGGCTCAATAGCTCTGGCAGGGGTTGGCTGGAGGCCCAGGCCTGGAGGACCTGTCTAGTGAGGAGATATGGGAACGGACACCCATGTAACAGTCTGTCTATTTTTCTGTAGGGCTGCTGTGGTATGCTTTGGGTCCACTCCAATTTCTAGTTGCCTCGGATTTTCCTGTACCCAGAGGTATCACCAGTGAAGGTGCTTCCCTGCAAGGGGGAGGTTCCCCTGGCTCCATGTTGCTCCCAGGTGGGCCATTGTCCTGTCTGGCTTTTCTTTACTCCCTATGGATCAAGCTATTTTCTTGATTAGTTCCAATGTGAGTACCTGGATATTTCAGTTGAAGATGTTGTATTTACTCACCCCGTTCATTCCTCTCCATGAGAGGCATGCACACTGGCTACTTCTAGTAAGCCATCTTGCTTTATCTGGTTTTGATTTTAGAATAATGCTAGCCTCATAGGATGAGTTAGGAAGTGTTCCTTCTGCTTTTATTTAAAAGAGTTTGTAGATAATTGGTATAGTTTCTTCTCTAAATGTTTGGTACAATTCATCTGTGAAGCCATCTAGGCCTGGTGCTTTATTTTTTGAAGGTTATTTGTTATTGATTCAATTTATTTAATAGATGTAGGCCTATTGAGATTATCTATTTCTCTTTGTGTGAGTTTTACTAGATTATGTCTTTCAAGGAATTTGTTAATCACTCCTTCAGATATCCTACTTATTAGCCATATATACTTTTGATATGGTATATTTCACACTTGGTTACTTTATATATGTAATTTCTTTTACTCAATTGTGGGTTCTTGAAGGTACAAACCATGTTTTTAAATTTTGCATCCTTAAGACTTAGCACAATGACTGGACATTTCAATCATTGTTGACTGAAATGAACTGAATTTTTCCAGATTGTCAACTGGGCATGAGCATTATGTCTGAGAACACTACAGATATAAGAAGAAGAACATAAGACTATTATTTATATTATAGGTTTTAGATTTTTATAAAGGTTTAATCTACCAAGTTCTTTTAGGTGGTTTATTTCTGTGTAGCATTTTAATGTTGAACTGTAGACAATTTACTGCTTGAGAGAAGGTTGACTGAGAGTGAATCAGGGATATCTGAAGTTAGAAGTTTAATTCAAAGTGATGATGTTTATCATTGAATGAAGTATTAATAGAATTATAAAAATGTGATTCACCTCTTTCTAAATTTCTAGAAATTATCTGTTGCATAAAACAGAACACACCTGAATAGACACAATAACCATATAACTGGGGCTCTACTGGGGCTAACTGATCATTAAAAATTACAAAACAGGAAGTTAGACTTGTAATTTAAACTTCTGCTTAGTCTTTGGCTGTAATTAAATATTATGTTCAGAACAAAGAATGAGCTGGAGGGTCTCTTCAACCTCTGCTGTGATCTGCTAACTGCTATTGTTTAATTGAGGTACCTCGTGTTCCCCAAAGGCTGAGCCACAAGCTGCTCTCTCCAGATGCTGTGTTTAGATTCCCTGTGAGCCCTCAAATGCTGCATCTGCTGAGACTCAGTGTTGCATTTCATTGATGTGTTCAGCCTCTTTTGGTCAGATAAACCAAAGCATAAACATTGTGCTGACAAACCCGGGTCACAGAGTGGTTTTTGGTCGCTGAACTGCCCAAGTAGATTATTAGGGGAACAACATTTTAGCAGCAACAGCAAGTTGTTTATATGATATCTGATCCCAGACATTTTGCATGTCTTTAACACGATACGAATCTATTTTTGAGATTGGTAATGATTATGGTAAACAACTAGATTTCCTTGTGAAGTTGACTCATGTTATTTCTCATAGAATTTATCACATTATTTATCTGTATTTCTTCCCTGTGGTCTGTGAAGTTAGCTTTTGTATAATAGGGTGTGTGTATTTATTTACAAGAAAATTACTCTATGTGTTAAAATAATGTTTAACTTTGTTTTCTTCTTATTATTAGTGTGTTCTGTACTGGTTGGTACCAGACTAAAATGTGTATAATCCCTCAGTAAAAAGGCTAAATGTTATAATGTATAAATTCTGATGTAAGTTTGATGGTTAAATTGGTTATTTATGTTGTGTATAAGGTTTGCAAGGCTACTTAATCAGTTTGATTCTTGATTTTCATCACTATAAAACGTATAAAACTGTATGCCACATTTTTAAAAGTGAAAAGATTATTGATTTTTTCATGTAAAATGCCTGGTACCAAGGGTTTCATTGCTATTAAACATATACTTCTACAGGCAGAGGTTTTACTGTCATGAAAAGATTTTCTTAGCAGTATGCAACATCTCCCAGTGCTATGGCATATTTTGACAGAGACCACGTGTGCTACTTTTCTTCTGTATAATTGAGCTGTGTCGAGGAAACATCACAATATAATGGCCTTTGTGAATTTATTTTGAAACTTAAAACTGGCATATTTTGGTATGTTTTATTGTTTTAGTGATGTTGCCTTCTAGAACCTTAACTATTTTGCATAAACTGATATAAGCAGTGCATTATTTATTCTCAAAAAGAATGCACCTAATTGTGTTAATATAAGACTAAGAGGACTAATGAAGTGTTCCTAAAATAGCAGTGTGGAGACCTAACAGTGATTATTTTTGTATTTCAAGACTTGAATTATTTCCATTTCCGTAGAATAAAATTTCTGTTCCCCTCTTGAGCATCACTACTTGAACAACTTGCAGGCCTCTGAAACCCAGCCCACTCAAAACTCACCAAAACTAAATTGGTTTATTTTTTGCCTTTGCCTCCATGTCCTGCAAACCTATTGCTCTTCTGCATGTTCTGTCTTTGGCCTCAGCAGCCACACGCTTCTCCCAAACTACACGTCCTCAAAGTCCCTGTGGGTGTATCTTTCTCCTTCTAAAAAGGCATTATATTAAACTTGCCTTCAAATCCTGATGGTTTTTTCTTTCTCAAATGTGGCCCCTCCTCTCAATCTTCTGGCTCAGGCCACATGCTTACCATAATGCCTCTGGGCCATTACAGCAGCATCCTGAATGTTCTACCCTCCACACCACATTGCGATTCTAAAAACACAGATGTGATCATGTCACTTCCCTGGGCAAAACATCTGCTGCCTCTTGATTCTCCACTACATAGGACAGTGGTTTACAAGTTACAGGTTGCAGGCTTTTAATTAGTAGTGAATTCAAATTAGTGAATTACATTCAGCTATTAAAATATAATGGAAAAGAAAATAATAGAGTGTATCACATTTGGTAAAGACATTGTTCTGTGAAACTCTGTTCTACTTGTATTTTTCTATATAAACGTGCATGTGTTTTGGTACTGTTTCATGATGCAAAATATACTTCTGACCAAGGGTAATAGTCTTGAAAGTTTGAAAACCATCAGAATGGAGGATAAATTAAAACTTTTTATCAGGGCATAGAGTTTCTTTTATAATCTTCCCAAGTTACCTTTCTGTAGTGGCTGTAGTCTCTAGCTGCCTCCTTGGAGAAGCCTGTTCCTATTTCCACTTCAAGAACTCACTATATTTCCCTGGCATGAACTTTGCCTTTATTCAAGCTAGCTTGTCTAAATGAACTACCAGTTCTTACACTTTTTGGTCTCAGGATCTGCTTAAATTCTTAAAAAGTATTGAATACCCCTTAGGAGCTTTGTTTAAGTGGACTATAAACTACATTTATCAACATGCAACGTACAAGAAATTAAAATGGAGAATTTTAATAAATATGTATTAATATTAAAAATAGTAATGAATCCATTATATGTTAACCTAAGTGATACATTTTGTGAAAAAAATCTGTATTTTCCAAAACAAAACAAAATTAGAAGAGTGACATTGCTTTATATTTTTGCACTTCTCTTTAGTGTCTGAATTAATAGAAGACAGATTCTCACATCTGCTTCTGTGTTCTCTCTATTGCTATGTGTTGTTTTGGTTGAAGGATATAAAGAAAATTCAGCCTCTAATGAATATGTACTTGGAAAAGGAATGAGTATTTTGATTACATTTTCAGATTATTTTGTAGATATTCTTCTTTAATACTACACCAAAACTCAACAAGTGATAGTTCCTTAAATGTTAGTGACATTAAAATCTGTTCAAAAGTCTCCTTTGCACCTTGAATGGATCTTTTACCCATGCATGAATTTGCGATATCACGTGTTGGTCATCTGAAGCATATTGCTTCCCTGAATAGTATGTGAATCTTCTAAATGTTCACTCATTTCATTATACATAAAAAATTACATTGGTTAATATCACCACTGATTGCATCAAATAAGTCTTTAAATATTGGGAAGCCTTCAAGCTTACTATGGCAGATACAAGTTTTGCAAAATTCTAATTTTTACTTACAGGCTGTAATTTTAGGATTGGAATCCAGTAATATCAGCTGTTTTCCTTGACATGTTATACAACTGAATTAAGGTTTCATGGGACAGTAACCACAGCTTGTGATACATTTGAATTACTGTAGTTTGTCAGTGATTCTTTCAAGTAAATATAGTGTTTTTTGAAAAAAGCACAACTCAAACAATCACACAAGTGTTTTTCCTTGAAACAAGCATTGAACTGCGGGAAGCAGATGTCTACTTTCTCTTTTCTTTGCACAGAATATTAAACAGTCACATACTGAAAGGTCAATATTGTTAAAATTAATAATTTTACTATTTTATCAAAGATTTGCCTAAATAACACTGCTTTTTTTTTTTTTTTTTAAATTTTACTGCAAGTACCTGGCATTGAAGAACACCACTACAGGTACAATTTAGTGCCACTACTGTCTTGACTTGTGCTGAGGCGCCAGCAGTTTTACCCACCTTTTCTTCTGTACCATCAGTGCAAACATCAACATAGGGAAAAAGGCAAATAAGGAGTTAGCATTATTATGAATAGTCTTCCTATGGGCCTTTTATCTGGGTCCTCTGAAAAGATCTTGCTGACACCCAGGAGCTGTTGTTTACACTTTGAGAACTACTGACCTGAAGTATCTTCCCTAAACCTATTTTGTGCTCGGAAAATTTGTATTCAGACTTAAAGATCGGGCTCAACTGTTACATACTTTGTGAAGATTACTGAATCTCCCCAGATTAATTTGTCACTACTTCTCTGAGTTTCTGTATATTGCAGTCCCCATCATATTTCTCTTTGTCCATTAGGTGCTCCTGTTATGGACTGAGTTTTATTTCTGTACCATCCAACAAATGCCTAGTAGATGCTCGGGATTTCTTAAGGAGCAGAAGCCTGTATCCGCTCATTATACATTCTGGCTTTTGTTATTCTCCCCCAAGTCTACCATGGGGTCAGAAGGGGAATAATTACTGCCTGAGGCAAGTAATTTTCTGAGGCAAGCAGGGACGTTTTACCAACATGTCCTTACTGCTACTTCCACAAGTATCAGAAAACACTGACAGGATGCTTAGAGTTCCAGTGTTATATTGACATTGTGACATGAATGCAGATAGCACCAAAAAAGCTTCTGTTCAATAAGTATGTGAATAATTCCCCTGTATTCTTTAGTCCAAACCTTGATATAGGTCAAAGGGTCATTTTAGGTAACTCCACCCTAACTGAAGATGTCCTTGGATCTCCTAGTTCTCAGATAATTTTCATGGGAATTAATTGAATATTTTTTAAAGTTTTATTTCTTATTTTTATTCCAGAAACATTTGCTTAGCATTTACTATGTGCCAGGTGCTCAGCATTCAAAGGTAGGCAGGACATGAATTCCACTTTCAAAGCAGAGTAACAGGGAGAGCAACAGGAGAAAGGCATTGAATTTGGTTCTCAGATTTATACTGCTTTTATTTTCTGTATTTTGAAATTTCGAAGTTAAGTGAGTTTTCTTGTTTCTTTGTTTTTATGTGTATGCTTTATGAATGAATGCTTAGATTGTAAACGTTGTCATAGATATTTCAGTTGCAAATGTCCTTCTCCTCCTGTGTTTAAAACAGTGTTGAGTTTTTTTTGGAAATCTGAGTTTCAGAGTAAGCCTTCTAGAATTTAAAACTCACCTTAACGTATTATTTGCAAAATATATCATAGTATCTCAGCACTGATTTTAAACTTTATATTAGATTCAGGCTTTTAGAGGATACAAAAAAGTGTGTACTTCTTTAAGTGTAATATTTCTTTTTTAAAAAACTGCCTTTACTTCCATTTTGAGTTATGCAGTAACAATGCTAAGTTTGTATAGCTTTATGTAGAAAGTGAAAAAAAAATCGTTGCTTGTCCAAAGAGTTTACTATTTTTTGAATGAGACAGAACAAGTACAAAGATGTTTATATAAACCCAAGTGAGAATTTTGACTGACAGTATCTCAACTACAAATTGTAGTTTTTCCCCAAGATTTAGAAGAGAGGAGACCACAAGTAGTAGAAGACACAAAACAGACACAGCAGAACTTTTGGCTTTGCTCTTTACATGTAAGGATCTACTTCTAAAATCAGTCCTCATGTATTTTTATCTAGATCATGTTTTGCTGATGTGATGATTAATTTTATGCATCAACTTGGCTAGGCCACTATACCCAGAAATTTGGTCAAACACCAGTCTAAATGTCACTGTAAGGGTATTTTTTAGATTAGATTAGCATTTAAATTAATAGATTTAGTGTAAAGCAGGTTTATCCTCCATAATGTAGGTAAGGTTTATCAATCAGTTGAAGGCTAAGGCTGAGATCTCCGAGGAAAAGAGGATTTGCCTTCAGATTCAAGCTGCAGCATCAACTCTTTTCTGGGTCTCCAGCTTTTCATCCTTTTGTGCAGATTTTGGACTTCCCAGCCTCCATGAGAGCAAATTCATTAAAATAAACTATTTCTACATACCCTATTTGCTTTCTGGAAAGCACCAATAGGGTACGGGAAGCTTGCCCATGTATTGGATCTAACGTTAGCCCAAGGAAGAAGATGCTGCCTTCCTCTCCGCTACTCCTTGACACTGCCAGGCTTAGGCTCTTGGAAGTCATAATAATGTATCATTTTCAGATGACTGCAGATTTCAAAGCACTTGCACATTTGTGCATGATCAGCTATTTCTGTAGAAGTATTCAGAAACAGTGAGGACTAGGGACCCATGGGGAAAATAAAATTTGTTGAAATACATGGATCCAGGTAGAAAGGAAGTGACTGGTGGAGGAAGCAACAGAAGAGAGAAGATTGGGAAAGCTCTGTCATGTGCTGAATTGTGGTGTCCCCAACCCCCAAATTCATATGGTGAAGCCCTAACCCTCAGTGCCAGAATGTTAACTGTATTTGGAGATAAGGTCTTTAAACAGGAGATTAAGTTAAAATGAGGTCATCACGAGGGACCATAATCCAGTTTGACCGATATCCTTATAAGAAGAGTAATTTTGACATACAGTGAGACATCAAGGCCCCCCACACCGAGGAAAGACCTTGTGAGGGCACAGCAAGAAGGTAGTTATCTGCAAGCCAAGGGGAGAGGCCTCAGGAGAAATCAAACCTGCTAACACCTTGATCTTGGACTTCTAGCCTTCAGAATCATGAGAAAATCATTTTACATTGTTTAATCCATCCAGTCTGTGGTGTATTGTTATGGTAGCCCTAGCAAAGGAATACAGGCATCAAGGGTGAATACTGATCATTTTTCAACTTTACTTACACTAGACACAATTCTGGTTTATTAAACATTTCTGTTTACCCAGGAACCAAGTGAGTGGTTCTCAAGAACTACGCTATCAGTATCCCAGATAGGCTACACTGACTGGTCTCTGAGGCCAGGGTGATTATTGCTATTTGCATTAAGCAAGGAGAAGACTCTTCCATGTCTCCCAAGGGCCCAATAGCAATGCACTTCTGTATCTGAGGGTGCTCCTACCTTGGTCCATGCTGATCCACAACTGCAGCTCCAGAAATGTCTCGTAAGCGCATGTAACCAGTGAGCCATACATTACAGGGCACTTCACACAGCCCAGTGATTTTTCAGTCTAATATTTCCCAGGCCATTTTTTTCCCTTACCTGGAAAATGCAGTTACTGATGTCTGGGTTTAAACAGCTAAATAGATTTGTAAAATTTTAAAAAATAAACTAATTTTAAAGATTATTAATTATAAGATGATATAATACAACAATCAAAAATGCACTAGCAAGTGATTCTTTATTGTTTTGATGCTTTGCCATTTTAATAGCAATAATTATATAATAATAATATTGTAGCTAACACTTAGTGTTTACTGTGTGCCAAACACCATTCTAACCTCATTACAAGATGTTAAATTTGAAATATGTTGACATAGACTGTCTCATTTAATTCTTGTAACAAAGATGTGACTTGTGACTTAGGTAAGGAAGGAATTATTCCCATTTTGCAGATGAGAAAGCTGAGTAGCAAAGTTCACTTTTTTTAGTCAAGGTTACCCTTCTAGTAAATGGCAGAGTTTGAAGCATAATTTAAGTCTTCAGATTCCTAAGTTAGTGCTTTTTGCAAAACAACTCTCTTATAAATGACATCAAATATATAGATAATTAAGAGTAAGAGAGCGTGCCTTTTTTTTTTTTTTTTTTTTGCCTGTTTGGGTTCTAAACAAAGAAATGTGAGACTCGGTAAGATGAGAAAAATGGCATTTGCCTCCCTAAGGATCACTAACATTTAGCCCTTGTGGGAAGAACTGAGGGTGAAGAATGGAGTCCAAGAAGCACAATGTTTCTAACACCAGGAGCTGTGTGGATTGGGGATCAGAAGGAAGCTGAGCTGGAACTCAAGATGCCTAAAGAGCAAGAAGGGAATATGAAGCCAGTACAAGAATAATAAAGAAAGTATAAAGTTACATCTGAACAAATCAAAAAGCCTAAAAAGGGAACCAAGATATAATGTGAAACAAAACACTAAGAAAACCTTTTCTTTTATTTTTTAATTTGTAAGATGAATTCAATTTATAGAAGGCAAAATATGTTAAAAAAGAAAAGTTGTGCCTTTGAGAGACACAAGAAAGCAGATAACATATGTCTGTGGAAAATCCGAGGCTTCAACATACATCAGCGTGTCCTTTAAGATATAAATTATGTTGGTTTCTATACTCAGATTTCATTCCTAGCGATAGCAAAAGCCAAGTGTGAGGGAAGAGTTTAGAGATAAACATGGTAGAGAAGGAAATAAAGGTCACTTTTTACATCCAGAAATTTCATCCGTCCTTCCCTCCCTAAAAACAAAACTGAACAAATATAAGAAATTTAAGATTGTTACTGCAGCCCAAGGGCAGTTGAGTAAACAGAAATATATCTTACAGGTTGTTTCCAAAAGTTAAAAATATTATCTTAATTCCTTTTGGTGATTTCAGTATCTCAGGTAGGATAGAATCAACCCTATCCATAAAGATATTTAGGAAGCAAAGTAGCATTATTGCTTAACCAATACCTTGACTAACTAATTAAGCCTTCAGAAAAAGAAGACAGTGAGATTTTTCTGATTATCATCACTCTGTAATTACTAGTATTTTCCATAACCTAGGCAACTCGGCTGTCTAAGAAACAAAACCCAGCTGAAACTGAACCTTCTAAAGTTTTCCTTCTACAATTTTTTAAGGCCCAGAGCAGGATCCCTGTCATACTAAAGTCTCTCCTGGATGTCTGGAAAAAGTCTTATAGTCTGGGAGACATTCCAAAATATGTGCAGTGACCATTGCCACAGGCGTGAACTTCTTAATGCATTTTGCAGAAATCTCCTCCACAATGAAATTGATTACCGTCTGAAAGGATTTTTTGCCCTTTTCAAAATAGCAAGCAGCTAGAATATGCTTTTCTTATGTTTTATTACATCCTTAAGTATCTCATGTGGACTGAATGTGACTGGAGAAAGTTACCAGTCTGAATCTGATATACAATGTCTAGTTTAAAACAATTTTTTTACATTGATGGCTTAGATGAACAGCAAAAGGAAAAACTCTGGATGTTTGAAGACTACACATACAAAATTGTACACTGATTACTAAAACTGTGGTTTCTGCACAGTTTTCCTGCTGCAGAAACTGAAATAAGATCAGAGAATAAATGTGAAGAAATGGATTTTCAAGGAACAGGTGGAAATTGAAAAGAAAATGGAACCTGGAGTTTTGTGAGTGTGTCTGTCTGCCTTATGAGAATGACATGAGGATGGAGGAGGGTTGGAGGGTTTGTTGTAATGCTTTTACATAACCAAGATCGAATTGTTCAAGTTCTTTAATGCTATCTATTTGCTGTGTTTAGCAAAGGAATGGATTTGTAGCTAACAGGCAGTAGTTTGTTTTTTATTCACCTAATACAAATAATTGTAGCAGAGCTGTCACCAGGCTTGTTGTAATGTCAAACGAAAAGTCTGATAAATCAGAAAAAAGGATATACAGGGAATATATTGCAATTGCAATGATAGCAAAAAAAGAACGGAAAGGATGTCTATTATGAGATTTCTAATTCTTGATTTCATAGCAGTTTCCATATTTTGCTAGAAGCTGGAAAATTGCTCAGTCCCTGGTATCAATCACACCTCAGCTAGACAGCAAATTGAGGCTAGTCACTGCTGCTGGAAGATTTCTTCCTGACAATGATTCATATGAGCCAATTGTCAGGAGTTTTGAAGTTCTTAAATAGAAGTTGATGTATATCTTTTACTGTTGTGCAGTCACTGAACATATTTCATATGATGGAAAATAGCTTTGCAGAAAAATTAACCTATTCCTTATCTTTAAACAAGATTGCCTTCAAAAATTATCGACTCATTCACAAGCATTACATTTTCTGAGCTTTTCACATTTCATATATGTATATATGTGTGTGTGTGTGTATATATATATAAGTGGCAAAATTCTTAATCTTATGGTGCATAGGTCACCACAGGAGAAGGTGTGATATGTCATTGAAAAAGCCCAAACCTTTCACATTGTATTGTCACAAGGAACTAAAAGCAAGGCAAATAAGTATTTTCAACTTATGGTCTTACACATTATTTCTTAAATATCACAAACTGATTTTGGTATATCACAAGGAAAGATCAGATAATTCTAATCCATGCTGAACTTGTGATTTTGAAACAGAAACAGTAAAGATGAAAGGTGAAAACTCCCACAGTAGGACCAGTATTGGAAGGGAGAGAGAGTCCTTCTTGACCGATGTACTCCCGCCTTACCTGTCTTTTGCTGTGAAATCATGGTCTTTTAGCACAGGAGCACATCTTAGAGATCATCGTATAGTCAAACATCTTTTTTTTGTAGATGAAGGAAACTAAGGACTGGAAAGGTGAACTCAGTTGCCCAGGTCAAAGAGCTACTTGGAGGAAGAAAATCTGAAGTGGGTTTGCAGCCTTCTAACTCCAGTGTTCTTTCTTCTCTTCCCACATACTGTTTCTTCAACTGAACTCTTCCTCTGAGCAACAGGAGAGCAGCAGCAGTAATAACTCCAGCACCATCAGGGCTGGGCCACAGTTGATTTTTAGAGGAGGCTCCTTGCACACAAACCAACTTTGCTTCAGGCCAATAGACCTAGAAATTACAAGTTGATCTTGCTTTACTCTATATGTGCTTCAGAAATGACTTCTTTGCAGAAACTGCATTGGCATGGTTAATTAAAAAGCAGTGTTAGAAGAGGGCACAAGGGGAGTAGCATTCCGGGTGCTGGTAATGTTCTGTTTCTTGGTCTAGATATGGGTTACATGGGAACATTCAGTTTGTGGAAATTGTGTGAGGTGTGTATTTCTGGATATTTCAACAAAAAGTTAAACAAAACTTACAGAACAATTATGAATCCATTGTTTTTTTAAAAAAAGCATATTAGTGGCCAGACATGGTGGCTCACACCTGTAATCCCAGCACTTTGGGAGGCCGAGGTGGGCGGATCATGAGATCAGGAGTTCGAGACCAGACTGGCCAACATGGTGAAACACCTTCTCTACTGAAAATACAAAAAATTAGCCAGGCGTGGTGGCGGGTGCCTATCATCCCAACTACTCAGGAGACTGAGGTGGGAGCATCAGTTGAACCTGTGAGGTGGAGATTGCATGAGCAGAGACGATGTCATTGCACTCCAGCCTGGGCAACAGAGCAAGACTCTGTCAAAAAAAAAAAAAAAAAGCATATTGGCATCAGAGAAATTAAATACTGCTAGAAAAGATTCTGCAAGCACATTTTAACAATCTTTAAACAAAATTTTTAACAAAAATAGCCATCATTATTTGGCAAGAATTTTACTGTAAAGCAAATTTAATCTACTCCTTCAGGTAGAAACGTTTTCCTGATGCTGTGGCCTTCCTTCATACTGTGTAACTGCCAAAGGAATCACTTAAAAATAAAAGCTATTATACGCTTCTTACATCTTTAGACAATGGGAATTATTCTAAATTAAAGCTGACAGAAAGCATTTTTTTCTATTCTTGTTTTGAATTTGTGATGTATATCTAAGGACTTGAGAAATTGATTTCAAAATTTCATAGTAACCTGTTATAATTCTTATGGAGGAAAATAAAACATAGAAGTTGGTCTGGTTGGGCAATATATTGTCCTACTTGTTTATTGCTATTAACAAAGGAAAATTTGGATACATATATGTACGTATGTACATATATACACATACAAACACCTCATCCCCCCCCACACACAAATACTTGGCATATAGTGAATATATTTTACCACTAAAGCTGTACTAAACATAATTAGATATGTTTGGGATAAGTCAGAAGCATTTTAGAATCTTATAGTATCTTAATTATTATATACTATAGTTAATATCCTGTAGCTATAAAAATGACTGGGAACAAGCTAGGATATAAATTTAAAAGTAAGTGCATAGGAGTATGGATGTAGAAAGATTGCTGAAAAAATTAATATTTATAAATCAGCCATTTTTTTCAATAGTAACACTGAGAGAATGAGAAAATACCTGCAATTAGCACATTTTAAATTAGTCCTTTCCTTTTACAGCTGCCAGTGAAGGGCATATTGATCAGAGAAAGGACCAAATAGACAAAAATGCAGAAAGCAGATCTATGGTGTAAAGTGCCAGAGTAATTGATCCTTACCTAGTAAATATTCACATATCTTAACATAAGTTAATACTGTTAGGAAACAGACCAATTTCATAAACAACATGCAACTATTTGGAAATTTCAATTGTAGGTACTCAACAAATATCAAGTAAGCACATTTAAACCTAAAGACGAGTGTTCGGATATTTTGTTGGAACACTTTAGTATTGGTTCTGACTGTAATAATCCTGGCCAATATGTGTAGACTGTTTTAGTAGTCATTGTTTCCAAGCTGATTGGGCAGGCACCATGTCTATCGCACTTTTGAACAGCAACTTGAATCCGCTTGGCTTTTGGAACGTATAAAATAACAATGTTCTCCAGAAATACTGCCATATGGTAGCTTCTCTTTGGAGTGCAAACTTAAATTCTTGATTATAAGTCGTATGTGCATTTGCCCCGGCATCCACATGCACAGGTCTTTATGGGCGTCAAATAAGGTATGCTTGCTGGGAAATAGAATGATTTTTGAATGCATAAGAACCCAAAGAGGATGACATAAACTTAGCGAAGTTTTCAAGCTCTGATCTTTCTTATGTATGTATATTTTAAATTAAGAAACAATCCAAAAGTTGAAAATCAGGGAAATCGGAGGCACTTAATTTTATCAGAGAAAAAATTGGAAGAAAAAAACATGAAAAAAAGGAATAGAAAAAAAAAAAAATTTTGTAAGGTAAAACTATAAAATTTCCCCTCAAATTGTACACATTGGTTGGACTCAATAGTCATCTTCTCTTACTGGAACTAAGAGTTAGTCCCTGTGATTGCTTATGAGACAGAGCCAGGTAACTGATGCGTCAGAAACCTAGCTGTGGAACCACTGTGTGAATCTTTATGCCCTGCGGCTTAATTCGAATTTTAAGCAGATTTGGCTCTTATGAATCCTAAAGAGTTATAAAGCCTTGAGTTATTTTCTTGAAAATGTCTGATAATTCGATTTATAATTTATGCTTAATACTTAAAAAAAAAAAAAAAGAAAGAAAGAAAGAAAAGGAAGAAAAGGAAGAAAAGGAAGAAAAGGAAGGAAGGAAGGAAGGAAGGAAGGAAGGAAGGAAGGAAGGAAGGAAGGAAGGAAGGGACCAGATCAGGAGGAGCACAAACCTGCAGACATATATTTTTCAAACCTGCTGTCAAGGAAATCAGAGTCATAAGAGAACTTGAAAAAAATCAAGAAATTCACCATTTAGTTATAAAATTAGATGCAGCATTCCATATCTTATCCAAATGTAATCTCTTAATCTATTGGGAAATCATATTCAAGAGTGGCTTCTCCATTGAAGGTATAATTCCCTTGGAAGATTCACATGTGTTTTATACAGTTTATCCCTAAAAATGTTTAAAGACAACTCTGTGTAAAATTTGAAGTACTTGACTCCCCTATCAGTGACTTTATCTGAGGCATGGTCTACCATAGTAGTGATTACACTGCACATTAACCAGTAAGTATTGATCTAGCTTCCTCATTTGTGATGGGTGCTAAAGTCACGACTAGATAAAAGACTTCAATTTATCAGTTTACATCTGAAGCCAAAAGCTACTTGTTTATCTCTTAAATTCAAAGGGTTACTCAGAAACACTCAAGGCCAAATTGGAGAAAAATGATTAATTCCTTTTAGTAAATGTTTCTTTCTTATAAATGGAATTTAACTCCTTGGGCAAATGTAACATTCTTTTTACCTCTGTGATTGCGAAAGTTTCTTTAGGGTAAATGTAGAGAAGAAATGGGAGTAGAGGGAATACATACACACGTATGCACACACACACACACACGCTGCAACCACACAAAGCACAAAACATTTGTTGAATACGTCTGTGACCTTTGCTTATGTTCAGATTTCAACGTCAAGATAAGCCAAGTTTCCCACCTAGATATTTTCCCTCTGTAACTGGATATGTATCTAGACATTTACTATCATAATGGATTCTGGAAATGACATTAAAATTTCATTTCACTACCAGCCAAGCAAATTTCGGATTTTTAAAAAATTAGGTCATTTACAAGCTTTGCAAGAATCTCACTTTATTAATTGGGGTGACACATTTATAGTTATTGGTTACAATGACAATGGAATCTTTCTTAGTAAAACAATGTTCTGACTAGAATTATAGTCCATAAGCACTATCAGCCATTTAGTGGCATTTAAGATGCTCTCACTTTCTTCAGCCTCTTTACACCTCCCTCTTAGAGCATCATTACTATCCCTTGAAATATGGAAAGGTGGAGAGGTCTTTCTGAGCTTGGGTACTTCCACTATTATTTTGCTGCTGGTCCCTGCCCCTATGAGGAGCAGCAGCACTAAAAAGCTACTTTCAGAGATCCAAAACAGACATGGTTCATGGAAAGCCATGTCTTGGTATGGTTGGGGCCTGTCAACCAATTGTGTTCAGTCCTTTACTCTCAGAGATATTTAAAAGCTCCTACTGCCTCCTTTTGTGTAGCGGTAAGTGAAGATTCAATGGGACAAGGCTCTAAATGGACTGGAAGCCTCTTTTCCATTAGAGATGTGTTTCCTCATAGACTTTTGGCTTCACGCTTTATTTTCTGCTCACTGCCTCTTATTCGATCATTTGTTTTTACTGTTCTCAAACTCTCTTTCTTCTCCTTCTCCTAATTTTGTTTCTGAAAATTTAGCCTATATTTTAGAATCTACTATATACCAGGCAGTGTTCTACTCTCTCCTTACTTTTTTAACTACAGCCTATCAACCAAAGTTTATTCTATGGTTGATTTCCTCTCAGGAAAAAGACTGAGAAGAATAGACAAAACTTTGTAAAGAAATGTATAGGATGGTGGTGGGAGGGAAATCACAATGAGTGCATTTGGAAAAATACAGGTAGCTTATGTATTTTTTTTTTCTACCTGTCTTCATATGTTCATGATCATATTTTAAACTAGCATGGTTAACAGCTGTGTCTTTCCTGAATTATTAGACGCTAGTTTTATAGTGAATAACATTCCATATTTGTTCAGCATATTTTAGATAATGAGATAGGAAAAATTTCTGTAGTATATTTATTCCTGCTAAAATAGATTATGATCTATCGAATCTGGTTATCTGCTATTTAAAATGTTTCCTACATGTTTGAGGGTTTCAAAAGTGTCCTTTTTACTTGTGAAATTTAATTCTATTTTCTAGACATAATCTCAGTGTTATATCATTACAGAGAGTACTTTAGTGAATAGTCAATGTGAAGAGAGTAAAAGAAGGACACTGGTATATTGAGCCAGACTCTTAAGAAAAGTAATTAATAAGAAAATAGCTCTATAGCCCAATGAGAATTAAATAATGAGATTGATAGAAACTAAATAATTGGATGGTTTGGGTTTGGATTATGTACAAGAAGATTTTTTAGAAGTGAAAGAATTGTGTTCTTTGTTATACTGGTAAAATTAAAATTAATGAGTAAGGGTAAAGAGGACTGAGGAATTTAGGTAATTTGTGATTTCACTGTAACAAGGTGAAGAAGACAACTTTTGGCAAGTTTTTTGTTGGCAGAATCTGATTTGCACTAATATGATGTTATTTACAATATTTATCCAACTTAAGTGAGTATTTGCATATTTTACTGTAGAAACATGGGGGTTTGTGGCATATGATATATACAAAATATTACCTTTATAAATTCTAAAAAAAATCTGAATTCTGAAATATATGTGGCTCCAAGGACTTCAGTTAAGGAATTGCGGACTTGCATATCTATTGACTATTGGGAGGAAAACTTTAAGAGGTATTATGAGCGAGCTATAACCTCCTCTTTAATAGGAAGAGTCAGGAACTGTTGTCTAAAGTGGTTAAAGCAAGAAGTAAAAGTATAAGCATATAATATAGTGTTATGGATCAGAATATCTAAAGATAAATTTTTAAAAAATTTCTTTTTGAAGTAAAGAGGGTTGGAGCGGGAGACTTGCTTCTCACCATACCTTCTTCAAAACTATGAACTGTTATCATGTGCATGCATTATTAATACTTTAGTTTTAAAAATTAAATTATTTCAACAAACTTGACTTGAGTTTATATAATGTGCTAGGCATGGTATCTGGAAGTGTAAAAATTGAAACCTTTGTTGGGGCACAATGGCTCATGCCTGTAATCCCAGTGCTTTGGGAGGCTGAGGTGGGAGAATTGCTTGAGCCCAGGAATTCAAGACCAGCCTGGGCAACAAAGTAAGATCTCATCTCTACAAAAAATAGAAAACAAAACAAAACTAACTGGGCATGGTGACATGCACCCCTGGTCCCAGCTGTTCAGGAAGCTGATGTGAGAAGATTGCTTGAACCCAAGAGGTCGAGGCTGCAGTGAGCTGAGATTGCATCACTGCGCTCCAATATCAGTGCGCTCCAGCTTGGGTGACAGAGGAATACTGTGTCTCAAGAAAAGAAAAGAAAAAAACATCCTGGCGAACACGGTGAAACCCCGTCTCTACTAAAAAAATACAAAAAACTAGCCGGGCGAGGTGGTGGGCGCCTGTAGTCCCAGCTACTCGGGAGGCTGAGGCAGGAGAATGGCGTAAACCCGGGAGGCGGAGCTTGCAGTGAGCTGCGATCCGGCCACTGCACTCCAGCCTGGGCGACAGAGCGAGACTCTGTCTCAAAAAAAAAAAAAAAGAAAAGAAAAGAAAAGAAAAAGAAAAGAAAAAAAATGAAGCTCTCAAGAATTCTAATATGTAAAATAGACTTGCAAACAATGAAGCTTGATACAAAATAGTAAGTGATAATTTTTATAGCATTATATAGAGAGAAGAAAATGACTACTGTTTTCCAACTAAGAGAGTATACATCTAGATGTGTATGAGGGTAATGGACCTGGTGACCTGTGGGTGAGGGAGGAGGAATGTCAGTCAAGAGAGCCTTCACAGAGGTGCTGGACCTTTTTAGAACGCAAAAGCCCCAATCTGAGAGGCGTCAGAGGGAGGCAGAAACAAGGGTGAAGATGTAAAAAAGTTCTTGATGGAGAGCACTTTTCCATGCCCTCCCTATAGCTAGAGAAAACCAGGCTGTAGCTCCTTTAATTCAAATCTGGCTTCCCCAGTAAACAAGAAGCTATTTGGATGTTTTGTTTTGTTTTTCCTGAAGGGTGACAGTAGAGGGTGGGAAAGGTACATTTTACATAGGAGATTTATATCTTAATTCTACTTTCAAAATAGAAGACCCTGAGAAAATACACATGAGCAGGGAATTTTTTAAAAGAAATTCAGTTTAAAGTCAGCTTTTGCTAGATTACAAGTAAGCTGTGTAGAGTATGGGAAACATGGCTCATCTGGCCAGGGTTCTAAAGTAGGCAAGTTAACTAAATCTCACAGGAGGTCTTCAAGGAGAGTCCTAAACCCAGAATTCATTGCATTAATCCAGCCTAAATATTTTAAGGACATGAACAAATATGATAAGGTCATTGAAGAGAAAGGGTTGTTTGCTTCCATACCCATTTTGGCAGCTGTAGCAGCTGTGGTATGTCTTCAAACACTCAGATTATAGGTTAAACCCTAAAGTTGAGCCTTTGAGTTTCAGGGCTAGTTAGGAGTTTCTTGAAATACCAGGCTTTTGATATAACAGAACTTACGGCATAGGAGCTATTTACAAAATGGTTATAATGGGGAGCGATCAGATACATTGTGAATAAATACAATATACGAAGAGTTAATATTAAAAATATGGAGAATGGGGAAACCTCGAAAAGAGCTCAACAATCAACGCTTCAAGTGCATTACAGTTAAGAGTGCACATGGGGGAAGAAGTGAGGCCTCTGACAGGTGGTAGGGGAAGTAAGTTGACAGATGAGCTTTATATTTCTTGAAAATTTTCTCTTTATCTCAGTTCACAGAGGCGGATGGGAAAGGAACAGATGTCAGAAACAGCAGTGCTTCTCAGGGAAGATTAAATGGTAGAGGAAATGGAGATCGCATTACCAAATAAGATGGGAAGGGAAAGCAGTGTGTTTAAGTAGAACTAGACAGAATGACCAGGTGGAATTTGGATTTGAAGTTTGAGGGGATATCATGTTAAAGCAATAAACATCAAGCTATCACAGTCTGACCCATTGAGATTCCATTAATTGATAATGATGATGAGTGCTTCTTTATTTGTTAATAAAATCGTGCTACAAAGGATAGGCATATTAAAGTTTTCATTTAAAAATACATATATTGTTCGATTTCAGAATTGTTAAGAACTTGAAGTATTCTTAAAACATATTAGAAAGAACTAAGGTTTAGGAAGATTTGGGATTATGTGAGAGTTGATTGTATCACATCATGTTACTTTTCATTCAGTTTTCTCCTTCATCCCTCTTCCCTTCTCCCCTTTTCCTTCTTCATTTTTTCTCCTTATAGGGACATGTGGAGGTATGGGAACTCAGATGCAGTATTCAAAGAAAAAGAATGTATTATTAAGGAACTTGGTCACATTATTATTATAAAAGTATACATTCACTAAGAAAACGTTTACTTAAGAAAAGTACTCAATTAGATTTCTGGTCTATGTATAAAAGATCTTCTCAACCAAAAACAACTTGAGGCTGGAATTTAGAAAACCTGAGCTCTAGTTCTACCCTATCCCTAGTTAGCCCTATGACTTCAGACAAGTCATATGCCCTCTTTGGCTCTCAGTTTCTTCAACTGTAAAGAAGAGCTTAGATCATGTCTGCAATATATATGTTCTTAACTATTTGAATACTATAGTCCAGATGGTGATCTTAATTCAAGCAAATGCCATTCACTTTAACAATATACAGGGAAGAGATGGAAGAGATGGTTCCAAGAGCAGAAAACTATCTTGGTAAAGGAAATCCTACATTTTTATCTATTCATTCTACTAATACTAAGTAAACATCTGCTGTGATTTCCTATGTCTGGGAATGCGTTTCTTCCAGATACCCATGTTGCTTATTCCCTTGCATCCTTTAGGGCTTCACTGTGTGGTCATCTCATGAGGACTTCCTTCTTTCCTATTTAAAATTATGTGCATGCACACATCACACTGTCTCTCTGTCTCTCTGTCTCTCTCTCTCTCTCTCTCTCCAATTCTGGGACTCCCCATTCCTCTTTCTGTGATTTATTTTTCCCAATAACACTAATTGCTTTCTAATATTCTAAAAGTTACCTATTTATTTTATTATTTAAATCCCCCATTTGAAATTAAGATAAAGACAAGGACTTTGTAGGGTTTGTTCATTGCTTAGAATAGAGTTTATCACATAGTAAGCCCTCAGTAATAGAGTTCAAGTCTTGATCATCAAGTAGCTGAGGAATTCTAGGCTGATTGTGAGTATATTATTTCAATGGGAATAGATAAGAAAACTGTAAAGTCAGAGATAGTAATGGATTCACAATTCTGATTTTCAAACATCTGGAGTGACAGGATCTTTGTTTCTGATAAAAACTCATGTAGAAGCCACATGTGAAGAGTTAAGTGCAGACTTGGTCTGAGTGAAGCAGGTGAAAGAAATATGGCCATTTGCTTTAGCTAGAATCACCACCTAAACTATGGTATTCACATCATCAAGAATGTACACGATGGATATATGATCCAAGCTCTTGCTTTTCTCCTGCCTCTTCAAGGTGGTCCCTGAAGAAATTCTAAACAGATTTTCTTCAAGATGCCTAATATCAAAAATTACTTGGAACACTGATTAAAACACAGATTCCCTGGCTTTGCCCCTGGAAAGGAAAGGAAATATACCAAGAAGTAGGTGAAGAGGCCAAGGTTTGCATCAAGGAAGGTGATTATAGAGAACAAGAAAACGCAAGCATTGGGAGGCCGAATAAAGAGAAAGGTTAGCAGGAGGACAGGGGTCTGCTTAGTAAAGTCATTTCAGTGGTGGTCAGTCACGTACACTGGTCTCCCACATAAGAAGAAAAAATTGGATCCTGGTTTGGGCTGAGAATTGGATATGTTTAAAAAGAGAAAAACAAAGCCATATTTAGGGGTTTGTTTTGTTGAATTTTATTATTGACAATGGCGCCAAAGAACCAACATACAACCACTTGAACTAAATAGAACATTAACAGAGTTCTAAACATTCAAACATATGATGAAGGGAAAATTCCACTAGTCAAAGATCTCAGAAGAGATATCTCACTCATTCACTGAAAACTTGTACACAAACAAAATCTAGAAAAGATGTATGCATGGTTCTTGTCCTTTCCTATTATCAGTTTCTTTTTAAATGTTTTTAAGTATTGTTTTGTTTTTCACACATAGTAATTGTACATAGTTATGGAGTGCAATGTGATGTTTCCATACATGTATACATTGTGTAATGTTCAAATCAGGCTAATTAGCATATCCATCACCTCAAACATTTATCATTTCTTTATGGTGGGAACATTCAAAATCCTCTTTCTAGCTATTTTTAAGTATACAGTACAATATTGTTAACTATAGTCACCCTACTATGCAATACAGTACCAAAACTTATTCCTCCTGTCTAACTGTAACTTTTTACCTATTGACAGATCTCTTCCCATCCTACCCCCAACCCCACCTCTCCAGTCTCTGGTATCAGTTTCTTTTCTTTTCTTTTTTTTTACTATCAGCAAAACTTCATCAAATTATCTCATTTAATGGTACCACCTCTCCAGACATATCTGCAGGCGCCATTGTATATCCATTCTGTCATAAAAATATCCCATATATCCTATAAATTTTCACCCATTAGTCTTTATAGTTTCTTATATTCATTGAAATAAAACTTCTCTGAGAGCATCATATCCTCAAAACAATCTCAAATAGGGGGTACTTTTGTCCCCATTACTCCATCTCCTCTTGGATGTCTCAGACTCCTCAGCATCAAAACATCCAAACTGAATCTCATGGCTCCCGCTGAACCCATGACTTGTCTTTATCTATTGTTCCCTATCTCAGTGAACAGCACCTCCATGTCCAATCCATCATTCAATCTCTGTTAGTTTTACCTCCTCAATAGTTTTTAAATACATATACTCTTCTACTCTCCAACCACTTTAGCCCAAGAAACCACTGTCTTCTTCTTTGATTATTGTAAGAGCTTCACACTTGTTCTGTCTACATATGGCCATTCTGTAAGTCTTCTCTAAGTGTAGCTGTCATCAATCACTTCCTTGATATTCCCACTGCCACAATCCCATTGTACCACTTTATCTGGGCCATTGGAGCAGCCAACACTCCAGTTACCTTAGTCTCTGCCATCTTCTACCTACACTATATTTTCATACCAGCTTAATCTCCATAAAGCATACATGTGTCCCAACTGCTTTGCTGCTTACTGAATTTAATCCAAACTTCTTAGTTTAGCATTCTCTTCACCAGTAATACCTTCTCCATATACCTGTGCCTACCCAAATCCTGCCCAACATGCAAGACTCCTGTGGGTTTTCCTGACCTCCCTGCAGCCTGATAGGCTGTTCTATTAGAACTCACAACACAGACTTAACTTTCTTGTGAGCAGTGTCTTATCACATTTATATCAGCAGACACACCTTGCACTGCCCCTTTCATATAGTGAATCCTCAATACACTTATTGAATTTTAGTACATTTTAATTTTATTTGAATAGTTTTTTAGACTTTGAGTTTCAGAAAAAGGCTGAATTACTGAATTCATTTTAGTGTTGTGAAAATCAAATGGAAACCACCCCACATATGAAAACATAGCTGTACTCTATTTGTTTTATTTCAAAGTGAGCCAGGTCCTTTTACCACCAGAGAGGAAGAAAGAGGATTAAGCTGAAATGAATGTTTTGATGGAGATGAGGCAGATGGTAAATTGACCCAAGGGAAGCAAAAAAAAATCAACTTGCCACATGTTAGCAACAGAGACTTCATGATTGATGTTCAGTGACTTGGAAATTTTCTCCAGGGCAAACTGCATTTTCACTGCTTACTTACATACATTTTGAGGCATAGATTAATTTCAAAACAAGAACTTAAAGCTAGGAGGAACCTCAGACATCAGCTTAGTTTGTGGTTTTCAAACTTTTCGCTCTCCTTTTTTGGTTTAAACATTAGAACCCTTTATTCAATCAAAATCTTCCATGAAATTCCATTGTATAAAATAAATAAAACCAGAGTTGTCTTGGTTAAAGCAGGGTGTGAGCCCAGGATCCAGCCGTCTTGCCTTGCGGCTCTACAGCTTCCATGGTGGCCCCTGAAGCATAACAAGAGAATCTCTAGAAGGCTGGTGATCTCAGTTTGAAAACCAAGGATCTGTTCTTCCCTTTCATTTCTTACAAGTAAAAACAGGTTCAGAGAAGTGACATGACATGCCCAGTGACAGAGTCAGGACTAGGACTCAGGTTTCCTGCCGTGCAATCCAGTATTCTCCTCCCATTCCTCTTTGCTATTTTCTTTGGTGGCATGTCCCTCCTCCTCCTCCTTCTTTACTTCTTCTTTTTCTTTTATTTTCTTTTATTTCTTTTTTGAGACAGTGTCTTGCTCTGTCACCAGACTAGAGTGCAGCAGCGCTATCTCAGCTCACTGCAACCTCTGTCTCCTGGTTTCAAGTGATTCTTCCTCTTCAGACTCCCGAGTAGCTGGGATTATAGGCACACACCACCATGCCTGGCTAATTTTTGTATTTTTCGTAGAGACAGGGTTTCGCCATGTTGGTCAGGATGGTCTCGATCTCTTGACCTCATGATCCACCTGCCTCAGCCTCCCAAAGTTCTGGGATTACAGGCATGAGCCACCGCACCCGACCATCCCTCCTTCTAATGACCTCGATTTAGTCTTCACTTTTCCCCAGTGTTAGCACATATGATCCGAAAGGCCTTCTGAATTTCTATGAGTATTCTGATAGCTTCTATTCTCAACTCTTTATCTAGTAACTACTACCAAATGGCCATTTTTTTTTCCCATAACTCTGTCTCTTAAGATACTACCAAATTTCCCTATAAAAATGCATTAACAAGTTGGTAACGTGTTGACAGGAAGTTCTAAGAACTCTGTTTCATTCCAGCCTTCAGGGAATGTAGACAAATAAAGGGAAATAAAAAGAAAGAGCTAAGAATTCTATTTTGAGGCCAGAATAGACAAGATTAAAAAGAGGGGAGATAAACAGGATTTTGAAAATATGAGAACCAAATTACTCACCTGTTATAATATTAGAAGTGGAACTTAGAACAAGCTTTATCAACTTCATTTTCCCAAAGTGAAAATACTTCATTTTAAGGGAAAACCTTTTATGAAAAGAGCTCAATAATAGAAAAGTTTTTTTTTTTAGTTTTTATCATTAACTCCAACATCTATATTGGGAGTGGTGGCTCTTGCCTGTAATCCCAGCGTTTTGGAAGGCCAACGCGGGAGGATCACTTGAGCCAAGAGTTTGAGACCAGCTTAAGTAACATGGTGAAACCCCATCTCTACAAAAAATACAAAATATTAGCCAGGCATGATGGTGTGCCTGTAGTCCTAGCTACTCAGGAGGCTGAGGTGGGAAGAGCTCTTGAGCCCAGGAGATCGAGCTTACAGTGAGGTGTGATCATGCCACTGCACTTCAGCCTAGTGACCGAGCAAAACCCTGTCCCATAACATAAATACAAAAAATTCCAACATCTTACCTCATCATTCAGAGAAAACCTCTTTTAAACATCTGTCTTTCAGTGTAAATGCATGAATTATATTATATATGATATAAATATGAATTGTATTATATACATAAATGGAAGTATGCTATTCATGCCATTCTACAATATGATTCTTTCAGTCAAGAAAACTCTTGGTGCTCTTTCCACCAACTATAGATTTATTACTCTCTTTTATAGTTACACAATATACTTTTGTATGAATTTATTGTAATTTGTTTAACCAGCATCCTATAAATTTAGTTTCTAGTTTTTAACTATTTTTTATTGCTGTAACAAACATCACTATGAACATAAAATTGCATCCAATAATCCCCTCAGGATAAATTCATAGGAAGAAAGTGCTGGGTCAACAGATATCTTCATTTTAAATTAAAATTTCTCTAATATTTATTGTAAATAAAAACTTTAAACAAGACAGAACACAGACAAGTATGAAAGTCTCCTCCAACCCCCTAGCTGTTATGCCAGTCTCCAAAAGAAACCTGGTATAGACTTCAGACCTTTAGTTCCATATAAAACTATAAACATAGATACTTTTTGAAAAGATAGTAGATTACAGAGTACATACTTAACTATAACTTATTTTTTAACCAAATAATGGATTCTGACCAAATGTTCACATCAGGACATATTGTACTAGCTCATTTCTTTTTGGACTTCAGAGTATTTCATGCATAGATGAAAGGAAGCAAACTGTGGTGACTAAGAGCATGGACCCTGGAGCCTGCTCCCTGCCACCAGGTATATGACCTTAAGTGTAGGTCGCTCTGTGCCTTACTCTATACATTTTTAAACTTCGATGATAAATACCTACTTCATTGCTTCCATTATTATTGGAAGAATTACATGATTAAATACATGGGAAACACTTAGAACAATAAGCACTCAACAAATATTAACTATTATTAATATGTGGCATAATTTTTTAGCTAGTCCCCAGTTGATGGGCTTTTATTTTCAGTTTTTCAACAATAATGATGCAAGTCATATTTCATATATGTCCATATATGTCCATTTGTGAAAGCATTTCTTTAGGGTATATTACTTAAAATTAAAAATAGATTTACTCGGTCAAAATGAAGAGACATTTTGTTTCATTTACGTTTTTTAATTTTTTATTTCAATAGCTCTGGGGGGAGGTACAAGTGTTTTTGGTCACATGGATTGTATAGTGTGAAGTCGGGGATTTTAATGCACCCATCTCCCATGTAGTGTGCACTGTACCGGTAGGCAGTTTTTCATTCCTCACTCTACTCCCACCCTCCCCGTCTCTGAGTCTCTAATGTCCATTATACCACTTTGTATGCCCTTGTGTACTCATAGCTTAGGTCTCACTTAAAAGTGAGAATATGCGGTACTTGGTTTTTCATTCCTGAGTTAGTTCACTTAGAATAGTGGCCCCCAGTTACATCCAAGTTGTGCAAATAACATTATTTCATTATATATATACATATATACACACACACACACACACACACACACACACACACACACACACACCACATTTTTTATTATACTTTAAGTTCTAGGATACATATGCACAACGTTTGTTACATATGTATACAGGTTTGTTACATATGTATACACATGCCATGTTGGTGTGCTGCACCCATTAACTCATCATTTACATTAAGTATATCTCCTAATGCCACATTTTCTTTATCCACTTGTCAGATGATGGCCAGTTAGGCTGGTTCTGTATCTTTACAATTGTGAATTATGCTATGATAAACATACACATGCAGGTGTCTTTTTGATACAGTAACTTCTCCTTTGGGTAGATGTAGACACTCAGTAGTGGACTTGCTGGATTGAATGGTGGATATGCTTTTCTTTGAGAGATCTCCATACTGTTTTCCGTAGAGGTTGTGCTAATTTACATTCCCACCAGCAGTGTATAAGCATTCCCTTTTTACCACATCCATGCCAACATCGATTGTCTTTTGACTTTTTAATAATGGCCATTCTGGCTAGGGTAAGGTGGTATCTCACTGTGGTTTTAATTTGCACTTCCCTGATGATTAGTGATGTTGAACATTTTTTCATGTTTTTTGGCCATTTGTGTATCTTCTTTTGAGAAATGAAGATAGACATATTTTGAATTTTGATGTTTTAACATCCCCCCTCCTCCAAGAGGCTGTGCCAGTTAATATTCCAACCAATGGTGTATAAAAATATCCATTTCTGCACATCTGGTCATAGTGGATGTTATTAGTCTAATATGCAAGTACACACATTTACGTAATTTTAATGTGCATTTCTTTGGTTATTAGTGAAGTTTAGTAACATGTTTTATTTAGCATTTGTCTTTCATTATCTGAGAACTACTAATACTATCCTTGACCACTTTTCTATTAGGGTGTTTATTTTTTTAAATAGATTTTTAATGGCTCTCTGAATATTATGGCTATTAAGTTTTATTCATATGTATTGCCAATTCTTTCCTCAATTTATCATCTGTTTTTCAATTTTGTTCGTTATTTTGCCATGAAGAAGTGTCTCATTCCTATGAGTCTTTTATAGTTTCAGGTTTTATGCCTAATATCATTTTTTTTTTCTTTTAACTTCAATCTTCTCCAAATTGTCATCTATTTTGTACTCTGGGGCTTTGAGCTTTGAGCTATCTAAAATTTCTATTTTGTGTGGAAGGGTAGATGAGAAGACAGTTGTCCTAAAACTGTGTGTTCAGAAGTCTGGTTTGTAATAACACCTTTATCATAAACTAACTTCTCAGGTCGGTTTCACTCTTTCTTCATTCTCTTCTATTCACATGACCTGCCAGTGGACTTTTACCACAGGCTTGTGATGTCTAATGTTTATATTACATTTAAATCTTAATATTTGAAGGGCATTTTCCCTCTGATTACTTTTGTTCGCTTTGGTTATTGTTTAGAATTTTCCTGGCTATTTGCAGCTGCCTATTCTTCAAATGAAATTTGCAATCATTTTGTCAAGTTACCTGTCATAAAATTGTTCTGAACCCTAACCCTAACCCTAACCCTATTTTTTTTTTATAAAAAAAAATATGTTTTTTTTTTTTTTTTTGCCTAAGATTTTATTATATCACTATATAATTTAAGGGGAATTTAGAACTTTAAATATTGAGATTTCTATCCAAGATCTGTTTCTCTATTTCAGCTTTGTTATATATCCCTCAGCATAATTTTATAAATGTATTCATATAAGCACTGTACATCTCCTAGTAGGTTTATGCCCAGGTGTTTTTTAGTAGACACCCTACATTCATTTCATGGTTGATTTGGAGTACAGTCCCACAAGTTGAGTCTAAAGTGTGAAAATAAATTTTTAAAAATGTTTGTCAATCATTGTCACCAAAGACCTCTTCTTTTGCCACATTCTACTATGAAACACACTTTTTCCAACTGGCTCAATGCAAGGTGTACCTCACAATCCTGTCATTTCTGAATAACATCTTATCTATGTGCTATTTCCATGAAAAGCTAGTTTGGCCAAGATTTTGCTGTAAAGTATCCAGTGAGTTAGGCTTTCATTATTTTGCTGGTCTTACTTAAAGAAGAAACACATCTAGGAAATCAATGAGTATTTGAACTCACCGGACTTCATAAAAACTCTAAATTCAGTTAACCAACCATCACGCTTAATTCCCATTCAACCAACCAACAATTATTGAGACTTAGTATTTCAGAATTCTAGAACTAGAAACATTTCTCTACTCTGGAGTGACTCATTGTCTAATAGAAAAAACAGATATAAAACCAGTAATTGAAATGTATGTTACGAAACAATCTGAGAAAGTCAGTAAGAACTCACAATCAAATGGCAATTAAATACTTGGTGAGTGTGTATGTGTGTCTGCATCAGTAGCATTTATTTGTAATGAACAGCACACTCAGACAGACACATGCCCAGCTAAAGCAGTTTCTACAGGATGTGATGTGAACTCTTTTTCCCACTCTACATATGAAAATGTTGTCGATAATAATCAGGTTAGATCTATCCTATCCATGGGTTTCACTCTAGCAATAACTTTTTGAATTTAAAAACCCAAGTGATTAATATTTTGTGACAATGATTGAGTCCATGATATGGAATAATAACTACATCCTTTTCATTACGTAGATATGTATGTATATTATAATAACATAGATTATAATACAATACACACACATGCACCACACACACACGCGCACACACACACACATACATGTGTGCTTCGTGGGGTCCTAGAATTTCTAGCTTCTCCTTACTGAGAAACTGGTGAGGAGAAAGCTGCTTCTGTCATTGTCCAAATTGTACTGACTCTTCTTTGTATATGCCACCCTGTTCTCTTCTTGTGCTGGTCTTTGCTAGGACAGTATACTGCCATGGAAGTTCTTTATTTCTCTATACAGACAACTCTTATCCTTTGCTTTTGTTTTTGTTCAAAGCTCCCTCTCTAGTCTTACTGAAGGATTTTGTTTTTTAATTCCTTCGCTAGGGGAGTCAAAACTATTACTTCCTGCTTAACCTATAACTCTGATGATGGCTCCGCCATGTTGTCATGGGTTTTTGTTTGTTTGTTTGGCCTATATTCTGAGAATTCTGTGCATGGTGTGCTCTGCCCCATGTGAGAATGAGCCAGATTTATGATTTCATGGGGACAAAGCTCTTGATTAGGATACAAACTATAAAACTGGGTTTTTTTCAATTGGACAAAATTGTGGATGTGATAACACACCTATAAAATTTCACTAAATCATAACTCTCTCTTCCTCATCTCAGCATTTAATAAATTAACTTATTCAGTTGATTTTGAGAACTTGACTAAAGCTACGGACTCTCCCTACCTCCTTACAATATGTAAGTTTTGTAAAAGTTTGCATATTGTTGTAGGGGATTGATTGTTTTCCTGAACACTTGGTGCTCTATTGATTTCAGGAAAGAACCCTTTGTTTAACTACTTGATGTCCAATATAGGACACATGCTATTTGAAAAGTAGAAAAAATAAATATAGTAACAGTGTTTTAACAAAATTAGAATGTTCCCTCAAATCAATGTTATTTTCTTACTTGCCGTTTCTTTTTTTTTTTTATTACAGCTTAAATGTTAAATGTTTCATGGGTGCATAGTACTTCCTCTGTTTACTCATTCTCTTTGACCCACTTCAGCCCATTGCAAGCACACTTCTGTTTCTAGCACTCTACCAAAACTGTGGTTCTGGTGGTTACTTTTCTAGCCATATCCTGCTGCATTTCTTAGAAATAAGTGTAATTAACTTCTCCCTCCATCTTAGAACACATTCTCCTCTTGGCTTCCATAACATTACATTTTCCCAGTTTTCCTCATTCTACTTACTTAGTCTCCTTTGACTAGTTTGCCCTTCCTCTCTTGTATCTCTAAATGTTGAAATGACATAGGCCTTCTCCTCTTTTCTGTCCACATACATCCTCTCTAGCTGAACTCATCTAGGAGTTCAGCTCCTAGATGAGTTCATCTCATTTAAATACCTTCAATATGCCATATTTATGTGATTACCATAGTTATGTCTCCAACTCTGAACTCCAAACTTGGATATCCAACTACTCTATATATATGTGTGTGTGTATATATGTATATATTTACATATATATGTGTGTGTGTGTGTATATATATATATATTTGAGTATTTAATGGCACTTCAAACTTTCCAAAACAGAACTCAACCTACATGTCCCATAGTCTTTCTTTATCTTAGTAACAGACACCACTATTAAGTTGAAAACATAAAGGTTCCCTTTGATTCCTCTATTTTTCTCACCTCCCCACCCAAACCCAATTCACCTGCCCTAAGTGTCACTCTAAGACTCAGGTCTTCTTTCTCTCATTTCTTTACTTTTCATAATGCTTCACTGCCACGTCTTTCTTTTCATCCTGCCCTTTTTCTAATCATCCTCCCAAAGGGATGGCTTTCAGTTTACATAAAATAAAACAAAATGCATATAGTTCCTAATATTA
>NW_016804151.1:1288327-1305712 GCF_001698545.2 Rhinopithecus bieti
CCAGCCTCCATAATGTGAGCCAATTCCTTAAAATAAATCTCTCTCTGTGTGTGTGTGTTTGTGTGTGTATCTCTGTCACACACACACACATATATAGAACATTCCTAATATTATATATATATATATATATATATCTCAACATAAAATATAATTTAGTGTAAAGGAAACTTATAATTGGGGCTTACTCTAATATCAACATACAGGAGTGTGATAAGGAACAGATGAGTTGCAAAATGGTTTATGAACTCTTAAACACTAAAAGAAATGACTGTATAATAATTTTGCTTCATTAAGTTGATGTTACCAGCACTACTGAAAATGAGATTGACATATCATCAGTTCAATTCATGGTGATGGTGTCTGTGTCTTGTAAAAAGCTATATGCTGCAAATATGGAGAAAAACAGGACTTAAGGATTGCATTTTCAAGGTAGGGTGACAGACATGTAAGTAAATAAATATGATAGTGAAATAAGTACAACAGCAAAGATTAAATGAAGGAACCGGGGTATGATTGACTGGAATAAGGAAGAGAATGTGGCCATCACCCAGTTGCTCAAACTGAAAACATAAATTTTTTCCTCCATTCCTCTCTTTCCCTCACTCCTCCCTCCATCCAGTTTCATTTCAAGATCTGCTGATTCTATTCCAGATATTGTCAAACTTTTTCTGTAAATATTTTAGACTTTGCAGGCCATATACAGTTTATGTCACATATTTTCTCCATCTTCTCCTTATTTTCTTCCTCTTTCTCTTCTGCCTTGTCTTCCTCCTCTTTCTTCTTAAAACCCTTTAAAAAAGTAAAAAATATTCTTAGCTATTGGGGCCATACAAACATATGCCAAATCCAAATTTAGCTCTTGGGACTATAGTTGGCCAATCACTGCTCCACTCCAAAATGTGTTCCCAAACCTAACCACTGCTGTCCTCAACTACTAAACTACTTGGAAGGACCTCTGTCTCTTTCCTGCACTACCATGTTAGTCTAATCTATGGTTTCCTGCTCTTGCCCCTACCTCCAACCCATAGCTCCACAGATCAGCTAAGTATTCTTCTAAATAAGACATGCCATGTCTCATGTCAAGGAGAACTTCCCAGAAGAACCTACAAAAATAATGTAGTGCAACGTTTTTGTTATGCTTGAAGAATTGAGACTTTTTCCTGGAGAGAAAAGAGAGAGAAGGGATGGTATTTCTGGAAAGGCAGGATAGTTCTGACCACTTCTAGTTTTATTTTAATGAATGCTGCTACTTGTTAACATGGGTAGTTAAAAATAAGAAAAGAATCTGAGATTTATCATTGTATATAATCATTAGGGTTTTCATATTGAGATATTATTCTGGATTATAACTCAGTATTTAAGCTTAGAGCAAGTGAGGAAAAAAGGAGGAGGAGGAGGAAAAGGAAAGGAAAACGAAGAGGAAGAAGAGGGTAGAGAAGAGGACAGAGGGAGGACGAGGAGAATATATACTCTGTTATCTAAAGTGAGATGAAACTCAATATTTACATTTACATTGTTTATCTCTCTTTGGGTTGCTCTGGTTCTTCACTGGTCTTGCCTTGCCTGTGCTAAAATTTTCTATGACATTAAAGAGGTCTGGTGTGAAAACTGCCACTACCCTACTTCCTTGCTATTCCTTTCTGTCAGCTTCTTGAGGATATCTGGATGTGAAGCAGTTTTTCTTACCCTTGGAATCTTTGTCTACAGTTCTCACTTCCTCTTCCTCTGTCTCACTCATTCTCTCTTCTTTTATTAAGGGCCAAACATTGTGTCTTTTCACCAATATTTCTAATTCTTCTACAACTCTTTAGTTTGAGCCACACAACTCAGCATTTTACCAACCCAGCTTCTTAAAGGAAGCAGATAATTTGCAGTGAAATTAAACGTAGGTTCAATTATATATGTCAGTATGAATTAGATGCATGTTGCTGAGATATTTTCAAGAGTTCCTTATTAAAATAGTACTTTTCCCCCTGAAAAGCTGAAAATGCTTTTGTATCTATTGCCTCTTTGTTCTCATAAAGTTAGGTTTATTTATTTTTTTTTCTTTTTTGAACTTAAGGATTGAGGTTAGTATTATTATCCCTGCTTTACATATGGTGAAACTGAAGCAGAGAGTGGGAAAACAATCTCCCCAAGGACACCCAATGTATGTTCCAGCCGTGCCTGGGCCTCCCGGGTTCTGAGGGCCAGGTCTGCACTTTTCTGCTGGTCTTACTGAGGGCAATTAGAAGCTAAAGCAATTTCTAAGCTCTGATCCAAATTATTTGTAAGTCAAGGCCATTTGTTTGTACCTATTTTGAATACTTCAACCCTTTTGAGATAATTCCAAATACACTTTTTCTAAATCAGTGTCTCTAAAACTTGGGTAATGTACAAATATCTTTTCAAGGATGAGTCCTCATGGATTCTGAATGGAGACAAATTATTTTATTCACAATGTTACTTAAGTATTTACAAACAGAAAATTCTTTTATTTTACATATCCACCAAACATATACACACATTATGCTTATTCTTCTCCATCCAAAAAGCAAACCAAAATTACAGGTTAAATTTAAGTAGAACCATATTACTGAGAAACTTTAGCTGATCAACAACATTAATGTGAGGGATTATATTCTTTTAGGAAACATAATTAGCTAATCCAAAGCAATATGTTCAGACATGGGTTCTTTGGAGACTGGCGTTCTCAGGCTACCCTGTACTGGGTGACCCCACCAGTCTCCTGCCACTTTCATTCTGTTAGAATGAAACTTCCATTCACTCAAGGCATTGTGATGTCACCGAAGGAAAGTACATAACTGATGTATTGATGTCTGCCTCTGCCCTTTCTTTCATTACCATACAGTAGATACATTACTACTACTTGGTGCAAACACAAGCACTGAAATTGAATGGCGGTGTCCAATTATAAAGTCATGCTCCAGATAGTTCAGAAAATCTCTTTTACTAATTTTTATTAGATACCAACACAAGATTTCTTTTTAATTCTCACAAGAACTCTAGGGGTCAGAGGACTGCAGTTGGAGAAACACTGCCCTACACTTCTTGCTTTAAGGCTGGGAGAAGCTGTCAAGAGTTTTCATGTTCAACCTTGGATTAAGCAGTTACCCACTGGGATGACTTAAGGGCAACCTAAGCCAAGAACCTCACCCCTACCAGTTTGCTGGTGCACGTGAATGATTTATTCCTTGTAAATGGAAGGACTGAATGACCCAACTTAAATTCAAATATATTACCCAGGAAGAATAATTAATAAGAATTTATTCTGTAGCAGACATTAATTTATTCTAAGCACAATTATGCATGAAACAAAGCCTAGGGGAATGAGACATGGGATAAGTGAGTTTTGTTATCTTCGTAAGTCAGCATATATTAAGCACCTGCTAGTATCAGAGATCTGCAGAGGTAAGCGTGCAGTCCCTTTCATGGTACCTGAAATCCAGTTGGTAATACAGAACAAATGCAATGAGAGGGGAAGCTTTCTTGGGATACAGCAGAGGGAGAAACCTAGAAACTAGGCAGCAGCAATAGCAGCTGACCCAGGCCATCTCTGTTTGAGGCCAACAGAAAAGCAAAGTCGCCTAAATGGAAGATTCAGGATAAGAAAAAAAAAAGAAACCTTTCCCACTTTACAGTTTTCTAGCCAGTCTCGAGACCCTCACTCAGTTTTTAAAGTGGAAGAACATTCTGCCACAAAAGGCAAATGATCCTCTATTTGTGGAATTTTCAATTTTCAATTTCTTCCAGAACTTGCCTTTTCCCCCAAGTACTTTCCTTGACCTGTTCTGCACAATCCACTGTGAGTGCAAGGGGAAGGAGTGAGTACCCCCTCTCAGCCTGGAGTCATCTTCCCTCTCTATATATGGACACAGTCCCATATTTCTGGATTTCTTGCATGCCTGCCTCTAATAAGAAAGCAGAGTTTAAATAAGCTGTCCTTCTTGTTTCACTGCTTCACTCCCTCCTGGTTTGCTATTGTTCATGTTCAATGTGTGTTTCTCTACTAGGTACGTAATTAACTTTCTATTTTCCCCTCACAGTTCAAAAGCTTGTAAGTATAAAAGCTTGCTGTTGTAAATATGTTGAAGAGAGAACACCATACTGTGTTTATGGGTGGGAAGATGGCTGAACATTTTTTCCAAGGAAAAGGAAATAAACGTTTATCTGAAGTCCCTGAATACACAGTCATCTGCACGGTCTCCTTTAATCTCCATACCCTCCCTGAGGCATGAATTATCACCTCCATACAGAGAGAAGAGAAATCAAGGAACTTGCGGAAGGTTCACATAGCTAGTGTCAGAGCTCCTATGTGAACCTGTGTGTTAACTCCAAACTATGTGTCATGTCCTCTTGCTGCACCACCTCTCATGGGAGTCCTTTGTCTCTCAGAAGCTGAGGATAGATGGGGCCACCTGAGCATGCAGTGAGCACAGAGAGCACTTCTGGGTTGGGCAGCTTTAATTTCTCTCTAATGATACCTTCTCACTTCACTCTCTGGGTTCTTGGTTCTCTCTCTCCCCTCTGCCTCTTCCTTTCTCTAGTCCTTTTATTTTTTTTATTTTTATTTATTATTATTATTATTATTATTATTATTATTATTATTATTTTGTAGTGGGCAGGCTAGGAGGCATGATTAGGATTGATGGAGGAGGAGAACTGTTCCAGGTTTTTTTTTTTTTCCCTGTCCAAAGCCCAATTTCGTCATGCAGATGTGTTGGAGCCGGTAGTGGTGCACAGATCACCAGCTGTGCTTGCAGTGATCCAGCCAAATATCACCTTAAATACAGGGCTGAGTTTCAGAAGGCACGTGAAAGGGGCCCCCTTTTCCCTGTTCCATCCCAGACTCCTGTACTCCTTGGAACACAGGGAGATGGGCTCCTAACTAAAGTACAAAGGGCATGATGGTCAGCTCTGCTTTTCAAAGAAACTGTTTTCCCCTCAGTACATACCTCATAGAATTCTGTTACTGTCAGTGGAGGAAAAAACCAAAACCTAAAACAGTTCAACAGTCAATGCACAGGGCTTCAGAAACCTTTATTAATTTGGTTATTTGGTTGAATGCTCAGGCCCTTTGCTTTTCTCCTTAGTGTTGCCTCTTTTTGAGTGTTTCTTTGCCTCTTTTGAGAGAGGGGAACATTCAGCTTTGATTTTGTTTGCAGCTTGGTGACAAATGATGGGGGGAAATTTAAACCATTCATCTACTGAGTTCTGGGAATTGTCAGAGGATTTTATTTGTACAGTGCCTTTCTGACCTCCATTTTCTCAGAGAAGTAAAAATTATGCTGCATTTGTAAACAAGGTGCTTTTATTATGTTGAACTTTTACAAACATATGGTATATTTAGCCAAAATAACACTTTTATTTAAGGCAAGTACATCCAAAGGGCTAGCATGTAGAATTATGTTTGATTAATGTGCACTCAGAAGCTGTTACACAGTAAGCATAATTTCAGTTTGCGGAGTGTCTTAAATTCACTTTGTAATTGAATATGAAGCCACGTAAGTCAGTTGAAAGACATTTGTCTTTGCATTTTAGTAATAGAAATCCATATCATGTTATATGGACTTTCAAGTAAAGCAATCACTATTCCAAACTTGAAAGTTTCTCTTTTTAAAAAATATAAATTGCAATGCCTTGGAGCACAAAAAGAAACAGGAAAATGCAACCATTAAGCTTTTGAAATATGCTAATTTAAAGTGCTTGTAGCTTGTTTTGCCATGCTGAGTAAATTTTTTCCTTCCTAGTAACTGAAAAAGTATAAAACACAAACCAAGTCTCTGTACTTAGCTCACTAGTAAAGAAAATTTAACCCATGAATAGTAGTACTGCTATGATAGAGGTAGTTTGTAATAGTTTATGAACATGCCAACCACCAGGATTTTTTTTTTTTTTCTGTTCTACTCTCTTCTGTTGCCTTATTTAGTTTCTCGTAAAGTTGCTCAAATGCCATCTCTCTCACTCACACCTTGAATTCTCAATTTAAAATTTTTCATGCATGGTATTTATCATATATATGTATATATACATAGAGGTGTGTGTGTGTGTGTGTGTGTGCACGTATTTCTTGGTTAGAAGCTCTTTTTGAGCAAAAAGTGCTGAAATTTCAAAACTGCATAAACACATGGCATACATACATGTTAATAATTGATTTGTGTAAGTTTTGACTCATTATGTGTGAAGTATTGCAGGGTAATGCTATTGTTCTGCTTTACTGGCTATTCATTTTTGCTAAGCTGTAATAATATATGTTGACTAGATATTATTATACTATTTTCAGTGTTCTTAATTGTCACCCACAGAATCAACTCTAGCTAGTTTAAGTAGAAAATAATTTATTAAGAGGGACAAATCATTCTGAGAATCATTGGGAGGGCAACCTTGCAGAACTAGGTTGAGTTTCCAGGAATGGCTCACAAAACAAATTTCCTAGGACTGCCAAGGAGCTGTTGCCTCCACCAGTCTGGAGGCTGCATAATCAGGAAGCCACCGTTTTGTTGTAGCCTCTGGATCCAGAGCCCCTTCAGGCCAACAAAACAGGTGCCACACACTCTGCCCGTCTCTCATTTGACTCATTTTTTGGAATCAAAGTCTGGCTTGACTACATCTGATTGGCAGAAAGTATATCTCATCTGGAACTCTGGCTGTAAGAGCAAAATTGGGAAGGGTGAGAGGATTTTGAATTGCACTCAAACATTATAAGGCATTGGAATAAGTGTTGAGATAGCCCATCTTCAGAATCACTCCAGTTAAGAGCCTTGACGTGTCTAATCTATTAAGATTCTGTGCCATTCAGTTGCTTGAAAATTGTTGGAGGAGTGTGTAGAATACAGAATCTTCCTATAAGGTGATCAGTTAGCAGCCTGGCTTTTTCACTGAAATCATGGTATCCAGGGCATTTCCCCTGAATCTATGAGTCCCCGGAGAAGAAGAGTTCATTATCTTTCCTGGCAGGGGCAGGGAAGTCCATCTGGCTGCTGGCATTCTGGGGCAGGGCAAGAAATAGGCTGAAGGACAATATTTCAGTATGTAGACTTTCACTAAACTCTCTTGTTTTTACCTCACCCCTTGCTGTTCACCCTGCCTGGTATCTCTCAACCTGAAACCTCTTTGGTATCATTTCTCTAGGGAAAAGCCTCTTGTCTCCCGCTGAAGGTAGGAATAAGTTGCCGCGGGTAGAAAACGTAGTCCTGTGCCACCAGTTGTTTCGTCTACTTCTGGTTTTTTTGAAACAGTGTCTCACTCTGTCACCCAGGCTGGAGTGCAGTGGCGTGATCTCAGTTCACTGCAACCTCTGCCTCCTGGGCTTAAGTGATCCTCCCACCTCAGCCTCCTGAGTAGCTGGAATCATAGACACCACCACATGTGGCTAATTTTTTTAAAAAAACTTTGGAGACACATGGTCTCACTATCTTGCCCAGGCAAACTCCTGGGCTCAAGTGATCCTCCTGCCTCAGCTTTCCAAACAACTAGCGTTACAGGCATGAGCTCCTGTACCTGGCTTGTTTTGTATACCTCTATACGTGGACTTCTGTGTGATCCCGCTGCCTCAACCTCACGACCATAACCACGCATGTGGGTACAAGGTGCCTCCAAGGACAGAAGCCAAATGAGGTGGTTTCTCCTCTATTCTTTCCCTCTGTAGGTATTTGGAGAATAACCCTTTTTTAATGCTAGGTCAGTGAATGCTTCTTTGTCCCTTCTCTCTTAGAAAGCTTTTTGAAAATATTTTGTTCACTATTTTCTCCTCTCCCATTTCTTTGTTATTGTGGACTACTAATAACCGTTTAAATTATTTTACTATTATAATATCATAGTAGGTTTGGGAGAAGGAGAACAGATACATACATAGGATCAATCTTCCATCCTTAGTCATAAGTCCTTTAAGTTTATTCTTTAGTATGTTTATCATTAATACATTACCAATCTCATATGTACAAATACATAGGCCTATTTCTCTAAATTTAAGAATATAGAGATTAAATACAAAGATTTGAGAACAAAATCTTAAATGTTCTCGCTTTCAAATATACAATACTTTTTTAGTGGGAGGAAAGGGGAGTCTGCATTTTGAGGATATTAGTCATATCTGAGAATACAGGGCAATATATGCTAAGTGAAGAAAAAAATACATGGCTCAAGAATGTCACGGGATGGAGAAGGGAGCCCTCCCGTGGGCTTATAAAGTCAGAAAGGCTTCCTGGAGGAGGTGGAAATTGAGCTGGACTCTGAAGAGAAGGTAGGAACCTGGAAAAAAGCAGGATCTCCAGCCGGGGTAATGTCAAGTGTGACTGATTATCTTTCTCCTGCCAAGTGGAGATATCCTAGTGTGTAGCTCCCTTTCAGGATCTGAGTAGGTACAGGGGTGCAGCCATGAAGCCAGTGGCCAAAAAACCATGGCGTTTTCTTGAGACTACTAGGACAGCCCATCAAACACAGGCAGTTTATACAGTGCTCAAGAGAAAAAGCTTAAAAAGTGCTGTTGATGAGCAACCTGCTGGTTCACAGATGCTGTTTACTATTCAAAATGTAATTCTGATTAAAGCAAGGAGTTAAAATCCAAATAAAAAGATGCATAGTTTATATTTTGAGTTTCATACTTGTGCATCTCTATAGTTATAACTTCTTAGAAGCAATAAACACCAGATTTTAGTTTTCAACAACATGTGGAAATATTATTCTGGTATTCTCAATATTTGCATGGCCTCTTATTATTCTTTGATACTTTGATTATTGTATGAGTCAGTCATCATCTATGAGTCCTTGATCTAGGCAAAGCACTATGCCAGCCCATGAGGGGGCTGTTCATATGTTCATTCAGCAAGTGTTTGCTGAATGTCTATGACACAACCAAAACTAATAAGGAAATAATTTATTTCCTCAAAGAGTTGATGGTTTGGTAGCAAAGTCAGCACACAGCTACAGAGTAACAGGGGAGCAAGATACATAGAATGATTAACAACAATAAGAAATAAAGGTAATAATAGTAATGGACTTGCTTGTTTCTTTAGGGGTTTATCTTGTAGTTGGGAAGGCAGAGCATAGACACACTTAGGTGAAACATGTAGACTCAGAAAAGAAGACAAAAGCACAAAGTGACAGTATAAACCAAGCACAGGGTATCCGACCAGGGTGCGAGGAACCAAGCACAGGGGATCAGATGGGAATGTGAGGAATCCTGGTAATGGTAGAGGAGGCCCTTGCCATGCTGGCCATGGTGGGGCTTCTGATGGATCCAGAGCACTGCAGCCTTGACTGAGATTTGGTGGACATATCAAAGTGCCCAGTTGGGTAGACAGGGCATCACAGGAGTAGTTTGAATGAAAGGTTCAGCGAACTGCACCCACATTTCTGGGAGATGTGTTTGCTCAGTTAGAAGTCCCAGGGAGCTAGATAGAGCTGCTCCATGTAGAAGACCTAAAGACACAGGGCAGAGCATAAGGTTCCAGCCAGATGGGGGTCAGGGCAGAGTCCTGCCACTGTGGGAACCCTTGGAGGATAAGACTGCCAGGTGGACCAGCTAGGGAACAAGGATCTGGAAATTTAGGCCTGTGTTCTAGTCATCCGCAGGTGTATTAGTCCATTCTCACACTGCTATAAACAACTACCCGAGACTGGGTAATTTAAGAAGAAAAAAGGTTTAATTGACTCATAGCTCTGCAGGCTGAACAGGAAGCATGACTGGGAGGCCTCAAGAAATTTACAGTCACGGCAAAAGGTGAAGAGGGAGCAAGCACCTCTTTCATATGGTGGCAGGAGAGAGAGAAAATTAACAGGAAAGTGCCACATACACTTAAACCATCTGATGTCGTGAGAATTCACTCATTACCACAAGTACAGAAAGGTAGAAGTTTGCCCCCAAGATCCGATCACCTCTTACCAGGTCCTTCCTCCAACATTGGGAATTACAACTAGAGATGAGATTTGGATGGGGAGACAGAGCTAAGCCCTATCAACAGGCATTCCAGGGGTGTCTTAAGACAATACCAGGGTGAGAAGATGAGTTTGAATGGACAGGTTTCCTCGTAGCCCCCACTTGCTGCAATCAGAGGAGCTCCGCTTTTTAATCTATTTAATATACAGGACTTGTGAGAATTTTTTTTTAATCAAGGGATTCCACTGATTAAAAAAATAAGTCTGCACTTGTGATGGGAAAAGACAAGAAGGCTGGAAAATGAGATCTATAATACTTTTAGAAAAAAATGTAAATTAAGTCTGAGCTAGATAGAGTAATCTTCTGCAGTAATTTTGAGGCAAAGAGAAGCAGAGTGGCAAATAGGCAAAGGTATTTCTAGTGGAAGAGATAGTTTAGTCAAAGACAAGAAGATACAATCAGAAACGTTCTGTGTGGAAAAAGAAAATGCATGGACTTTCCTGGGAAGCAGGAATCCCATGACTGGTGCAGTGGGTACAGGGGCAATCCAGTGTCTCTCAGAAAATGAGGTGTGGGTGAGGAGCGTGATGAATATGAATGGTTACATAACTGTGTCAGTTACTCAGAACATGAAGGGCTTGGATTAATATATGGAGCCATCACATTTTTCTTGGCTCTGGTCCCTACCCATAAACCAAGGATAATGTCTCCAGTTTCCCTGCTTGCAAACATTCTGGCCACAATGCATCAAAGAAAAAAATGAGACTTTGTTAGGAAAAATATTGATCAACATTATTATCTCTTGAGCAAGAAGCAAATTATAATAATTGAATACCCCATGGTATCTCACGAGTTTTCAGTATTCTGCAAAAACATTTATAGTCCCTGGGTGAGGGATCTTTTTAACTTGGACAAATCTATGCGCTACTGTCCTGTTTTTGGACTGAGTTCTTGGTGGCATAGTCATTCTGTCGCTCCTCTGTTGGCTGGCACAGTGGTACTTCCTATATGGTCTACGCATGTTGTTGATGCGGATGTGTCAGAGAAATGTTCCATTCATTGCCAGGAGAGTAGTGTAGCACTGAGAGAGGACAAATAAATATCAATTTCTCAACAAGAGAAAAGACAACAATTAGGAGTATAAAATATGGCAAATACAATAATAGAGAACACACATGGAACATTATATGAGTATAAGAAGGGGGTGGTCAAAACTAGGAATCTTTGTTTTAGTGAAGCGTAAGTATTCTCTGCAACATAGAATATTCTGTTAGTCTGTCATAGAACCTGTTTCTAATCTGATTATTTGATAGCTTGAGAAAGATTGTCACGTTTCAGAATGTTAGAGCAAGCCAGTGAAGAATTTAACAAATATCACATATTTAAAAAATTAATTTACTGCCATTAGTGCATATTTTAAGAACATATTTGGTGCCATTAGTGGCTTTTTCATACCTTAATATTTCTCTTTATTACTGTGTTCTTATTTTTTACTTATTTTTTTATTTTTTTTGAGACAGAGTTTTGCTCTTGTCACCCACACTGGAGTGCAATGGCATGATCTTAGCTCACTGCAACCTCTGCCTCCTGGGTTCAAGTGATTCTCCTGCCTCAGCCTCCAAAGTAGCTGGGATTACAGGTGCCTACCACTACACCCAGCTAATTTTTGTATTTTTAGTAGAGACGGAGTTTCACCATGTTGGCCGGGTGGTCTCGAACTCCTGACCTCAGGTGATTCAACCACCTTGGCCTCCCAAAGTGCTGGGATTACAGGTGTGAGCCACCACACCCAGCCTTTGTTCTTATTATTCTAATGTAATCTCTTTTAAGTTCTACCATTTTTGAAAACTTTTCATCAGTTCATACCTCCTAAGAGCAGAATCTACGCTTTTTTTTTTTTTTTTTTTGTATTCTTTTGAAGTATATCGGATTGCCATAGTACATTTATATGTTGAAGGTTTGTATGAATCAAATCAGATATATTGGTTTAGGTTAGATTGCCATAGTACATTTATATGTTGAAGGTTTGTATGAATCAAATCAGATATATTGGTTTAGGTTAGTAAAACTTCATCTAACAAACTATATGATGCTAAGCAAAATACTGTAAGTTAATTTAAAATCAACCTTTGAAGCATTGAAAATAAGTGTTTATATTCACCTCTGGTTAATTTTTAACACAATGGTCTAGGTAGGCCCAGCATGTTGGGGTTTTATTTATTATGGATCATCAGCAGTCAATGTTTATTAAGCAATGTCTGTATATACACCAGTGTAAGAACTGTTACATGTAAACACAACAGAATGATGACATAATATTTGCCCTCAAGGAACTTCCAATCTGTGCTTGAAGAGGCAAGCTAAACATAAATAAAGATTGCCATGCTAGATAGCCTATGACAAAAATTGTGGAAAATTTAAGAGTTATAGAAGAAAAAGGTCTATGATGTGCTGTAATCAGCTGGTGGCACTTGAAATAAATTTCAAGGCCAAAAGAACCTGCCTTCTTTCAGAGAAGGCATTCCTGGCAAATAGAAGACAACATGAAGGCAGAGATAGAAATAAACATGGCAATCGGTCTAGACTTTGTAAAGATTTAGTAGTCAAAAGCCGTGTCTGTCAGTTAAGTATTTCATATAGCTTTTTTCATAGAATTTTTACTTGATTATCATATATATGTGACTGTCAAACATCTTAACACCTGGCTTTGGTTGTCAGACATTTTCAAATCAATTCAATAATATTTATAATATACACTGTATAGATTTTTAGAAACAAGGAAGAATTCATGGTCTTATCTTTGAAGATGTTGTTGCTTTAATAGGAGAAAAGGTAGAACAAATACAATAATTAAAGACGTCATCAAACCAAGGCCACTCAAATAATTCAAATTATGAAACTCCCTATGTATAAATTGCCAAGTGAATAAAGGCCTCCCAGTCCTTTGCATATGCAGGAGCTATTCCCCCACACACCTGATCCTCTGCTCATATCCATTGTATCTCCTTCTAGGGCCTAAGTTATACTGATGGTGCTCTGCCAGCTAGAGACCATCACTGGGCACTTGCCAAACCCATACCTATCTCTCACTGACTCTCTGGTTTCCTTTCAAGGTCAGCGAGCACATACTGTAGTCATCCCATAATTCCCACCTTCTTCCCCCTTGGTTTCTCTGCCTTTTACTACTCATTGTTCAGTTACTTTCACCTCAGACCCCTTTCACACAAAGATGCACCCTCTTTGGGCCTGACCTGTTTCTTCTGTTTCTTCTAACTCTTGCCAGTGAATTCAAGAAAGAACACTACACTAGTGCTCTCATGTTCCCTCTCTCTTTGAACAAAAATATCTCTGTCATCCTGGATGCTTCCCATAGAAATATTGCTGGCGACCCTCCTGTATTGAGGAAAGGGAATGTACTATGTTTAAATGTGAAGAAAAGAATGGTGTTGAATCAGTGACCTCAGCCTCTGAAGCCTTTGAAAGTACGCAGAAGTTCTTTTCTGAATCTCTATTAACAAATCTTTCACTAGACGTTTACAAGTGCTTCCTTCAAAATGTCTACTCAAGATAAAATGTTTAAAATATAAAATTTCATTTCTTATTTATTACAAAAAACATGTTGTAAGTTTTGTTTTCTCCATAACATAGAATATTATCTGTTAGTCTGTCATGAAACCTGTTTCTAATCTGATTATTTATTAGCTTGAGAAAGATTGTTATCTTTCAGAATGTTAGAGCAAGTCAGGGAAGAATTATAACAAATATTACATATTTTAAAAATAAATTAAAACAACTTAAACAACTATATTGTGTAAGCTTATATAAGCTGCTTAAACAATATATAAGCTACTTAAACAAGAGAGTTGACTGAACATTCTGAATTCCAAATGAGCAACATTCACATAAATTTTCAAATGTAAGGCAGTTATAAATTGAAGCTGTCTCATATAGTTTGAAATGAATAGAATAAATAATACCTATTATATGAATATAAGGGAGAGAGAGATGGGGGAGGTGACAGAAACAGATAAATGGTTACAAGTTTGAGAAAACCTTTTGCACAGAAAGTAAAACTTGAACTGGACTCTGAATACTAAACATTGCTATGATAGGGAACTGTTGAAGGAATATCTCCAGTTGGGAAAAGACTGTTGGAAAAGGTATATTTGGTTGAAACATAAACTTCTTATGGAGGAGAAAAGGAGACATTGACAAATCAGGATTGAGCCAATTTGTAGTGTTTTTAAATTCACATTAAAGAGGTTAGTGGATTTTTTTCCACAAATAATGGAAAGCTATTGAAAGTTTTGAAGGATTGCAATGAATTTGACAAAATCGTTTTCAAAAATCATCTTCTCTAGTGATGTTAGAGAAATTGAAAGGCAAAAGACTAGATAGGAGACTATTTGTGACCACATGCTTGTGAGATGCCAGGGACCTGGAATAATGTTGTGGGAATGTCAAAGGAGGGGAACTAGGACAAATTCTTCAAACACAACGTGACAAAGTCTTGAAGTAGTAAACGAGGCAAGGAAAAATGATGAGTCAGAAATAATAGTGAGGTTTCAGATGGGGTGACAGGGAGAATGAAGGATAAACCTGATAGCAGAAACAGGGAGGTCAGAAGGGAAAACTGGATGGATGACAGGAAGGCAAGAGTTAAGTACATGGGGGATTTAGTGCTATCAGTAGAAATTTAATGGAACTACATATGACATTTAAAATTGTCTGACAGCCAACTTCAAAACAGTAAGAAAAAATAGGTGAAATTATGTTTGATAATGCTTTATTTACCCCCAATATATTCAAAATGTTATCATTTCAACATATAATCAATTAAAAAGTATTACCAATATAGTTTACATTCTGTTTTTAAGTTTTTGAAATCTGGTGTCTATTTTGCATTTCTAGCTAATCCCAGTTGAGCCACATTTCAAGTGCTCAGTAACTGCCTGTGGCCAGTGGCTACCATATTGGACAGCACATTATTAGACAGTCATAGAACTGACAAAAATGATTTAGCACATTTCTGAATTAAGATGGTTCTAAGACTGTATTTTGGAAATTATAATTCTGTATATTATTTCTCCTTCTCTGTTTCTTTTGTTTTAGCTATTTTAGATTCATGATGTTCTTTTAGCAGAACATCATTCTTTCCCCAAAGCACCAAGACTTTTTAGAAATATCCATGATATACTGTTTTATTGCCTAGAGTTGCTGCTGTCTCATTTAATTCTCTGTTTGACTTACAACTTTAATAAATAAATGTCTGAATACATTTTCTTCTTCCTTTGTCAGTCTTCAAAGTTTTGATTATGAAATAATTTAGCAATGTGTCCTCAAAAACTTGGGATAAATGGCATTTAGTACTTTGGATATGAGGACCATTTTTCATGTCCCCAGTCTGCATATGTGTGTGTATTTCTCCAGTGTTTAATATCTGACATAAACTTGCTGGAGTTTTGGTCTTCACGATATGCTAAAGAATGCAGTACAAAAGAGAGCCTACTTATATAGAAAACAAGCCAAGGACATTGTGTTCCATCTTTACAATGAAATTCAGATTTCCCATTAAAAGGCAAATCTATCATTTCAAAAGGTTGAATAGGATGGTGCTTTAAAAGAATCCAGCTGCTTAAATTTAGGGCACTGAAAAACATTCAATTAAAAAAAATGTTCCCTGGGTCTCAAGCATTTTCATTTGATTATGTATTGGATAGATTTTCATTAGGTCTAGAATTTTGCCTCTTAGAATTCTGTCCTAAAATAATTTGACAACTGTTTTGAGAAAGTTGGACTCAACTATGGTAGCTCATTTACGATTAAATTATGCATTTGCTGTTTAGAATATTCTTGTGTTTGATAATATATTCTTAACTTTTGTTGTAGAAATATTGGACTATTCTTACAGTGCTTTACTTTTTCATGTTTATTGTTGAGCCTCTCCCACTGCTATTTAGTTTCCTTTATGTTTCTTCTTTTCTTTGAAGACATTGTCTGTCAGAACAGCCATTTTGTTCTCTAAGCAGCTTCCTTCAATGTTTTCAGTCACCTGTTCACACGACTTTTTGTAGCCAAGTAGAATGCCAACTTTTTGCTATTCTAATGTGCTCTGCTCAACTTTTTCTGATTAATTTATGAGTAGGAAGTGGAAAGGCAGGTGATACTCCCTACAATACAACATGTTACCCACAAACTGACTAGGGGGCACAGAAGAGCTCTATGCTATGCAGCTGAGCTATAAATTCTCAAGGAAGTAGTCTATATGCTGTAGGAGCAAAACGACTTATGTCAGACATATTTGAATGATGCACGTATTTCCCATGGGCATTAATAGTCGTTTATTAAAAGTTATGACTAAGTCTGCATTCTCTCCAGCTCTGGACTTTAGCCCTGCTCTCTTTCAGGGGTAACACCAGAGATGTAGCCTGGGAGCATACAGAGGACCATGGTTAACAAGGGCAGCACTTGTTATACCCCTGGTAATAGGTATTTACTAGGTTTCTTAAATTGAGTATTTGGCTCTCTCCTACTCATTGTTAGGAATTTTTACATATAAATAATATTGCCCCTGGGCCAGTCCCTAAAAGTAAATGTTTCCAATAATTTTTTGGCATCCAATGTTCTACTAACACTAATTTGGTCACGTTTGCAGACCTCACCTCTCTAATGTTCATATTATTCCTAAACAATTGTTAATTTTGAAAGAGAGTTTGTTCTAGTTAATATCAGTCCACTTCTAATGAATTTTTCCCCAAAGAGCTCAACAATTTTATGGAATAATTCTTTTTCAGAATTCGTATTTTATTCTAGACCCAAATGAGCAAGTATTTTTTATGCTTTATCATAGTTTATGGGGGTATTTCATACTGGGGTCCTGTGCTTCCACTTCCCTGCCAACACTGGCTATCAAAACTGCTTAGGCTGCAAATAAAGCAAGAAATGAAATCCATCTGGCATTTCTCATTGAATTAGGACCAGAACATTTTTGTTAAATATTAACAGATGGCTAAAGTCTTAATATCAAACTAACATTTAAAAACATCTAAAAGGACCCACATGAGGGGGAAAGGACAGAGGACCATGTGTTTTCTCCATCTCAGAGCCCTTCCTGTACACTTCACCCCGCCATTTTTCCAACCCACATGTTGAGAATCACTGGGGCCTCCTATCTCTAATAACTTTTATGCCTTAATAGTTGGTATCAAAATAGGGTTTGATGATATTATGAAGATAGTGTAATCAAGCGTTAGCCAACTCAGGTGATGTGTTGCCATTGGCATGCCTCAAGATCTTTTATTAAAGTCAATTTTCTGTCTCTCCTCTCCTCTCCTTTCCTCTCCTCTCTCCCTATCTTTTTTCTGTCTCTCTCTCATAATAGGAAAAAGAAAAGAAGTACATGCTTCCCTTGGACAACCTGAAAGTTCGGGATGTGGAAAAGAGCTTTATGTCTAGCAAGCACATCTTTGCACTCTTTAATACAGAGCAAAGGTAAGAAATTGAAAAGT
>NW_016804151.1:1305941-1313967 GCF_001698545.2 Rhinopithecus bieti
TCTTTTTTCTGTCTCTCTCTCATAATAGGAAAAGAAAAGAAGTACATGCTTCCCTTGGACAACCTGAAAGTTCGGGATGTGGAAAAGAGCTTTATGTCTAGCAAGCACATCTTTGCACTCTTTAATACAGAGCAAAGGTAAGAAATTGAAAAGTCCCTGTCTTCAGATTTTTTTCCTTGAAGTTCTACATGATTCAGAGATCATATTTGAAAATAGTTTCTTTGGTCGCACCTTGAAATTTGTCTACTCTTCAGTTTTCCTTTCATTTATTTTGTATTTTAAATTCCACCATGGGTTATGGCTTCAAAATATAAAACTCAGACTAAAAAAGATCTTCCAGTGTTAACTATTTATTTCTTGCTTTTCCACCTAGCATGAAAATAATTCTTCATCCATTTGTTTTTTTTTTCTTTTTGCGACGGGATCTCGCTTTCTCATCCAGACCAGAGTACAGTGCTGTGATCGTGGTTCACTGCAGCCTCGAACTCCTGGGCTCAAGCAATACTCCTACCTCAGCCCTGTAGAGTAGCTGGGACTACTGGGTTCATGCCACTGTGCCTGGATAATTTTTTAAAAATTGTTTTGTAGAGATGGGGGTCTTGCTGTGTTGTCTAGGTAGTTGACCTCAAACTACCTGGGCCCAAGAGATTCTCCTGCCTTGGCCTCCCAAAGTGCTGGGATTACAGGCATGAGCCACTGCACCCAGTCTGTCCATTCTTAAAGCTGCATTTTATTACCTTAAAGTCTTTCTTGTCCCAATATATTGTTTACATACTTACAAACTACTCGATGATAATTTTAAAAGTATCTTTCTAATGTGAATGGATATCACTTAAGCTGTTGTTGAAGAGCAGACAAATTTCACATATGATGATTAAATCCAGTGAATAGAATTATTCAGTTAAGGTGAATAAAAATGTATAGTATTTTACAGTTTTTCAAAGTGCTGTCTACATTCATTGTCATTGGTTTTTGTAACAGCTGCCCTTGAGGTTAAAAGGATACAGTTATAAATAAGAAAGTGTAGGCTCAGGGATGTTAACTCACTTTCTTAAGATCATAAAACCAGTGCACGGGGGAGCTGGAACTTGTATCAGGACTTCCTCTAAGTACACTTTTCCTTCCACTCATTTTCCATTGTGTGCTTACTTTATTATGTTGCTCATGTGCAGTATCAAAACTGTATTTTGAGCAGATCATCACAGAGTGCCATGATCTTCACTGAAATGTAGCAGTAAAGTTAAATAAGCAAATGGAGAGGTAAGAGAGGATGGGCTAGAGAAGTGTAAAAGGGCTACAACTAGGAAAGGATAATAAAGGAGACTTTTTGCAAATGAAAATGTTATAGGAAGAAGCTAATTAATTTGTGTGAGTCAGTTATTAAGACAGTGAGTCATTAAGGTAACAGGATCTAATTTTAACCCATTTTTCGAGACTGCCTGTTGTCTTTATTTAGCAATGAATGAAGTTACTTGATTAGGTTCAATGACTGGCCCAGGGTCAATCACACAGTAAATTAAAATAGCAAAGGAAGACGTCTTCCTACATTCCCAGTCAGTTGCTCAGAGTGACTCATAATACAAAAATACTTAGTAAAACCACAAGGCAAGCCATTTAAAGAATTGACGGGAAAGAAAATTAAATACAACTAACTCCCCTACCAAATATTCAAATGGGATTTTTGAAGACAGTATTATTTGAGAGCAGCTTATGAAAACACTCTGAAAATAATAAAGAATAAAAGGTTTTCTAGAGAGAACAGTAGTGAGTCTGCCACACTGCAGCCAAGCTCAGTACTAGTTTGCATGCCTTCATCAGAGCAGCAGAGAATCAGGAGATCCTAAAGCAATCATCAGAGGTGTGCTCAGCCTTCTTGCCTAGATGCAGAGTGGAACAGGTGGCTGCCAAACAGGAAGTCAAACAAAATTGAATCCATGGTCAACCTGAAAAGTTAATGTTATAAAAGAGCTGGGTGTAAAGTAAAAACAAGGCTATGGTAGACTATCATTTTTCTTAAAATACAACTGTGGATTTTAATGACAGCAAAAGTCACTGAAATAAGGAAACTGGATTTTGAAAATCTAGATATTTTGGAATCTTGGAGTTCTAAAAGGTATTGAATTCTGCTGCCACTTCTCAGTGACCTCAGTGAGTATATAGATGTACCTACATTGGCCATTGTCTTCTCCTTTGAAATCTTGATTCCTTTAAATCATTTTTGTGCTGGCAAGGACCTCCAGTACAATGTTGACTACAAGCTGGAATCCTTGTCTTGTTTCTCATTTTAAGGATAATTTAAGTATGTTTTTAAAAAATTTATAGTGAAATACCTTTTGATAGATGTCTGATATCGGGTGACGATTTCTTGTGTTTCTAGTTACTAAGGTTTCTGTTTTCATTTTTAAATCATGCTTAGGAGCTGAATTTTATCAACCTCTTCACCTGGAAGATTGTATGATTCTTCTTCTTTAATCTGTTCATGTGACCTTCTAATGTTAAACCATCCTTTGTCTCCTGGGATTAAACTTAGTTAGGTCACAATGTGCTATTCTTTATTATGAGTTCTTGGCTTATGCTTGTTAGTATTTTAGCAAATGCTAAAATGAGTTAGATTGGCCCATAAATTTCCTTTTATATTATTTTGCCTGGTTTTAATATCAAGGTTCTGTTAGCTTCATAAATTGAGGTGAGAGTAAGTCCTTATTGTTCTTTGGAACCCTTCACAAAAGATAGGAATTAACTATTAACTGATTGTTTGCTGGAAGTAACCTGTAAAATCATCTGGCCCTAGAAAGTATTTTTGGTAAGTAGGCTTTTAACTAGTGATTGAATATATTTAATTATTTCAGATTTATTTAGGTTTTCTGTTTGTTCCATGGATCCGTTTGAATAATTGTATTTTTTCTAGAAAATTGTCCATTCTGTTTTGCTTTAAATATATTGCACCAACTATTCCTTAGTATTTTATTTTTCTAAATCTCTGTTATATCTGAAATTTGACTGATTTTTATTTCCAATATTAATCCTTATCTTTTTTATGATCACTCTTGCCAGGGTTTTGTCTCTTTTCAGAGAACCAGCTTGTGGCACTTTTGAACATCTATTGTGTATATTTTTTCTATTCCAATAATTTCTGTTCTCAATTATTTCCTTCCTTGTATTTTCTTGTGTTTACATTTTGGGTCTTTTCAAACTTCTTAATTTAGATGTATAGCTCATCAATTTTTATCCTTTCCTTTTCTTATATATCAGCATATAGATCTATAGATTTCTCTCGAGGTAGTGTTTAGCTGCTTACTACAATTTTTGAAATTTAGCAATTTTATTACCATTCAGTTCTGTTTCCTAGTCTTCATTATGTTTTTTCTTTGAGCTATTTAAAAGTGTGTTTTACATTTTCGAATGCAGGGAATCTTACTGTTTGTATCATTGATTTCTAACTAAATTGTATTGTGATCAAATAATATGGTCGTACATGGTGTTAATAAACATTTCACATATATGTGAGAAGAATGTACATTTACTAGCTTGGAAGTGTAGGTTCCATGAGAGCTGATTGGATTATGCTTGTTAATTGTATTTTGCAATGTCTATAGTCATTATCTTTTTACCATCTCAAATAATTCCAACATTCAACAAGTATATATTAGGCACCTGTTATGTGCCAGACACTGTTCTATCCTTAAAATATACCTGTGAATCAAATAGAAAAAGACAATTAAACATTTTAGATACTGTCTAGAAAGGGGAATAGGCAGGGAGACAAATAAAACTCACAAAGAATCTTATTTTATCAGATGAGCATTAAAAAGATCACTTTGTGATTGTGAGCTTGAATAAGCCTGCCAATTTTTGCTTGAGGCCAATCTATGCTATTAGATTCATACAAATTTAGTGTTGTATTTTCCTGGTGACTTAAAAAAATAACTTCGTGACAGTCCTCTTCATTCCTAATAATGCACTTTGCCTTAAAATTTATTTTGTCTTATGTTAATATAGCTATACTAACTTTTGGTTAATATTTTTATTGATACATAATATTTATACATATTTACGGAGTACATGTGATATTCTGTTACATGCATAGCATATGTAATTATCAAATCAGAGTATTTAGGATATTCATCATCACAAGTATATATGAGAACTTTCCAAGTCCTTACTTCTAGCTATTTTGAAATATACAATATATTGTTGCTAATTATAGTTACCATATTCTAGTATTGAACATTAGAATTTATTCCTTCTATTTAACTGTATGTTTGTACCCATTAGCCAACCTTTCTTCATCCTTTCTCCCCAACCCCCACCAACACACACACACACACACACACACACACACACACACACACATTATTTCCACCCTCTGGTATATATCATTCCACTAACTACCTCCGTAAGATAAACTTGTTAAACTCCTATTTATGAGCAAGTACGTGCAATATTTGTCTTCTTGTGTTTGGCTTACTTAACATAGTGACTTCCAGTTCTATCCATGTTGCTGCAAATGACATGATTTTATTCTCTCTTTATGGCAAATAGTACTCCATTGTATAAATATACCACCTTTTCTTTATCTGTTCATCCATTTAAAATATTTAGGTTGATTCCATACTTTTGCTATTGTGAATAGTGCTACAATAAACATGCGGGCACATGTGTCTCTTTGATATACTAATTTCCTTTTCTTTGATTGAATACCCAGTAATGAAGTAGTTCTAGTTTTAGTATTTTTAGAAATTGCCGTATTTTTTTCCGTAATAGCTGTGCTAATTTACATTCCCACCAACAGTGTATGTTCCCTTTTGTCTACATCCTCACTGCCATCAACAGATTAAATCTCATTACTCGTTCTCGGTTGGTTCAGGTTTTTTATTTCTTTCTGATTCAATCTTGGTAGGTTGTATTGTCCAGGAATGTATCCATTTCTTCTAGGTTTTCTAGTTTGTTAGTGTATAGTTGTTCATAATAATCTCTGATCTTTTGTATTTCTGTATTATCAGTTGTAGTATCTTTTTATTTGATTTTTTAAGTCTTCTCTCTTCTTGATTAGTCTTACGTGTCTTATTGATTTTACTTATTGATTTTTTTGTGTTTATTGTGATTATTCTTTTTTGTGTGTGTGTTTTTGATAATAGCCATTCTGACTGGGGTAAGATGATATCTCATGGTTTTGATTCACATTTCCCTGATGACTAGTGATGTTAAGCATGTTTTCACATATCTGTGTGCCATTTGTATGTCTTTTTTGAGAAGTGTCTATTCATGTTTTTTGTCTGCTTTTTAATGGAATTGTTTGTTTTCTTTTGAGTTCCTCATATATTCTGGATATTATTCCCTGTTGAATGAATAGTTTGCAAATGCTTTCTCCCATTTAACTGGCTGTCTCTTTACTCGGTTGATTTTTTTTTCCTTTGCTATGAAAGTTTCTGGTTTACTATCATCCCATTTGCCTATTTTGTTTTGTTGTTTTGTTTTGGGGTCTTAGTCATAAAGTCTTTGCCTGGGCCAATGTCCTGAAGTGTTTCCCCTATGCTTTCTTATAGTAATTTCATAGTTTCATGTAATGTTTAAGTCTTTTATCTATTCTGAGTTGATGTTTGTATATGATGAGAGATAAGGGTCTAGCTTCTTTCTTTTGAGTATCGCTATCCAGTTTTCCCAGCACCATTTATTGAAGACGGTATCCTTTCCCAGTGTATCTTCTTGGTGCCTTTGTCAAAAGTTAGTTGGCTGCAAATATGGGGGCTTATTTCTGGATTTTCTATTCTATTCCATTGGTCTATGTGTCTATTTGTGTACCAATACATGCTGTTCTGGTTACTATAGCCTTGTGATATATTTTGAAGCCAAGTAATGTGATGCCTTTCACTTTGTTCTTTTTGTTCAGGATTGCTTTAGGTATTTGGGTTCTTTTTTGATTCCATACAAATATCAAGGTTTTTTTCTATTTCTGGGAAAATGTCATTGCTATTTTGATAGGGATCACACTGAATACATAGATCGCTTTAGACAGTATGGTAATTTTAACTATATTAGTTCTTCCATCCATGAGCATGGGTTGTCTTTCCGTTTGTTTTTCTCCTTTTCCATTTCTTTCACCCATGTTTTGTAGTTATTCTTGTAGAAGTCTTCTACCTCCTTGGTTAAAGTTATCCCTAGGTGTTTTGTTCATTTTATTTATTTAGCTATTGTAAATGTGACTGCCCCCTTGATTTCTTTCTCAGCTAGTTCATTATTTGTGTATAGAAATGTTACTGATTTTTCATATGTTGATTTTGTATCCTGCAACTCTGCTGAACTTCTTTATAGTACCTAACAGTGTTTTGGTAGAGTCTTTAGGTTTTTCTAAATATAAGATCATGTTATCTGGACAGGAACAATTTGACTTCCTCTTTTCCAACATGGATGCCTTTTATTTCTCTTGCCTGACTGCTCTGGCTAGGACTTCCAGTGCTATATTGAAAAGAGTTGTGAAAGTGGGTATCCCTGTCTAGCTCCAGATCTTCCCATTCAGTGTAATGTTAGCTGTGGATTTGTTACATGTGTTCCTTATGATGCTGAGGTATGTTGCCTCTGTGTCTAGTTTGTTGACAGTTTTTATCATGAAGGAATGTTGACTTTTATCAAGTGCTTTTCTGCATCTATTTAGATGATCACATTGTCCTTCATTCTGTTGATGTGATATATCATGTTTACTGACTTATGTAGGTTGAACCATTCTTACATCCTTGGGTTAAATCTCATTTGATCATGGTGTGTTATCTTTGTGAAATGTTGTTGGACTCAGTTTGCTAATATTTTGTTGAGGATTTTTGTATCTATGTTCATCAGGAATATTATCCTGTAATTTTCTTCTTTCTTGCATACTTTTCTGGGTTTGGTATCAGGGTAATGCTCCACTTATTAAATGAGTTTGGGAGAATTCCTTACTATGCTATTTTTTGGAATAGAGAATAATTGGTGTCAGTTTTTCTTAGAAAGTTTGGTACTATTTGGCTGTGAAGCCATCCGGTCCTGGACTCTTTCTGTTGAGAGATTTTTATTACAGATTAAATCTCATTACTCATTATTGGTTGGTTCAGTTTTTTAATTTCTTTCTGATTCAATCTTGGTAGGTTGTATTGTCCAGGAATGTATCCATTTCTTCTAGGTTTTCTAGTTTGTTAGTGCATAGTTTTTCATAATAATCTCTGATCTTTTGTATTTCTGTATTAGTTGTAATATCATTTTTATTTCTGATTGTTTAAGTCTTAATATCTTCTTGATTAGTCTTACAAGTGTCTTATTGATTTTATTTATCTTTTTAAAAACCCAACTTTTCGTTTTGTTGATCTTTTGTATTGTCTTTTTCACCTCCATTTCATTTAGTTCCACTCTTATCTTTATTATTTATTTCCTTCTATTAATTCTGGGTTTTGTTTGTTCTTACATCTCTAGTTCCTTGAGATCCATCATTATATTGTTTATTTAAAATCTTTCTATTTCTTCTTCTTATTATTATACTTTAAGTTCTAGGGTACATGTGCATAACGTGCAGGTTTGTTACATATGTTTACTTGTGCCATGTTGGTGTGTGTACGCATTTATTGCTGTAAGCCTCCATCTGCACTGATTTTGCTTTATTTCATAGGTTTTGGTACATTGTGTTTTGATTTCTGTTTGTTTCAAGAAATTTTTTAATTTTCTTCTTAATTTTTCTCTTGACTCTGGTCATTCAGGTGCATGTTTTTCACTTTCCTTATATTTGTACTGTTTCCAAAATGTCTCTTGTTATTGATTTCTGTTTTTATTTCATTGTTGTTTGAAAAGATACTTGGGCCGGGCGCAGTGGCTCATGCCTGTAATTCCAGCACTTTGGGAGGCTGAGGCGGGCGGATCACAAGGTCAGGAGATCGAGACCACGGTGAAACCCCATCTCTACTAAAAAAAAATACAAAAAATTAGCCAGGCACTGTGGCGGGCGCCTGTAGTCCCAGCTACTCAGGAGGCTGAGGCAGGAGAATGGAGTGAACCCAGGAGGCGA
>NW_016804151.1:1314180-1345517 GCF_001698545.2 Rhinopithecus bieti
AAAAAAAAAAAAAAAAAAAAAAAAAAGAAAAGATACTTGATATGATTTTGATTTTAAATTTTTTTTGAGATTTGTTTTGTGTCCTACTATATGGTCTACACTAGACATATTCTGTGTGCTGATTAAGAATAATGTTTATTCTTTAGCTGTTGGATAAAATGTTCTATAAATTTCTGTTAGGTCTATTTGGTCTAATATGCAGTGTAAATCCAACGTTTCTTTGTTAATTTTCAGTCTAGATGATCTGTCTTATGCTGAGAGTGGAGTGTAGAAGTCCAAACTATTCCTGTATTAGAGTCTTTCCCTTCAGGTCTAATAATATTTGCTTTATATATCTGGGTGCTCTGGTGTTGGGAGCACATATGTTTACAATAATTATATCCTCTTGATGAATTGACACCTGTTTCATTATATAATAATTTTGTCACTTTTTATTACTTAAAGTCTGTTTTATCTGATGTAAGTATAGTTACTCCTACTCATTTTTGAGCACCATTTACACGGAACATCTTTTCCATTCCTTTATTTTCAGTTTATATATGTCTTTATAGGTGAGAATTTTATTGTAAGCAGCATATGGTTAGATCATTTTAAAATTCGTTCAGCCAGTCTATATCTTTTAAGTGCAAAGTTTAATCTGTTTACATTCAAAGTTATTATTGACATGTGAGTGCTTCTTATCATTGTTTTACTTGATTCCTTATTGTTTTGTATATCCTTTTTTCCTTTATTTTTCTCTCATAATTTATCTTTGTGGTTTGATGGCATTCTGTAGTGCTTACATTTAAGATTTTTCCCTTCCTTGTTTCAGTGTTTGCTCCACTAGTGGTTTTTATATTTGCATGTGTTTTCATAATGGTAGTTATTACTCTTTTGCTTTTGGGTGTAGGTCTCCCTTAAGTATTTCTTATAGGGCTGGTCTAGTGGTGATATATCTCTTAGCTTTTGCTCATCTGGGAAAGACATTATATCTCCTCCATTTAGGAAGGATAATTTTGCTGGGCATAATATTTTTAGTTAGCACATTTTTTCTTTTGGCACTGTGAAGATATCATCCCATTCTCTCCTGTCTTGTTAGGGTTCTGCTGAGAAATCTGCTGTCAGTCCAATGGGGTTCCTTTATATAGGTGGTTAGATACTTTTTTCTTGCTGTTTTTAATTGTTTTCTCTTTGTCTTTGATTTTTGACAGTTTGACTATAATATGCTGTGAAGAAGACCTTTGTGAATTGTATCTATTTGGGGATCTTCGACTATATCTGAATGTCTAAATCTTTTGCTAAGTTTTGAAGTTTTTAACCTATTATTTTATTAAATAGGTTTTCTAATTCTTTCATTTTTTTCTTTGTTTCTTGGGACACCAAAAATTTGAATATTTGGATGCTTTATGATGTCCCATATGTCTTGAAGGTTTTAATCTTTTCATTGTTGTTTTTTTTATTTTTGTCTGACTGGGTTATTTCAAAAGATCTGTACTCAAGTTCTGAGATTCTTTCTCCTGCCTGCTCTGTCTTACTGTTGAAGCTTTTGAATGTATTTTGTATGTTATTCAATGAATTCTTCAGTTCCAAAATTTCTGCTTTTAAAAAATTATATCTCTTTAGTAAATTTCTCATTCATATCCTGAATTGTTTTCTGATTTCTTTGTATCGTTTTCAGAATCTTCTTTGTATCTCTGAGCTTCTTTACTGATAATATTTTTAATTTTTCCTCAGACATTTTCATAAATTTCCCTCCCTCCCTCCTCCCTCTCTCCTCCTCTTTTCCCTCCTTCTCCCTCCCCTCCCTCCCCTCCCTCCTCCTCCCTCCTCCCTCCCTCCCTCCTTCCCTCTTCCCTCCTTCCCTCCTTCCCTCCTCCCTCCTTCCCTCCTTCCTCCTTCCTCCTTCCTTCTTCCCTCCTTCCCTTCCTTCTTCCTTCCTTCTTCCTTCCTTCCTTCCTTCTTTGAGACAGGGCTTCACTCTGTCATACATGCTGGCATGCAGTGATTTGATCATAGCAGCCTCCTACCACTGGGCTTAAGTGATTCTCCCAACTCAGCCTCCTGGGTAGCTAGGACTACAGGCACATACTACTATGTCTGACTGGTAAATTTCTTTTTATTGGGATCTGTTGCTGGATAATTATTGTGTTCCTTTCAAGGTGTCAAATATTCTTGCTTTTTCATGCTTCCCGTGTTCTTATGTTGATATCTACACATCTGGTATAACTGTTGCTTCTTCTAAATTTTTTGAAATTGCTTTTAAAAAGGGCAACTCTTTTCTGACATGTATCTATGGTATTGGTTGGGTAGGGTACTTTGCTTTTGAATCTGACTATATGTAATGGTATAGTCTCTGTATGACTTCTTCATTTGCAGACAAGCATGAGTGATGTCTGAGACTTCTTTGGTGGCTTAGAATGCAGTTGTTATTCATAGAGGCTGTGATAAAGTTTTGCTGAGTACTATAACACTAGGCGGGCCAGTCTTTAGGCCCGAAGTCAGTATACCCTGGTGCTGGTGTTGGTGGGTCCAGGAAGGCTGATTCTTGTGCCTCCTGGTTGCTTTCTCAGATGCTGGTAATGGCATCAGTGGGTCTGGCAAGTGAACAGGTTCTTAAGCCCCTGGGCAGTGGGTGTGGCATGGGCAATGGCAGTAGCAATGGTGGAACAACCATCTGGGACCCAAGTGGTCCACACCTGTGGTAGCAGTGGCTGCCAGAGGTTGGGTGAGCTGGCCCACAGACTTTCAGGTGATGTGTATGGTCGGGTGCCAGTTGTGGTGGTAGTGCAAGTTGAATATGGCTGGTCTCAGATCCTGGGAGAAGTACTTAGGTGCCACAGGTGGTCAACTGGACTGGGTGATCTTCAGGCCCCTGGAAAGTACATTCAGGTGATGCTCAGGCCCCTGGAAGGTGGGTATAGGTGATGCCCGTGCCTGTGGATGGTATGCTCAGGTAATGGGGGAGGAAGTGGACCTGAGCCAGGTGGACTTGCTCTCAGACCCCTCAGTGGTACTAGCTATGGTAGGCAGAGGTGGGGTGATCCCCAGACCACTGGAAAAATGCTTAGATGAGAGCAGAAATGGCTATCTGTAGCCCTTCTACTGGGAAGCATATGGTTGCCTTCCCTGGGTGGAGCCATAAGCTGGGGATTGGGAACATGGGCTTCATTTGTGTCTTTGCTCTGCAGCAGCTTGCAGCAGTGGTGGTTGTGGGCAGTGGCATTTGTCCTTGGGGGCATATGAAAATGTGCAGTTACCCCTCTGCAGAGGGCCACAGGTAGGTTGGATGGGCATGGGATCACCATCTGTGTCTCCTGCCTCAGCCCTGGCAATGGAGCAGAATGCAGTTTGATGGGGTGGGGGCTGTGCTCTCAAAATGGTGTCATGCAGCAGTGCCTTCGTGTGGTCTCCAGACAGCTCTCTGTTAGTCTCAGAACTCATAAAGACTGAGGTGTTCTCTCATGGCTAGGACTGTAGGAATCTCCAGCAGAAACGTGGACTACTACAGGTCTCTTATTCACCCTTTCCCCACATAAGGGAGTCACTCCAGACTCTCAGCTGATCCAGCTGAACTGCTTCCCTCTCCTTCCTTGCTTTTGGTGTTTCTTGTCACTTCTCTGTTGAATTCCAGTGTTCTCTCTTAGATGATCTACTCAAAGTATGATTATCCACTCAGTATTTTGTTTCTTTTCCACAGAAGAGGCAAATACCAGATTCATCTAGGCAGCCATCTTGAAGTACCCTCTTTATATTTGACCATGCCATGATATACTTGCATGTCATTTTTCTTTGCTAGTGGATAAACATTTTTTGTTCCATCTTTTCTCTGAGGATGTGACCTTTGGAGGTTCCTGGATTCACCCAAGATCTTATTATTATTACTTTTTGTGGACATTAAAATCCAATCCTTTTGGTTACTGAAATTGATGCTATCCAGTGGCAAAATTGAGAAAAGATGTATTTCCTCTTTTGAGGGAAGGAGGCAATTGAGAATTCTTTTATTTTGGAGTTTTGGCATGTAAAATAATGTTTTTCATATGTCTTATAGGAAATAGTTTTTATTCTCTTCCTGCAACTTTGGCTGAAATGAAGTGGCCTTTCATTGTCAATAGATTGCAGAAACAAAAAACTACATTCCTGATTTCTGCTAGGGGTGAGGACTGTGCCAACAGTGAACTTAGAAGGTTAACCTGGGATTTAGTGTGTGTATACACATGAAAGTTTAAAAAACTGATTAGAAAGAAATAGCAATAATTTATTTTCTCAACAAGTATTTTTTCCATTATCTATTCCAAAGTATCAAAGTAACAAAGTATCTGTTATCCATTCCAAAGTATCCATTCTAAAATTCTGTTATCCATTCCAAAGTATCAATGAAATTTATTATCCATTCTGCATGTCAGTATTGGTACTCTCTATGTCTGCTCTCATGCTGCTAATAAAGATATACCTGAGACTGGATAATTTATAAAGAAAAAGAGGTTTAATGGACTCATAGTTCCAAATGGCTGGGGAGGCCTCACAATCATGGAAGAAGGCAAAAGACACATCTAACATGGTGGCAGGCAAGAGAGTATGTGCAGGGGAACTTCCCTTTATAAAATCATCAGATCTCATGAGACTTATTCACTATCATGAGAACAGCATGGGAAAAACCAGTCTCTATGATTCAATTACCTCCCACTAGGTCCCTCCCATGACATGTGGGATTTATGGGAGCTACAATTCAAGATGAGATTTGGATGAAGACACAGCGAAACCATATCATACTCTAAATAAAATATAAGATATTATCTTTTTTTGAGGACATTTGCAATCATCAGTGAGTGTTATACATTTATTTTTCAATGAACTTAAAACAGAAGGACTATGTTAGAAAATAAGAAAATGAAGTTAGTTGTGAGATTATTATACATGAAGTCAATGAGTTATAGTGTGTAAGGTAACATCTAACTAGATTACAGGATAGGGTATTCCACTGCAGTTCTGAAGTGTCAGAATAGCAGACAGCATAGTATTTAGCCACAGCAATAGAGTTAGCATCATAGAAGGTGACTTTCATTAGGTCATGGAATGAATTGATGTAGAGGAAATAGAAAAGACTACTTCAAATGGGAAATAGTATTAGTCAAAGCCAATAGCAAGAAATGTTATTTAATCTGTTGCTAGTCTCTTCTGAATGAGAAGAAGCTAATTTCAAAGGCAAGATGAGCCCTCGTGACAAAAATAAAAACATTCCTTTTTTTTTCCATAGGATTTATTGAACTGGACTTACCTACGTCAGTTTATGTATTTTAATAATCTGTGTCGTGGTAAAATCATGCATCTATCAAAAGCCTATATGCATATGCTTAGCATAATTCTATCAACTATTCTTAAATTACATTCTTTTTACCACTTATATTGATTCTGAGGTTATGTTCCTAATTTGTTTTCTCTTCTGAGACAAGACCTTATAAGAAATAAGTGTTCCCTTTCCTTGCCTTTAGATGAGGTTATGCTTGGTTAATTTAGAAAAGATTTTCTAAATGCCTCCATTACTTTGTAATTTTTATCCCTGTCCTCCACATCAGTGTTTTGGATCAATTTATTTTTCCATTCAGCAGATCTATATGAGATGCACTGACTTGGGACTAAGAGTTTCTGTTTGAACACCAATGCATGTTTAAAATATCATGGCTTTCCAGGGGTTTCTGAGACCTTATAGATAATCTTTTCGGTCTTTCTTACCTCACAGGTTAAGGAGCTAACATCTATAACATTTAAATGTCTTCTCAATGTCACAAAAACAGTTAATGACAGAACCAAAACTACAACTCACGTCTAATATGTCCTAATTCAGGGCTGTTTCTGATACTATAGTTTAGAGATTAACTATGGAACAGGAATTCTGCCTAAGGCTTTAACTGGAATTGCTCCTAAAGCAATGAAGAGATTTTTAACTTATTTTGTAGGGATTTCAGTTTACTGTAAGGTCATACAAATTTCCATGGAATGCTTTTAGTGTCATTTTTAAAGCCTGCATTGAACTGACCAGTGCTCCTGCTACAGTTCCTGATAAACTTTTAGCCATTGCTATTTCTTTGGCAACATTATTCCTAAGAGCTCATTCAGTTCTAGTTCAGCTTTCCATTATATAAACTTTAAAAGAGTTACTCTGTAGTCCCCCATCATCAGGTGTGTGGGAATTAATACATTTAACATCCTTTAAAAAAAAAAAAAAAGGCTTCGGTGTCCTAGTGAATTAATATAATCTTTACAAGCCTGGTGACCAGATTTTTGAGCTATTTTAAACAGTGTTTCAGTGCTGAGATGTATAAATGGAAGGATTTGTTGCTAGTTGCAGTGACTTCAGCACTTGAGGAGAGCGAATTTCACACTGAGACTGATTTAGCCTACATAAACTCCAGGTAAGAATACCCATTTCTGAGCCTTCCTCTGGCTCTTTGAAAGATGGCATCATAGATATCTGGGGAGACTAACATCGTAATACTCTGTTCTCACATTCATTGCTTCACCTAATCATAAATTAAAAGTTAAATTTTAGTTAACAGACTCCTAAAGTTCACTGTGGCATGGTCTAAACTGAGGATTCAAATGCTCCTCCAGGTTTTTGTTCTATTTGATTTTGTTAGAAATGCCATGTTTTCTCTGGTAGAAGTATGTCTAGATAATGGCCTCACTGTGCTTCTGTCGGCTCTCCCCAGGCAGGCCTTCAGTTTTAAGGTCATGCTAAGGCCCATTTGGTTCAAGGTATGTCAGCTTTGGTAGCCAACAGAGATCTGTTTCTGTCCAGGGGTTTGTAGGGCAGGCACATGGTATTTTCTGAGCACTCCTTGGGGTTGTTTTCTTTTAAAATGAGGCATTCTTTCTACTTTGTAGCTTCAATTCAGGATATGGTTTATCAATATTACCAAGTGTTCCAATTCACCTCCTCCCCCTTTTCCTATAGAAAGTGATTTTAGGATGTTTCACTGCTCCACTTAGTCCCCAGCATATTGCTGACACTCAATAAATGTCAAATAATGCTGCAATATAGTTAGTGTGTGCTCTTTAAGCTTTCTGAAAGAATGACTCTTTATTTTCATTGTTGAGTAGTGGTATATTTTTCCACTTGTTAACTGGAAAGAAATTAGAGTCAGGTTGTTCATTTATATACCTCTATGGCAACATTTCTATACTCAGACAAGCTCAGAGTTTAAATTCGTTTGAAAAAGTGTTTAAATGAATATTCTGGGTGGTATACAATGCTTTGTCTAAAAGATCATGTCTCAATTGGATATGGTTGAGTGTTGAATCTATATTAAAAAGGGAACAATTACTCTTCCATAAATGGGGATGGCAGAGGCTCATTTTTATGAGAATTTCAGTAAGGTGAAAAGCATGTAATATTTTGGACTTGGGAATGAAATACTGTCTAAGGAACACAATTCAATTAAGCTTGTTTACACAACATAAACAAGATACCTGGATAAATTATTTTATTTCATTTTTATCCCACTTTTGTCAAAACAATGTTTAAGACATTACTTCTTGCCTCACAAAATACTAAGTGAGAATTGCTTGTCTTTTAAATACCCTGATTCAAGAAGGTTTTTATTTGTCAGATGATTCAGTCAGTAATCAGTCCCAACCCAAGTAGAGAAATGAGATATATGTTATCCTACTTTCCCCCTTGAAGTGTGGGTGGGTCATCTTTCCAGTAGAGGTGTGGGTAATACCCTCTAACTATGAGTATCAGGTGGAGGGAAAAAATACATCAGTTTGAGAGTAGAAACTCTTTATCATTCTCAATTGACCTAGAGTTCATTGTACTGTTTCTGTAACTTCACGTGTGATATAAAAATTTGGTTTTCCCCATGCTTTATCTTTAGTCAGAAAAAAATTCCACTAGATATGAGACCAACTGACACCTGATGTATTATTGTCCAGAGGCGAACACAAGTGAACTGGTGGCGCTCAGGCATGAGTAGTGTAACTAAGGGAATCACCTGAACAATGAGTTTAAGAAATGGAGTATGTTAAGTGAACATTTTAACACCTTATTCTTCCTGCTGGTTTTAACACAATGATATGTTAACTTAATTAAAATGTAACTATTCTATAACTGTCTCTACTGTGAGACTGCTTTCTATGAGGGAGAGGCTGTTTTTCTTATTCATTGTTGTATCCCCAGGGCCTAACACAGTGCCTAGCATTTGTGTGAGCTCAATAGCATGAGGGAATGAATGCATGGATGCAAAACTTTCCCCCTCTGTTATATGGAGAAGATAGAAATAATGCCAGTTGCTAATATAAAGCATTCTTAAAGTAAGTAAGCTCTAGAAGTCTAGAACTTCAAATGCAAGTGGGATGAAAATGGAAATACAGATTCAGACTCCCAGAGGATATAGTTTGAGGACAAAAGGAAATATTTCATTTAAAAAGTAATAACCTCAGTAATATACAAACTGTATAAATGAGTGCTGTTTGAACTAAATGGAATTCCATGACATTGTCCTCTAAGAAAAAAAAGCATAGATGTTTTATTGTAAATTGTCTTAACATTGTTCTCATAATCTTAATATTTATTATTCAAAATGCTTTGTAGATAGCTACACTAAGCATTCTAAATCTTTACTTCTTCAGTTCTAGCAAAGTATTCACAAATTTCAGGTTTTCTATTAGTTTTAAAAGTTAAGCAGGAGGAGAGCCAGAAGACAATTTCAATTTTCTGTTCTTTTTTCTGCTAGAACTATTAAGTTCACAGGGCTCAGACAAAGACTTGAGGACTCTCACAGTTATTGATTGTGACTTCACAAGATGAGGGTCATGTTTATTTGTCATTATAAATCTTGAAAGATAAACCCTGTGCTTTTTCCATAGAGGGGCCAGTTAGGAAAACCATTTTCAGAACTCATTTTAAAAAAAAAAAAAAAAAAAAAGAACAGTGTATATTTTGAAAGCTGATTCCAAGTCCAAATCTTGGAATCAGAGATCTCTGTTTTTGTGTTTGTTCTTTTCCTTTGTTCTAGTCCCTCATTGCAAAGATATTTGTGGTCATATGGTTCTGATCCTGCTTGTTACAAGTTTCCCAATTCTCAATACTGCATCTTTCTCCAGTTGTGAAATAGCATAATTAGGAAATCCTAGGTACACCAGAGAGGAGGGGGAAAATATTTTTAAAGGGAGCCTGGAGAGGGATGGATTGGAGAACCAAAATTGTAGGCTCATTTGATTTATTTGATTCACCAACCACACCAAGACAGAAATCAAATATAATTTGGTAATATTTTTATGAACTAAGTCTGTGACAATTGATTTCACAGCTAAGATATATTCTCATGAAGGACAACATAATTTCTTGAGTATGAAATGCCTGTGACTTAAAGCAATCAATTTAATTTTTTATTTATTGTTTTTCAAATGAAACTCTGAAATGAAATAGGAGTATGATGTCCTACCTGGATGACTGTTTCCACCTTTTTTGAGGGAGAAAAATAGCAAGTTAGTACTTTTCAATGTTTTCAAATGTCATTAAAATATGTTGGAGGAATTCTTCATGCTTAAAACACCTGTGTGAAGTCTAGATTCCTTTTTCTAGGGGAATCAAGCATCGTACTTTTCAGGAGCCTTTGCTTATTTCAAACAAAGAAATTGATAGGATAGAATCAGCAACTTCAGTTGCTTCCTTCCCAAGGATTCAGTTTCTTTCTTCCCAAGGATTTAAACTGGATTTGTAACTGAAGCCATTAGTAGTGCCAGCAGGGATTTTGGTCAAAGTGTTTGAGGCTTTCACGTTCAGGTTTCTGTCCAAAGACTGTGTTGATGAATGAGCCGAACACGGCTATGTAAAGTTCAAGAACAAAAAGAAATTTTGTCCTTCACAGCAAGTTTACTTTTCTTCTAGGATTTCAGAGCAAACACATTGCCCTCTCTCCATCTATTTTCTGGAACAAGTATTTGCTGATGGGCAATCCCCTTCCCCCACTACCCTCTTCAGACAAACACTGCAGCTTGGGACAGAAGTGTGCCTCCATTTGGGAGCCATAGAACAACCCCGGCTGCTGTTCATTAATGATAGGGGACCCAATCACTACTTGTAAACATGCTACAGAAAAAATATGATCAATTCTAAGAGGCATGCTTTAAATGAGACACTGTAGTGGTAAACTATAAGAGAAAGTCTGATAGATCACTATGCCACCTTAAAAGAAGTTGATACAAATGATTGCTAGGCTTTGTTAAAAAATCAGCTTTTCTTTTTGAAAGCTATCAGTCATTCTAAAGAACTGGATTCAAGATATCTGTCTTGTTTCAGGCTTTTATTTCAAAGAATAAGTTTATATTTTGGTTACTTATGTTAAGGATGGAATTAAAGTGAGTTGTGTGCTGCAGCTTCGTTTTAGCCAATATGGTGGTGATTTTGTGAATTTGTGATAGCATGGGACTCCCAGGCTGAAGCCAGTAGTGAGACAGCAAGTGTTCAGGTATTTCAGTCAGCAACTTAGGGAGCAAAGCTCTTCAGAAATGAGTAAGCAGGATTGCGAAAATTTCCCTAGCTGGGCCCAGCCTGAAGGAAATGTCTAAATAGCAATATTTCTTTGGCCATCTTACAGGCCTCCCAAGAACAAAAATAAAGGAAACTACAGGCATGTTTTATTGACTATTGGAATAATCAGGTTTTTAGCGGTGACATGTAGAATACAGTAAGAAAAAACTTACATCAAATAATAGAATAAACATAAAAAGTCCGAAGAGGAAGTATTCTTCAAGTCTATTGCTGTTTCAATTCAGTTAGAGTTGAATAATGGCATCTCTGGCAGCCGTAAATGTTTTCCATTATTAGCAGTGTTACCATATACTATCTTGACATTACTAAAGTAATAACACCTTGCTTACAAGTTCTTGAATTCGAAAAAAAAGAAAGCCTTTAAGCCAAATCACACTTGTATCTATAATGCTAAATGAAGATAATTGAGCTACCTCAATCATGCACTCAAGATATTAATGATAAACCTGTCTTTTAAAAATACCAGTTTACAAATAAGAATCTTTGTATGACTTAACATTGCATATCTAATATATTTTCAGTTTTCTTTAGTTGACTTATGGTGACACCAACTTACTCATAAAGAATATCTTTAGTAACTATACCTGCTGAAGGAAAATACTGTGAAGGTTTGAATTATATTCCTTACGCATAAATTATATTATTCTGCTTCAACTTGCTGCATTCAAAGGGAAACTATTTACTGGCATGTGTAATTAATTTTAATTAACGCACAGCCTCAGCAAAGGGAACCGACATGGCACAAGCCTTGGTAGAAAATGTTAGTCACACTCTGCAGCTAACTCTGAGCAGATGCATAGTTTCATGAAGAAAATATTTGCAACGTCTAACTGTAGCGAGTTTTTCTCCTTTCTTTCTTTTTCTAATTTTGAAACTGCCTGTGTTTATTTCTTAGAATCTGAAAAAAAGTACTGTGCAGATAAAGGAACAGTTTGAAAAAATGCAGTTGCAGAGAGTAGTTTTGACGATTCAAACGAGTAACTGCCTTTGCTCTCAATGTGTTAAATCCACACCTCACTAAAATCTTTTATAGGTAAGAGTATGAGTGATATGTGTTATACTACCAGACATTAGCCTAAACCCTTTTTAATATTATCAAATGATGTTTCAGAAAATAAATAAGTTGCTCCATCATCAGCATACTAAGGTAGTTGAAATATTTCTGCATTTTAATGAGATTGTGGATTTAAAATAAATTGGCTACATAAGGTCTGCACCAATGGCTCTCCGAGGTTGAAGACCCCAAAGAGCTTTTGTTTATGTGGACTGTAAGTGGATTATACCAGGAATATTGTGAGTTGGTTGACTTCACATTGTTGTTTGAAACTGGCCATAGTGACAGTATTTACACCAGAAAACTAGCAAATGCTAAAAAATCACAGCTTCTCCTTTTTCCAGAAAGCCTATTGTTAAGCTTTTATCAGCACACTGCCAATTATATTTATTGTTAGAAATTAAAAATGAGAAGTTTTAAAGATATTTATTTAATTTATTTAAAACTAACCATAATAAACCCATTTCATGTTAACATAAATTGTATGTTTTACTTTAAAAATTATTGAGAAGAGTGGCACCTTTTTTACAATTTTGCAAATCTCTTTAATGTGTAGTTTAACAGAAGACAGCTGGATACCCATATCTGCTTCTGCTTTCAATCTGTTACAATATGTTGTATTGTATATACAATATGTTGTATTTCAATCTGTTACAATATGTTACAATATGTTTGCTTGAAATCTATGAAGAAAACCTGGCCTCACACAGATATGTAGTTAGAAAATGGAAGAGTATTTTAATAGCCTTTTAAAATTGTGGATCTTCTTCTTTGATATCCCACCAAAACTCGACAAGTAATGGTTTCTTAAAAGTTAGTTGCAATGAAGGCTCCGAAATCATATCAATGAGCTTTCTATATTCTGTGACATTAATTCATGCACTTTAAATGGATCTTTTACTTATGAGTGATTTTGTAACATACATTTGTCATTCGGAAAATATTGGTTCACTGATTTACACAGATCTTCCGAATGTTTATACATTTCATTCTATAATGCTTAAAAATTACATTCATTAATATCCACCAATCTTATCAGAAAAGGGGAAGGGGTCAAGCCCATGGTGATACATACGAGTTTTCCAAAATTCTAATACAAAAATTTATCACTGGCCACAAATAGTGTCAGTTGTTTTCCTTTAAATGACAGGCTTATTTTATTTTGAGAAAATATCTGCCAAAACTGAAGTTTTAGTAAGCATACATTGACTGTTAGCCAGTTTTCAAGTAAAATGGAATCCCATGAAAAACAGCAGCTGCTTCACTTTACAACTGCTTTACTTGAGACACACACTTCAGGATACAGCAGAAGTGCTTATATGTACTTCTTATTTTGTGACATGGAATATTAAAATTTAATCTCTAGAATATATTCACTTATACTATAATTAATACATAATTATTGTCTAGAATATATGAATCTAAATTAAAATGTAATCTTTGGATATAATAGAATTAATACGTTTAACTGCTTAATCAGGATGTCCTTAAGCGAAACTTGCTTTTTTAAAACTGTGATGACATAGCAGTGAAGGCTACAATGACCATCAGTCAGTACCTCATTGTGATGTTGCCTTGGCTTGTGCTAGGGCACCTACCCTTGCCTTTACACCGTCAGTGCCATGTTAACATATTTGTTGCTCCGTAAGCCATGAAATTAAAGTGATTCTACACTTTGACTGTTTTAGTAATACTTGCATTTGTTGATAAGCATTCCTTTAAATGAATATCTTTGAGGATTAGTTAGTACTGATACCAGACAAATAGAATCAAAACAAGTGTCTTTCTTTAGATTTGTCCATTTTAGGGCAAACGTATTTCTGCAGATTAGATTTCTAAACTCATGTTTAATGGCAGCAACTAAATATTTAATTAGACAAGTTAACTCTGTCATTTTAAAATTATAGTCATTTCTTTTTCCTGACTTTTGTTATCCAGTAGACATTCAGCAATGTCAACTGTGCAAAAGCTTTTAGCCTCTCAACTAAAAGCAGTGCGTACTTCTCCAGCTAATGCAGCACAATGATTTATCCTAGAAAATGCTTCAAGGACTTTTTTACGTCTAGTTTGAAAAGCCCTAACAAACAATATTGGGCTTACAAAGAACATACCTGTGTTTAAAATATTTGATTCTTTTTTCTTTAAATGTTCAATGATTCATCTCAAAATGAGGCTGTAACTTAACTGGCATTAAAATGCTATTCAAGTGTTCAGTTGCAAAAGACAATAAGGTAAATTATATACATATATTACAAAATAAAAATAGTTTTCATCTTATTTTTAATTTTTTGTTATTTATAGTTTTGTCCTGTTTCATTGCATTAGATCCCTTCCTTCTAGGAGTCAGAGCACTAACTCTTACATGTCAGTCTTATCTTCTTCAATATCTTTAGATGTAGCTGTTGCAGCTAGGGTTGAGAAAGTTTCTCTTCAAATCTCCCTTTTTTAAGCCAATGAGCCATCCTTAAACATAAGGAAAATATATTTTCTTTTATTTTACAATTACTAAATCCTAAAATAATACATTTTAGATAAAATTTTTAAAACTACAAGTTTTGTAAATCAAAGCATTGCAAAACAAGACAGAAAGATATACTTACTTCTTGTTGTGTCTGCACATAGGCCCAAGGGAAATTTTAGGATTTCAAAATCACAATGTATTGGATGATAATGAGGTTAACAAAGATTATGGCAAATATAAACAAAAATAGTTATTAAGAGTGTGGTACAAGTACTGAGAACAAATGAGTTAATCTCTGAAAATGCACATACTTTCTTTGAAATTTCTAGTACACAACTTTACTTTCCATTAGTTGCCCAGTTAATGACATCATCACATCATGTCCCTTTTTGATAAACTTCTCTGTATATTCATAACAGAATGAAAGTGAAAAAAGCAAACTAGTATTATAAAAATAGTTTTGATCTGGAGAAACATCCGAAAGGATCGTGGGGACTCCTGAAAGAGTCCTGTGGACCCCAGTAGTCCCCAGACAATACTTTGAGGACTATTGTGAAATGGCAGTTAGGCAATATGTGAGATAATGATTTAGTGGTATCACATCAGCGTAAGCTGTATTTTCATGCGATGGAGGGTGTGCTTATTGCATAAGTAAGTCTGTTGACTGTTTCTCTTACTTGTGAAGAATCACTATTACATTGATTGTCAAATTCGATTTTTCATGTCCCCTACACACTGTTGTAAAGCAGATGGTAAAGACAGAATGCATCTGAAAAGTCAAACTCATGTCAGCTAAATTGATAGATTTATCTTAGCATCAAAAGCCATGTCACTCAGTCCCCTCCCACTCACCCCCAAAATAAAAACTGAAACAGTGGTGGAATTTCCACAGCATTTGTTTACTCCCTTTAACTACCATTGCTCTTTGCTGAGTGATGATGCAGGGCAGATGGTGTCAGGGAGAGAAATCATCAGCTAGCTCAGGATTGGAGATGCTGGAAATGTGTTGACGTTTGAGAAGGATGTGTGGAAATGAAGAAGTGACTAAAGAGGACAGCCCTATCACCAACAATATAAGCATATTCCTTGCTCTCTAATTCTGCCCAAAAGGGAAAGGAACAGGGCTTCAGTCTCAGAAGAGAGAGTCACTTTTGTAGTCTGGGGTAAAGATATCAAGCATACCTTTCCTTCCTTCTCCTCCACTGTGATAGATCTGAGAAGTGATGAAAGCCAAGAAATATTGAACTGTCGGATTTTTTTTTTTTTTTTTTTTTTTTTTACTAAATGCTATGTATGCAAGGGCTATTTTGGTTAATATCCTTCATCTTGGATCAAAATGATGAGAAATTTAAACAGAGAATTTCGCTGGAAAACACTTCTTTTCAAACATTCTCTGGTGAAGGTTTTTTTTTTTTTTTTTTTTTTTTTTTTAGATTTTAAATTTATAAATTACTTGCAGATCAATACAAAGTCCTATTGCATGCCTGAGCAGTTTGCACCTTGCACTGTGTGAGACTCACCTCATGAGTTCAACAGCACTCAAACACTTGAACAAGACAGACTAGTCCACTGATCATGGCTTGGATGTCATAGCAGTGTCAAATTGCTACAAGCGCTTCCAACTGCTTACTCTTTGTTTCTGTACTTTTGTCATTATACACTAGTAAACAAGCAGTTCTGGGACCTGAAGCAATGCTCTGTTGTTGGCCATCACAAATATAAGGTTGAATTTGCCAGATGCACTGTCTGGTCAAGGTTTATTATTCCTGGACAACTATGACTTGCCATCTGTGTAGCTGTTGCTAGATGCACAAGTAGAATTAGTTACAGTAGTGTGGGTTCAACAGGTAAAATCATTCAAAGTGTATATCATTTATATCTCATAGATTAGTACACATGATCCAGATACTTATTAAATTATTGGATAGATCAAATTGCAATTAACTATACCTCTAACACAGAGGCTATCATCTGTGTGAATATACAGATGATAGAACATACAGAATAAGAACATGCAGGCTCAATATTTGTCACTGAAGTTATTTTATCATTAATTATTTTCAACATAATCTAATTTTCTTCTACCATTTTGAAAATATTTGGATTTTTTGGCATGCTGCATATCTACTCCTTTATAGTGCCTTCTTTGAAATACCTGAATCAGAAATGAGGAAAAAATAACTTGAGAAAGATACAGTTGATATTTCAACCTTCTTGCTCTTTTCAAAACCACCTTACCTGTTAATTGCTGTTGCCTCTCCCCACCAGAGTTGATTATTATTTTTTTCTTTCACATTACTCAACTGGTCTAACACTCTTGGAAAACAAATACTTGTTTCCAGCCCATGGAAATACACATAGTGTACTCAAGCCAGAAGGTCTGAGAAGGTGAACTGTCAGGTGTTGCTACTCCTTTGGAGCACCTGTCTCCCATGAAAACATCTGAAATATAGTTCTGTAACATCATCTATTATTAAAAGATAATTTTTATTGCCCTGCAATTTCTCCTTGAAGGGTATTTCCTTACTGAAGTGTATTATGTTTATCTTGTCAAAAATTAAGGAAGGCATGAAAATTGCCTTATGGAACTGAAGGACTCTCATGCTGTGTTGTCTTTCCAGAGAACTGAATTGGTAACGTGTAAAAGTGACTCAGAAAAAGATACCAGCACATCATCAAGAGGAGGTTTTTAATACTCTTAAGATTTTATGTATTACTTATATAGTATATATTTTTAGTATAGATTTTTAAAAATAGAATGGGCAACTTGTGAGTTAGCAAGCCTCCCCCCATTTCCAGAGCACTTTAGCAGAAGCTAGATAACAACTTATTGGTAGGATGTCCTAATTTATCATCACTCTTGAGAGTAAAAGGGAACAGTATTAATAATTGATGTGGGACAGCACTTGGCAATAAACTGGGACTGTCTGGGCAAAAAGAAATGAATGGTAAATCCTATCTGTGAATGATGTCATAGAAGAGAGTCCTACTTGATGGGGGAATTTGGCTTAGGTGACCCCTATAGTACATACTCACTTGACTATTTTCTGCACAACCATTTCCTCATAACTTTTTCTGATAACTTATCTTGCTAATATTCCCTAAACAGGAAGACGTCTGAAATACATTATTAAGGATTAGATTTTAAATTATGTTTAGGAAGATTTATGTGTAAATTGTGTTATAATTCTTTTAAATCCTATAACACAAATTAGCTTGTGATAATCACAGAAAAAAAATATCTTAACGTGTGTGTGTGTGTGTGTGTGTGTGTATGTGTGTGTGTGTGTATAGGACTGTGTTCCAGCTGGCCTTATTGAGTGAGTGTTCTTATTAATTATAAACCAGTCTTGAGTGTGATACCACTGTTTATTATTGAAACCTTCAAACTGCTTCTGAGATTCTTCTTATGAGTTAGAGTATCCCCAGAATCCTAAATGGGGTATCTCTCTTCCATATCAGGTAAGCTGATGTCAATTACAATAAAGAGCATGAGAATTACAAGTTAGACAAAAGGCAAGATAGTTTTTTTGAGAGGAAAACATGCCTTACAACTCTATGAGTTGCTTGGAAAGTTAAATATTTGTGACAATAATCAATGAATAAATATATATTTAAGCTTTCAAATAGCCATTGACAAAAATCTGAATCATGGTGGAATTCAAAAAAAGTTCATTGTATTTTCTTTAAAAAAAAATACGTGGCTAGAAAACTGTCTCTGAGAAAGTAGATTAAGGGTAGAAATTATTTAACCTATAAGTGCTTTATTGAGCATCTGTTATGTATCAGGCTCTGAGGTAGGAGCTAATGGGTACAAAAATGCATTCATTACTCTAGTAGTGTATTGGAAAGAGATGGATATTTCTGTTAATGATATAGTATAACAACTGAGATTTCTCAGGATCCTGATTTTCTAGATTTCCAGCACTCTTACCAGTCTTAACATTTGTATAAATAATCAGAAATACTTTGCAAAAACTTATATTTTGCAGATCAGGCCCACTTGGGTAGTGAAAAGACAATCTTTAGAGGATTTCACAGGGTTTTAGTAGTGAGCAGGAAAATGGTAGACTAATTGCAATGTGGAAAAACCTGAGGTGTCATGTAAATTTAGAGGAAAATGGTCCGAACTGTACTCATAGACTCTTGGAGTCTGATCAAAGGCAGTGAGTGTAGGAGTCTCTGTAGACTAGTTCTGAAAGTATCTATGCAATGTGTTGGTGTGGTCAAGTAGGCATCATCAAGAATAGAAAACACACTACTGATGTACAAAATTATGGTGTTTTATAACTGAACACATTATATATTAAAAACTTGTCAGTCAATTGCAAAAAAAAAAGTGTAATATAACCAGAAAAGATTCTGTAAATAATAATTAAAATAACTGATGAGGTAAGAGAATTATCTTTTATGAACATAGCAAAAGGATTAGGATTCTTCATTATGAAAAGATGAGACGTGTTTTCAAGTGTTAATGTCATTGAATTATGTGACTGTGATTTTCCCCCAAATTGGAAACTACTAGAATAAGAAGGCTTGAATAAAAAAATATAGGCTGCACTGAAGCTCTGTCAATTATATTCCTAATAGATACCATTAGCCCTGAGAGGTGGTACAGATACTTGCTAAACAATTTATATAAAATTATGACTGCATAAAAAATTAGCTTGTTCCTAAAGGAAAGCATCTCTGAGCTCAGAGATTCATTGCAAGGAAAACCACTTTGCCTTTCCTGATGTTTTCTGTTGTATTAATACAGTTGAAGTGAACACTTGGTTCGACCTATAGTTGTACTTTTTTGTATTCTGTTCAAGGTACAAGAGAATCAAACTGACAAAGCACTTATGAAGAATGCTCCAGTCTATTTTCCTTAGGTGTATAAATACTAGGGTTTTTTTTTCTGCCCAAAGTCAATATTTCAAGTATTTTCCTACTTTACTATCATCATTTATAGCCCCTTCAAAGGGCCATTAGTGTTTCACAATATGTAATGCAGGGGTGCCCAATCTTTTGGTTTCCCTGGCCACATTGAAAGAAGAATTGTCTTGGGCCACACATAAAATACACTAACACTAACAATAGCTTATGAGCTAAAAAAATTGCAAGAAAACCTCACAATGTTTTAAGAAAGTTTATGAACTCATGTTGGACCACATTCAAAGCCATCCTGGGCCTCACGCAGCCCACGGGCCACAGGTTGGACAAGTTTGAGTCGTAACAAATGTAGTCACCTTCAGGGAAGCATTCACTACACGTTTTTTGCCATGCCACTGGGGAGAAGGCAAGTGTGTGATTCACTAGCCCTTTAGCTCATAAACATCCCTGTTGTGTCCTGCCTTCAGTTAAAAATCAGGAACATCAGCATGTGACTTGTTGCATAAGTATACAAACTCAGCCAATGTCTCATTATACCATTGACTTCACTGCCTCTAAAGTTCTGTGGCGTTTCCATAACAAACTCCAGCACATGCTGACTAGAGAAGAACCCCAGCAGACCACAGTGATTGACTTAATTTGGAGGTTAAAATGTTCTTTCTCTGGTAGTTTCTATTATCACTGTGACTTTTCCCGGGACATGAGATCAGTCTCCACATGCTTAACCCAGGGGAGTTAGGCCAGTTTTCTGTTACTGAAATTCACTTTGCTTATTTTCACTAGCAATCTGGTTTCATAAGCATAATCTTGTCAGACTGTATGGCATTTTTCTCCCTTCATTGTAGGAAATGATTGAGTGTGTGTGTTGGAGAAAGGATTGATGCTTTGCCACCTTTGGAGCGAGCCATTCTTTTGTGAGAAAGCTTGAGAATAATTAATTTATATTGGATTGAAAAGTAATTGGAAGCATTTTTCAGTTCCTTTTAATACACAGATTCTTATAGTAAAAGCATATTCATGTGAAATACACAAATTTTAGAAAAATACTTAATTGAGTAGATTTGGATAGTGGACTATTATACTCCAGAAAGGGTCTTTTATGTCTCTGCATTTGCACAGAATACTAGTGTATGGGCGTTTGCACTTGAATAATTCCCAAATTGGCACAAATTAGCAAATGCATGTGCTTGGTTCTTTTACATTCCTGTTTTCAATATCATCATACTTGATTTCCAGCAAGATCCTGAACACCTTGGTCACCAATTTTATCTTGAAAATGCTAAGCGTGCTTGTTCCATCTATATGCTGATGACCCTAAAGGTACATATCCAACTCTGATTACTCTCCGGGGCTTCAAATCTATATCCAGGCTCCTTCCTACCAACTCCAGCTTAAAATCAAACTCTTGATCTTTCCACCCAGACATGCTTCTCCGATCCCCAGTTGTTCATGCTGGAAACTTAAACATCACCTTTGATTTCTCTCTTGCCTTCACTTTCCACACCCAGTTTCTCAGAAACATATGATGGCTCTGCCTTGGATATATATTTAGAATTCAGCCTCTTTTTTCTTACCCCTCAGCCTCATCAGCCTAGTCATCTCTTGCCTAGAGATGACTTTGGCAGTAGCCTCCCCCCTGCTCTTGTCATCCTGCAGTTAGTGTGTTCTTCATGCGGCAACCAGAGTGGTATTTTTTAAAAAGTAGATCAGATTCTATCAGACCCCTCTGCTTAAAGTCCTTGTATTTTTCCATCAAGCTCATGAAAACATTCAAATGTATCATGGCCTATAAGGCCCTCCATTGTCTGGCTTCTGGCTCCTTCTCTGAACTCATTTCTGAGTCTCCCCATTGTCTACCCTTCTCCAGTGATACTGGCCTCCTTACTGGTTCTTGAATATGTTGAGCTTGTTCCTGTCTGAGGACCTTTGCATTCACCAGGAAGTTCTTTCCCAGAAACTCCCATGAGTCATGCCCCACCTCCTCAGTTCATGTCTGTTTTCAAATGCCGCCACCTCATTTTCTGACCACCCTATCTAAAGAGGCACCTTCGTCACTCTGTTCTTTTATCCTGCTGTATTTTGTTCATGACACTTATTACTTTTTGATACTTTTATTCATTTTTGTTTGCTTTGTCTTCTCCATTTTAGTATAAGTTCAGTGAAGGCAAAAATTTAATCTTTTTTTAAAACTTTATTCACTGCTCTATCCTTAGTGCCTAGAACACTGCCTAGCATATGGTAGTTATTCAGGAATGAAGGAATGAATGAGTGTGTGAGTGAATGAGTGAGTTAATACATTTTAGTCTTGATAATGAATATCCTAGAGCTTACTTCGTACTGGATTTTTTTCTGTCAGTCTTAAGCTTCAACTGATTCATTTAATGATAACTACATGTTTTGTGAAGATATAAAAATGGTACTGAATAATTACATGGCACTTTGTACTTTACATTCAACTTTGACATACATTGTTTTATTGTGTTAAATGTTTAAGAAGTCAGCCAAAGAAATTCCAGGCTAGTAATACAAAGACAAAAAGAAAAATGTTTATGAAAATGTTATAAGGAGAGTCACTGAAACTCAAATTCATGAAAATTAATAGTGTCCAGATCTTAGAAACACACACATGCATGCACACATGCTCACACAGAGTGAGAGATGAAAGGAATGGTTCAAGTCAAACATCAATAATTAAATTATCCTGAAATATTGTGAATGGGTGAAAGGACTAGATAAAAGTGGCATTCCACATCTGGAGATTGGAATATGGGAAGTCATGGTCAGAGACAGAAAATTATGTTCAAGGAACAGCAAGTTTTGCTTTGATGGAAAGAGACTCTATGACTGGAAGTTATGAAAAACTAAATGTGATAATATTTGTGTGTGTGTGTGTGTGTGTGTGTGTGTGTGATGATGGAGAGAGTGTGAGAGCAAAATTAAATTGTGGGAAGATTTAAAGCTATAGAACAAGAAACTCCTCCAGATTTTCAGAAGAGAACTGACAGAAGTGTAGAGAAGGATATACTACTTAATGAAATACAGAGTGGATTGAAAGGAGGTAAGGTGAGACACAGGGAGAGGAACCAAGGAGATTGCTGAAATGTTTCAAGAGATGGAAAAAGGGCAGAGTTCCAGATGAACTCTACACTTGAAATTGACTTCTTTCTCCCTGGTTCACAAATGAATAATCACAATGGCAATCTCAAGAGGAAAGTAACCAGGAAAATTGTACCCCAATGGAGATTAAGTAATCTGTGAGTTGACACCCCCATTTTCCCCAACATAAGCATTCTTGAGCCATACGGAGCTATAATAGAAGGAAACACATTTCCTGGATCAGCTCTTTGCCTCTACAAAGTAGCTTATGGCCCAAAGTATTGATCTATATCATTTGGTGCTATAAATTACTTAATAAATAGCTATCATATTTAATATAAGTAATTATTGTTACTTTTTAAAATATACCAACGAACTTGATCTTAGGATTTTTTTTTTCAATGACTCGAGCTGGTTTGCAGACCCCACTCCATAATTATAGACTTCCGTTCTTAAATGTTAGCTTCTTTGTTTGTCAGTATTATAGTTGTTTCTTTCTCACTGAGACAAATGTTCCTAACAAAAAGAGATAAATGTTTTGGGTGATGGATAGCCTAGTTACACTGATTTGATCATGCTACACTGAATACTTGTATCAAAATATCATAATACCCCATAAATATGTATAATTCTTACGTATTTACAAAAATTAAAAAAGAAAAATCTAACATGTAATTTTTGGTCCTCCCAATTCTTTGCTCTGAAATTTCTGAATTATATAACATTGGCATTGAAAGAGACCAAGAGATGTCATATCCCACCTGTAGGCAAGACCATATCTAAAATACATTAGCAAGATGAAAAGCTATTGCAGTACTTACTTCTAAGACTGCTTATCTCTGTTTCCACCAAGCTCAGGGCAGAGCTGTGGAGGAGCTGAAGTTTGTGTTTTGCCTTGTCCGTTGCTCACCCTTGCCACTCATTCTGTCTACCTCCTTCTTTGATCTTCCTTTCTCAGTTAATTACATCATTTGGAAATCTGGCCTTGTGAACTAATCACTTTCTCCAGGAACATTTGCATTTTAATAATAATCACTACTAGTCACCATGCTAAATGCTTTGCATACATTATTTCAAATTCTTAAAACAATCCTCTTAGTACTATCCCCATTTAACAACAAATAAATTGAGTCCCCGAGAACTTGAGTAACTTGGTTCAAAGTCACAGACTAGCACACATAATTAACAAGTACCAGGGTTTGAATTTATCTATCTGATTGCAATGTCTACATTCCTTCCATCACATCATACTAATTCTTGTAGAAACCTAAAGCCCTGAAGACTTAAAAAAGATGAAATTTCCAGAAGCTTACTTAACTGGTTGGTGAAAAATCTGATAAGGGGATAAGGATATTCCAGATGGGGTATCTCTGTTTATGTACTCCACATATTTAAAAGTCAGTCTGACTTTATCTCTGTCAGGAAGCACCTTTTGTTAAAACACTGTGATGCTGGGCTTAACTCTTCTTGGAGAGAGTCTTAGGTTCCTTGTTTCTCAGTACAGTTCATGAGTCTTGTTTGGCAACTGTACCCCAGTAGACACCCACATGTGTGCCTCATAAAAGGAGAGAAGAAAAGTACAGTCCTTCAGTTCAGGCACCTGGACAGCTTATGTGACTGTCTTGGGCTTCAGGCTTTACCTTTGGGTGGGACATATTTTTATGCCCACACAGTTCCATCAAGTAGCATCACATCAACTTGCACCTGTTTTACTCCAGAACTTCTTCCTTTCCAGGTCCCAGCCATCTTAGAGGCAGACCTGATTGTCAGAGGCTTCTTTGCATCATCAGAAAATTCTCCTTCATACCCTTGTGCCACATTGTCAGTTTCTTCTCATTTTTTTTTCCTCAGTGGCAATGGCTAAAACCGCCAGGGCCTCCATATTGCTTCAGACAGTGCTTCATCTGCTATTGTCATCTTGCAGATATCTTCCCTCAGCCTTTTAGCCTCATCTGTCTTCTCTTTAGTCACTTTGGAGGCTTTCCCCAGCTCCCTTCCACTGTACCCCACCTCTTTATTTAGCTCCTAGAACTGGGCACAGTGGTTGGCAGGACTTGACCAACACAGGGCACAATACAGCAGTTACCTTATATTCTTTCTTATGGCTAATTTCTCCATTGCCATTTCCTGAAGCCTTTTCAGTCATTCCTCAAGTATATTCATTCCTGTAGAAAACCAAGTCAGGCCAGGCACAGTGGCTCACACCTGTAATCCCAGCACTTTGGGAGGCCAAGGTGGGCAGATCACAAGGTCAAGATATCAAGACCATCCTGGCCAAGATGATGAAACCCTGTCTCTACTAAAAATCCAAAAATTAGGCGGGTGTGGCAGTGGGCACCTGTAGTCCCAGATACTCAGGAGGCCGAGGCAGGAAAATTTCTTGAAACTGGGAGGCAGAGGTTGCAGTGAACCGAGATCGCGCCACTGCACTCCAGCATGGGTGATAGAGTGAGACTCCATCTCAAAAAAAAAAAAAAAGAAAGAAAAGAAAACCAAGTCAATGTTGATTTTATTGAGATGTATAAGAGGGTTATCTTCTAAATTTAGCAGGGAAGAGGCAAATTTCTCTAGGAAAGTGCTATGTTGTCTCCTTCCTCAGCTAAGTTTTTGTAAAAGGTTGCCTTTGGGTTTTCCTTGTGGTTAAAAATGTGCAATTGCTTGTTTTGCAATAGGTTTTGTTCTGTGTTGCTACAATTTTCTCTTTTATATATTGTTTTGGCTTAAAATTAAATCCAGGAAAATGTGGAAGAAAAAGAAGTGAAATAATCTCACAGCTGCTACATTTTCCTGGAAGGCAAAGACAATTTTAAAGTTCATTTTAAAACATGAAATCATTGTTCTTTGAAACAGCTGTCTGGTCAAAGACCCCTTTGTGGAGTACATTTTTAAACAACAATTTCTAAAAACCACTAGGAGCTTTGTAAATATTTTCTTTATCTGGGTTATGAATTATTTTCAGCCTTTTGAGTAATTGTTAAAATGATGAAACTTACTGGAATAAAACAATGTCTGTTTTTTGTTTTGTTTTTAGGGGAAAGAGGAAAATGTCATTGGGCTATTGAGATTTACTTGGTACCTTGACAATGAAGTCTAAATAAATTATTGTTAGTGTCCTTCTTAGCAATCCATTCACCATCCTTTTTTTTTCTCTCTGTGATGCCCGAATATAAGCCTCATGAGAATAGGGACCTTATCTCTGTTCATCACTATGTACCACTAAGGGCCTAGCACAATACCTGGCACATAGCTTCTCAACACATGTTTATCAAACAAATAAATCAAGAAATGAATACCATAAGGACATTATACAGAATGACTTGTCATGTAATCAGTTCCATAATTCATTTGTCCTTCCATTATCTTCTACGGAGACACTTGGCATGGAAGTGTCCCTTAATAGAAACTTTCAGGTTGAAGATATGCCTAAAAATTGCTACTGTTTTTACTAGTCCATTACGGTTCTCTTATCCATGATTTTTATGTAAATCAAGTCTAAGTTGTTTATACTTTTACCGCCTCTGAGGACAATAAATCCCACAAATAGAAGGGAGTTATGGTTCAACTCAATGGATGTATAAGTAAGGCATTAAGTGAATACAGAGGAGAGAATAATTTACACAATTATTGCTAAGTGGGCTCAACTCAGAGGAAGGAATATTCCAGTTAAGGCTGTAAGGGTAAGTAGAAATCTACCAGGTGGTGAAGCAGTCAGGGGCATAGAGGCAACAGTGCATGAAAAGGCCTAAAGGGATGAAGGGCATGCCATACAGTCCCTGACCTCAGGACCATCACCAGCACTGTCATTATCTGTCTGCTGAAATATCACTCATGCAAATCACAGGTTGCCATTGAAGTGCGTGTTTTTTTTTAAATTGAGAATGATATTTTTTCTTTGAAGAGTCAGTTATATCCATTATGTTGAAAACTGTCAGTTCACCTGAAATGGCCTCCCCAAACAAGTCACTCTATAGCCAAGCTTCATGGAGACCAGGTTTTACCAACTTTTGCAGTAAGACTACTGATGTGGCCCAGACTTTGGGCCATAAATAATTTTGTGCAAAACTCACCCCATCCCAATCTCACTGAATGTTAGCAGTGGGGTGCTGCAGAATCCGAATGAAGGTGGTGGTGGTGGTGGTGGTGGTGGTGGTGGTGGTGGTGGTGGTGGTTTCCCTGGTGGGACCAGGGGGCGCAGCCTCTTGGGCCCAAGCACATTTAGGCAACCCTATTTACAAAGGCCCAAACTTCCCGGATGCATCCAAGACATCTTTTTGAAGCCTCAGAAGGAGCAGTAGTATGAAGATCTATTTTTCCATGTAATAAAGGCCCATATAAAACTTTTCAAAATCATTTCATGGAACTGACTTTGATATGACTTGACATGAGTTTAAATAACAGTAATGATAATACCAAGAGGTAATAATTTAGAAATAATTTGAAAGCTGAGTTTTATGGGGAACCATTACATAAAACCATTGGCACCATGATCCTACCACTCTCATTCTTTTAAAATTTTCCTCCACCCTTTTCTCTTTCACCGTATCTTAATGTTGATTAACTAACACAGACAGCCCCAACGCAGTCCCAGGCTCTTAGAGCTCACATCTAACTTCCTCTGGGTGTTTGTGGGATAACATGAATCTACAGCTGTCCATATTATTTCACGATTGTTGTTTTTTGGCTTCTTGACCTATGTTATGCCTTCTGGGATAAGATGCTGCTTACCTTGCATTGACAGTTCCTCAAAGATCTTATTCTTTGGAACTTTTAAAGTGAGTTTTTTATATATTATTATTATTTAGTCATTAACTCAAATGAAAGATCCCACACAGAATAATTCTTATAAGTAGTAAATATGGAAGGAAGAGGCCAAGCTAGGATAGACTGGGCAGCAATTTTTCCTGTCACGTGAAAAGGCATGGCATGGGTGGACCAACGGCCTCTCTATTTATTCCTCCGATTTTAGAAATGCTGAGTGTCAGCAGGCTATTACCATATATTCTGACCTAATAAATGAGACAGACTGAGAATAATTGTGGTTCTCTCTGCTTTCTTCACCAGCTCCTTTTATTCCATTCCACTCCTTTCATTGCTTTGCGCTGAACGAAATGTGGATTGCAACAACAACTTTTTAAAAATGACATTGTAATATTGGCTAATTTGCCTGCTATTGGTTATGCCCAAGTAGACACATGACCTGTGGCTGTTTGGCTTGTCCTCCTATGGGAAAATAGTTTAATGAAGCTAATAAGTTGTAATAAAATAAAATAAATTCACATGGCACCCAGCGTCACAGCCACAAGCAATATGGTTATTATTTATTACCCTGAGACACCAGCCCCACATCTCCAGCTGCCTACTGGGCATTTTCACTGTGAAGGCCTTCTGTCACTTCCTCTTTAATCTGTCTGGAACCAAAACCATCACCCTCCTTTCAAAGCCATTTCTCACTATTGGAGTTTTAGGGGGCCAATTAATCACACCAGTTACTTCCCCTGTCTAGTTAAAATTGTTGCTGTTGCTATTTTTAGAAGCAGTACACAAAAAGCAAACAGATAAGGCATGAAACAAATAGATCTAGATCTGTGGCCAAATGTCTTCCTCATACTTCAACTCCCAGTAATCGCAACCACAGCTGAGCAACCACAGGCCTCTACCAGAGGACAGAGCTCACCAGAACATCTTGGAATAGGAGAGAAATGCCTGTGTCCTGCAGGCACATCTTGCTCAATTTCTCCTTTATAGCTCACCAGTCAAATCAGCCATTCCTCCTCTTTTGAGGGGAAGACAATGAAGGCTAAGGAAAAGGGACCAAGAGCTGAAGTCCCTTCAAGAGGCCAAGAGATCAAGTTCCCACTAACTCATCACTCCCGCATTTTCTATTTTTGTTTCGATATTTTCTTTGTTTATATGACATCAAATTATTTTAGCATTTGGGGATGAGTAAAAATAGTTAGATATTAAACATCCTATATTGTGAGAGGTTTCTACCATTCAAATTGTAATCTATTTTCTTCATGACCTTTTTCATCATAAGTAAGACCTCCACAGTTATAACCAAAATTCACACTTTCAGCTCATTACTCGTTACTGTGATTAATGCTGACAAGAACCTGGCACCATGGCCATTGGCAGCCAGAGAAGGTCAGGACTAGTGGTGACTCAGCTGACTCTGCAGCTGCACTTACAGTAAATGTGTTTTGCAATGCTCTTATATTTAAAAATATTTTCTACAAATTTTAATTTTATTTAATTTTCTATTCATGTTTTATTATTTGCTCTTTGCTATATCAAGAGAAGGAAATAACATAGATCAAATATCAAATCAACTGAGGTCCAAAAAACTCTTCCCTTTGGCAATGAATCATGGTACTTTGAGACAAAAGGCAACAGTCAACCTTCAATTTAAAATGGTTGTTACATTGATTTTTGAGGATGCTATAGAAAGGTAAGGGAAAAAAGTATATATAATATATAAATATATACATATACACGTGCACACACACACACACACACACACACACACATATTTTTTGAGACAAGATCTCACTCTGTTGCCAGGCTGTGGTGCAGTGGCACTATCACAGTTCATTTGCAGCTTCTAACTCCTGGGCTCAAGCCATCCTCCTGCCTCAGCCTCCCAAAGTGCTGGGATTATATGAGCCGCTATGTCTGACCAAGGAAAAGTATTTTAAATAAATGAGTGATACTAAGCTAATTCAACCATTGGTGAACACTTTATTCTGTCATGCATTCATTGGAAATTATTTACCAAACGCCAGCACTATGCTTCGGTTCTAAGAGGAACATGTTCCCTATTCTCATGGAATTCACAGTATAGCAAGAGAGGCTGATAACAAACAGTAATTACTTAATCATAATTGCTAATTACAACTTCTGTGATAGTTTGTAATAAAGTGACCTGTCCATTAGGGGAATTCAGGGAATGGTCAAAACTAATACTAGAAGAATGGATAGAAATAGAGTAGGTGAAGGGAGAAGGGGAGATTGTTCCAGGCAGACTGAACAGCACATGCCAAGACCCTGAGGTAGGAAGAAGCTTTGTGTGTTCATGGAACTGATAGCTGGAGCCTGATGGGCAAGAATCAGGGGCCAGGTCATTTATGATCCTACAGGCCATGTTAGGGTTGCTTTGTCGGTCTTTAATGCAGCAGGAAACCACTGAAGGGGAGTAATGTGGTTCAGTTTGGCTGCAGAATGGAGAATAGAGAGGAACAAGTGCAGGAGATAGTTTTTTGTGATACAGATAAGAGGTGATGATATCCTGGACTAGAAAGAAGGAATAGAGGAACAACCAGGAGCTATTAACTGGCTGTATTGACAGAACGGACTGATTGGAAATGAGGTAGGGGAGAAAGAGATGTCATGAATGATACCTAGGTATATGGCACAAGCATCTGTTTGGAAGAAGCTGCCATTTACTAGTAGGAGGGAACTATGGGGGAAGAGAAGATTTGAGAGCACATCCAGATTTCAAAATCTGAGGTATCAAGAGAACAACTGTAGCTCAGAGGAGATGTCTGGCATTTATTAGTGGTCAGTTTATATATATTATTAAATGCAAGTAGTCTCTTAGTATTTCTCATAGAAAGTTATCTTAGGAAAAAATCCTAGTTGGCACTAATGCCTTGGTCTTTAAATTTTTCATTAAGTTGCATTTCCTAAAATATATTTTTGGGAGTTTCACATTTCTATTCATGAGTGAGATTGGTTTATGGTGATATATTGAAAAGTTTGTTCCTTTTAATACTAGCCCCAGGAGAAGCTCAAGGGGGAAAAGAAAAGATTCAAGAGTGAAGTCAGCTTCGGAAGTCCAGTATAGCCCATTCATTTCTTGGAGATTTAAAATATGTATTAGACTATTATAATTTCTGAGAGGTTCTGAATAAAATAAGCTTACTCTTCAAATCTGGGGAAAAAGGCTTATAAAACTCTGAAGTCAGAACTATTCTGGAGAAAATTGTTTTAAAATGTTCCAATTTATCCTGTAGATACTAGTCAGATGGGATTTTATTATTTTGGTGTTATATTTCCTATACATAACATCCATAATTGATACAAATTTACTATCATAAAAGCATACATAGAATCTCTTAAGATAATGTAATCTTTTGTCTGTTAACTATATGTCATCTCATTTCTAATTTTGTTTGTTTTCTCATCTTTTGTATTACAGAATTCTGTTTTATTGTCTGATTCATTAAAGAAGAAACTCCTAAATGTAACAATAACATATTTAGTTATCCATAGTAATTCTTGACTTTATAAAATATTATATTCTTCTCTGCTTAGTTTTATAATTTTCCAGCTTGTTCAATTTAATGCTGACAATCTATTTTTTGTTTGTTTTTAATAATAAAGCATACATGATTGTGGTTTTGTCTCTGAATAGAGTTTTGGCTGCATGTCCTAAGTTTCAATACTGTGTGTAAGGTTGTTTGTTTAGTGTGTAATCATACTTTTGAGTTACTATTTGACAAAAATTTGCTTGGAGTTTTAATTTATTTGAAGTGTTTTTGTTGTTCTTTTCTGTTTTAACTTTTATCATCATTTGTAGTTTTATTGTACTGTTGGGTTTTCTTTAACTATAGATATGTGAAAATAGAAATATTATCTGTAAGATAAAAGATAATTTATAGTCCTAATTAAATTTATATTATTAGCATCATAGGTTTGATGATTAATTTGTGATAATGTAAGATCTTCGTGTCATTAATTTATTGTCAATAATCTTTGAAGAATTTTGGATGCTAAGAAAATACTGGTGAGAGTAGTCAGTCAACGAGCACCTACTATATAATGTAAATGCTAGGAATATATTGGTGAACATTTAAAGCTCCATCAATGGACTTGTGTTGTAGTTAGATGAGATAGCAGATAGTTAACATACCTAATTTTACATACAGATAAGTGTTATGATGAAAACAGAATAACAAAAAGAGTAAGAATGGGTGAAGGAGGGCAGGATTTTAGCTAGAGGGGTTAGAGGAGGCTTCTCTGGGGGATATTAGTGGATTATCAATGTGAATGAGATAGAATGTCATTCCCAGCAAAAGGATTGGCGCCTCCAAAATCCCAAGGAAGAAACATGCTTGGCATATTTAAGAAACTGCATGCCATCCCACTACTGGGTATATACCCAAAGGATTATAAATTATTCTACTACAAAGACACATGCACACGTATGTTTATTGCAGCACTATTCACAATAGCAAAGACTTGGAATCAACCCAAATGTCCATCTGTGACAGACTGGATTAAGAAAATGTGGCACATATACACCATGGAATACTATGCAC
>NW_016804151.1:1346036-1360056 GCF_001698545.2 Rhinopithecus bieti
AAAAAAAAAAAAAAAAAAAGAAACTGCAAAAAAAAAGCCAATGTGGCTGGAGCAGAATGAGCAAGGGAAGAATGAAAATGAATATTTGAAACGGAGGAGGGAAATGAGGGGGCAAGAAGTCCAGATCTTTTTCCACTCACCATGAGAAGTGGAGGATTGTAAACAGGGTGGTGATAAAATATATGATCTCTGTGGCTTCTTTGTGGAGAGTGGAGCAAGAAAAGTGTCAAGAAGATGTTATAAGTTGTGATAATCATCCCAATGAGAGAAGATAGTGACTTGGATATGGGAATCTGTAGGTCAGGGGAGATATCTGAACTAACCCATCTTTAAATGATATTAGAGGCCACCGTTGGAGAAATTGAGAGTAAAGTAGGCCATGAGAGAGCCCTGGGACACTCCAGAATTTAAAGGCCTATAAGAGGAAGAGGAGACAAAAAGAGATTAAGAAGCTGTAGTCAGTGAGGTAGAAGTATGGGAGTCAGGTGGGTGTGATATCACAGAAGTCTGGAGGAGAAAGTGTTTGAGGACAGAGCGGGAGTGGTTAACAATGCCAAATGCTGCAGTAAAGCTAAGTCATGTGAAAACAGGGAATTGACAATTTGTTTGGGCAAGATGTAGATCACATGACCGTGAAAAGAGCTGTATCTATAGAGTAGCAAGATTACAGCCCTCACTTGGGTGGACTGAGGAAAGAACAGAGAGGGAGAGAATGGAAAAATAATTCAAGATAACTCAAGAAGTTTTTCTATAAAGGGAAATAGAAATAGGGCAGTTACTGGGAGTGGAGAAAGGTCCAGAGAAAGTGTGTGCGTGTACACGTGTGCACACCTGTTTTCAGATGGCTGCTTTTAAGGCATGCTAGTATACAATATGAATGATCCAAGCAGTTGAAAGGAAGAAACCGTATAAAAGGAATGAACACAGGATGGAAGTTCATGCAGACCTTAGGAGAGATAGGACCCCATGTCTCAGTTGAAGGCTTGGCCTTCCATTATACAAGATGAAGGCAGAATCTGTGGTTGCAAATGTAGGTAGTCCCATGGATTTTTTGGAAAGAAGATGGATTATTCTTATCTGATTATGTATTTTTTCACTGTGAAGTGTGAAGCAAGATTCTCCATTAAGTGTGAGTGAAGGGTATGTTAGAGATTTGAGGGAAGAAAATGTGTGTAGTAATAATCATCTGGTAAAGTGAGAAAGTGTATTTACTACAGAATTGTAGTAAGGATGTCTGGAAGGGCTGGGTGCTCATTTGATAATTATAACTTTGAAGTGAGTGCAGTTAGCACAGTTGTATAGTTTTGCTCTTGCATGAGGCCTGGTTTTATAGGAGGCCATGTGCACAGGACCTAAAGGCAGTGGAAATAATAAATGATAAAAATGTTTGAATTTTGGATATTTTTCTTATATATTTACCTTATGTTTGGCATTGGGTTAAGCAAGCTCTTCACATATATAAGCTCATTTTTCATTATAATAAGCCTCAAGTTGATATTATAATCACCATTTTATAGGTAGGTTAACAGATTCAGAAAGGTTGCCGTATGCAGTGTCACATAAGATAATAAATGGCACAAAATGGATTTGACCAGGTGTTCATGGTCTTTAATATATCCTACATTTTACTTATCTTACATTAGCAAATATTTATTGTCCAGAAAACAGGCAAAACTTCCACCAATATCTTTTCTTCCGTCTGGAGATTTGTGATCGGCTGCTGATATCTCAGTTTCTGAAAATCCTTTTAAAATAGAGCAAATGCATAGGAGGGCTAAAAGGATGTTGCATTAATTAGAAACCTATTCATATGGGAAACACTTGAAAATATTGGCTGAAGGGTTGGCTTGGAGAATAGCAGACTTCACACACACACGTATATTCCTTACATGCAACTATTAAGTTGGTGCAAAAGTATTGTGGTTTTTGCAAAAACTGCAATTACTTTTGCTCTAACCTAATATGTGGTTTGTGAAAATGTTTATCAAGTCATGGTTTCATAAATTACACCCATTTTAAATTCACTAGACAAGTCTACTATTTTAAAAAAATGTGCAATGCATCTGTTGAAAACATACATTTAAGACCCTCCCAAAAAATGGCTAATTAACATATGAAAAAAAATTTCATTTCACTGGCAACCAGAAATTGTAAAATAAAACAGACATCCAGACATAATGATTGGGCTTTCAGAGTAGGAGACATGAGAAAGGTTCATGACAGGTGGTAATGAGGAATCTGTCCTTCTCGTGTAATACATGTGGCCAATTGTGCGTGCAGCCTCCCTGGAGGCCAGTTTAGGAATCTGCATTAAATGCCTTAACTAGGTGCAAACCTTGTGGCCCAGAAATTCCACTCCTAAAAGTTTATTTTTATCAAATGATTCAATAATTGTGCAAAGGAATTTGTTCAAAGATTTTGAAACATTGTTTATAATTGCCAACATTCACTATCTACGCTCAGATGTTTGAACAGCTGTCATAGGTAAGGGAATTAAACTTTGGATTTTTAACACCCAAAGATATTCTTATGAAATGTGAATGAAAGTTACACATATAGTCAAAACACGGTCTCATCATGCAGTCCTGTTCTCTTCAGTGTGACACTTAAAAGCCTTTTACCTAAGGCATAAAATTTCTCATACTTCTTTTATAGCATTGAAGTGACTTATTTCTTTAAACTAAAACACATAGTTCAGCTTGGTTGTAATAGTGGAATTATTCAGAAGCTCATATCTGCATGATTGCAGCTGAAATAGACTAAACAAAAAAATGCAGTCAGTACAAATTGCTGCGGGTTATCTATACAGCTACAGCATGTGGTGAGAACCTGGAAGCTTCATCGACAGAATTTATGAGACTTCCAGTAAATCAGCTCAATTCAGTGTTTTAGACCTGTATCCAACTCTCCTTGGATGTCTAGACACAGCCTAAGATGAGGCTTCGAAAATGGGTAAAAATGAAGCAGCCAAAGCCACCAGAAGCCTTTGACCCTCTTCTAATGTTTCAACCAGATAATTATTTTCCCTCTCAAGAATTTGGCTGTCCTTTAAGGGGAAAAAAAATTAAGATTTTCCAGTGAAGAGCCCCTGAAAGAAAATACTCTGGAGAAAGGTCAGTGAGAATGGGCCAAAGCTGAATTCTTCAGATCTATTCAGAGAATGTGGAAAGTCTGCACCCTCTACTTTCTGTGCCTTCCAGCTGGCCACGCGCTCCCATGACATTTGTCCAGCTCTGCCTTCCCCATACCTTTACATAGTAAAGGAACTCATACTGTGGAGTGGAAAGACCTCCAAATGGAAACCTAATTGGTAGCTAAAAGCTATGGTAGAAAGGTAATTAGATAATCAAAAACTGATGAATTTTGATTCTGTCAAGATAATCCATCACGCTTTCTGCTCTAAAGCAAAGATATAACTTCTGAAAATTTCCAACAATAAACTTTCATGCTTGGAGAATATATTTCTTTTAAATATGTCCCTCTTTTAATTGAAATGACTCATTCTGCTTGTTTTGGTTTATCCTTTTAAACTTTAATATCTTAGGTTTTCTATAAAAGTTTAGCATCTGGTCAAAATGAAAAGGTAGTTTAAAAAATAAGCACTGTCCAAGTTTATTCCATTGTGTTTTCATTCATTTATTTGTCCATTTTCGTATTCATTCATTCAACAAGTGTTTGTTTTATGGAGGCTATAAACCAAGGATTGGGGTAAACCCAGATTATGCCACTTATTAGTTATGTGATCTTGGGAACACCCTCTAATCTCTCTGAATTTCAGTTTCCTCATCTGTGAAACAGCTTTACTACCAACTTTACAGGATTGCTATAAAGAGTAAATGAGATTATTTCTCTTTTAAAATGGTAAAAAGTTAGGCCAGGTGCAGTGGCTCAAACCTATAATCCCAGCACTTTGGAAGGCGAACACAGGAGGATTGTTTGAGCTCACAAGTTCGAGACCAACCTAGACAACCTGACAAAACCTCATTTCTACAAAAAATACAAAAATTCACCAGGCGTGGTGGTGCAAGCCTGTAGTCCCAGCTACTCAGGAAGCTGAGGTGGAAGAATGGTTTGAGCCTGGAAGGTGGAGGTGGTAGTGAGCCAAGATCGCGCCACTGCACTACAGCCTGGGCAGCAGAGTCAGACCTTGTCTCAAAAAAAGTAAAAAGTTAGAAGTTTCACTTTCCCCTTTCTCTGTTTATTATTTATTGTTATACCCCAAAAGTCATACACAACAAAGATGGGAATCCTCAAAGACACAGAAAAGTAGAGATGTCAGTCAACATTTGCAAGACTTATAGAGTGAACTGGATTGAAAATCTATCAGTGACCAGTGCCTGCTTTGCCCTGATTAAGAAAAATGAGGTCAAACAAGAAGACAACCCAAAGAAGCCTCTACATATCTTCACTACATCAGCCTGAGAAATGTAGGCACTGTGCCCACCAGAAATCCAGACAGGGAGCTTTGAACTATAGGGCGAACTCAAAAAATGAATCCAAGTAAGAATTTACAATGGGGAAGTCCAGGTAGAAGATGCCTGATGATAAATATTTATTCAAGATAAATATGTAGAGTTCCATCTAATAAATGCTTAAATATAACAAAATTGAATACAATTAAAAGAAGGAAAAGATGTGAAAATATTCAGAAATAATATGTCAGTAATTCTAGATAGATTAGCAAATGTCATGAAGAAAGCGACAGAAAGTAAAAGCTTCTAAATTCTTCAAGAAGTCAGAGATTATTTGTGTATTCCTGAATTTGTGTGTGTGTGTCTGTGTGTATATACACACACATACATATACATATATACAAAAATGAATTCAAGAATGATTTTAAAACTGAAAGATAACTGCCAAAATACAGAAACCAAAAGTCAGCTTATTTGTCAACAAAACAAAAGAGACAGTCAAGGGCATTTTAAGAAAGCAAATTGTATCTCCAAATGATAAAACTAAGGCTAAGCGTACAGTCATGGCAAGAAATAAACATGATTGAAACTTTCCTAATCAAAGATGATGATTTTCTGATTGGGATTAAAACCAAAATCCAATTATACTGTTGACATTTATAACAGGACTTTAAAAAAAGTAAAACAAATGGGTAAAAGTAAAAAAGGAAACAAAGATAGGTGAGGCAAATGCAAAGAATAAGTGAAAAGACTTTGAAATACTATACAAAAATATTGTATTATATTTTATACAATATGTAATGAAATCAGAACAAACAACTTCATTTCTATAAACATACTAAAATGCTCAAAAGTCCTTAGTAAGCAAAAGTCTTAAAGCATTGATGGAGAATCTCTTTTAAGTTATAAAATTAGCAAACATACTTTAAAGATGACAGTCAATATTTATGGGTATGAGATTCATTACTCAATAAATATCTGTTGAATACCTACTAGTGCTGATCACTTTGTGAGACCTTGGGGTATAGTGTAATCAAATCTAGTCATCCAAATATCTCTTTTAATTTATTAGAGGGGTTGGAGCAGAGCCACAGGGCAACATTCAGTTCACTGCCAAGATGATGCCAGCATTCAGACAAGTCTCTCCACCAAAGCACTAGTTGTGTGATTCCTTCTGGATCCCTTGGCAGATGATTTTGCTTGCAGGCTCAAAGACCAAATGGACTGAAGCCAAACCCCTTGGAGGACTGGGTCATCTCCAGGTTTGAACCTGGGAGCAAGCTTGGTGGATCAGTCACCTCGCTGTCATTCTATACTCTCGAAACAACCCTCTTATGTCTAGGTCTTCATCAATGTTTCACAAACTCCTACCTGAATACTGAGGCTCACAAAAGAGACTTCTGACTGTACAGGGATATGGAATTCTTGTTGCTGTAGGGGTATATTGGCAGGTGACCTTCTTTTCCACCATCCTGGTGATGCCACACCTCCCTTTCCAATTATTAGGGTCTTGTTTCATGCTATTCAATAAGATATTATCATTTCCTTAGTTAAAAAAAATTCATTTCTATGTATTTTAAAGGCTTTGCTCCTAATGTGAATGGAGTCTTTTCCCATTTCCTAAGTTATTGGTAGTACTGAGAAAAGCAATTGATTTGTATATATTCGTCTTGCAGTTAATGTTAACGTTTTAAACATAGCATCTTGGCTGGGCACAGTGGCTCACACCTGTAATCCTAGCACTTTGGGAGGCCAAGGCAGGCAGATCACCTGAGGTCCGGAGTTCGAGACTAGCCTGGCCAACAATGTGAAATCCCATCTAGACTAAAGATGCAAAACTTAGCTGGGCCTGGTGGTGCATTCCTGTAATCCCAGCTACTTGGGAGGCTGAGGCAGGAGAATTGTTTGAACCTGGGAGGCGGAGGCTCCTGTGAGCCAAGATCATGCACTCCAGCCTGGGCAACAGAGTAAAACTCCATCTCAAAAAAAAAAAAAAAAAAGCAACTTATTAATTTTGGTAGTGTTTTGTTAAATACTAACACTTGGATTTTTCAATTCTTCTTGAGTTAATTTTGGTAATTTGTATTTTTTAAGATATTGTTAATTTATTCCAAGATTCTTAATTTTTTGCCATAGGGTTGCAAATAATATTTAAATTTTTTCAACCTCTTCTATATTTGTGATTATTATCCTATTGTTTCTCATTTGCAATCTTGTATACTTTTGTTTTCTCATTTTCCCCCTTAATTAGGATTGTAAGTGTATTATCTACTGGTAAAGGGAAAATACATGTGGATGTCCTTAACCTCTGTTATTTTTATATTTCCTATTTCCTTAATTTTGGCTTTAATCTGTGTTAATTCTCTCTGTTGGTTTATTTTGTTTTTTAAAAATCATTTTATAATTTATCTAGATGAATACCAACCTTCTTTTCTAAATGATGAGCATATTTAAGGTTATACATTTTCCTACAGCCTTTGCTCCTTTGGATATGAAGTGTTTATATCTTTATTGCTTTCTAAATAATTTTTACTTTTGGTTCCTTCTGTCATACAAAGTTTATCTGGGAGTATGTTTCTCACATTTTTCTTTTATACTTCTTTTTTATTAGAACTTCATATGCTTCAGTTGTATCTTTTCTCATTAATTCCACCTGATTGTACTTTTGATGTACATATTTATGTCTTTCTAAATCTCAGGGAAAGTTTCTTTTTAAAAAAAATTTGTCTTTTATAATTGTTTTTCTCCTTCTATCTTCCTCTTCTTGTTTTCTGGAGCTCCTGTTGTTCACAAGTTAGACGTTCTGGGTCTTTCCTCCACACCCTCAACATTTCTGTCTTTTTATATTTTTCCACTTCTATTAGATCTTCAAAGCTGCTAATTCTAGTCTCAACACTGATCAGCCTTTCTTGCTATTTATCTACTCAATGTTTTAATTTAAAACTGACTTTTTAGTTCTAGGAAGTCTTTTTTATTAATGCTGTTCATGTGCCTCTTCAAGTCCTTATTTTCCTCTGTCTTCTGCTTCCCCCAAAGGTTCTCCTTCATTGACGGACTGCTGTAATTGCTTTCCTCATTCTTTCCCTCTCTGACTGTTAGCTTCTTTAGGTATCCTTTAATTTTCATTTGTTCATTGTGGCACAAGTCCAACTGCTGGATGCTTTAAGTGGGCTGATCCCACAAGTATGGGAGGCACAGATGTCTCAATTGTCATGGGCCAGTAATAGGCACTGCTATGGGACACTCGGGGGAGCCTTCTGCATTACGGTAGAAAAACTTAGCCCCTCCACACCTTCTTAGGACCGGAGGGTCAGGCCCACTCAAAGGTCCTGCAGTCATCAAAGACAGCTCGGCCAAGAATCTGATGTTTGTTGGTTCTTGTCCTAAAGCTAGAAAGTGCCACAACAGATGTCTTGCTCTTCCCACCCTGTCTACCTGAGTACCACTCCCAATATCTGCTTGACTTGAGAAAAGAGGACCTGTTTGAAGTGAGTAAGAAGTGGAGAGGAAATGGAACACTCCTAAGCCATCATCTTCCCAGAAGCCCCAGGGGATATAATGTTGAATATAAAAATGATACATTCCTCATTCTGTTGGAGTTTATGGGCTACTTGAGAATGTAGATATTAATCAAAATAAATAACTACATATAAAAGCAAGAGAGAAAAAAAGAAGGAAGGAAGGAAAGAAAGAAAGAGAGAGAGAAAGAAAGAAAGAAAGAAAGAAAGAAAGAAAGAAAGAAAGAAAGAAAAGAAAGAAAGAAAGAAAAAGAAAAGAGAAAGAAGGATAAAAGAAAACACATGCATAATTCTGAAATCACAACTGTGTTGAGTGCTACAAAGGAAAGGTAAATATAATAGAAAGGGGAAAAATGTATGACAGAGGAGCTGGCCTGGTAGGACTGTCAGGGAAGTGATGCCTGACAAAGTGACGACTGAGTTGAAATCCCAAGAAAGAGTAGGAATTAACTGTGCAAAGAGAGATGGAAAGACAGCTGCAGGCAGAGAGCAGCATATTCAAAATCACTGGAAGTAAGCGTGGCACATCTGACACACTGGAGGAACTGAAGAAGGCCGAGGTGGCTGGCACAGAAAGAGCAAAGTGTCAAAGAAACTGAAGAGGAACATAATGACTGCCCAGACCCTGGGGGTTTTGTGGGCCGTAATAGGGAGTGTGGCCTTTTTCCTAATAGCAGGTAGCCATCGGAGTGTCTTACTTCAGAAGATCATGAGGATTTAGTGCAGATAACAAATGTACTTATTTATTTAACATCAACTTATTTTATTTTATTTTATTTTATTTTATTTTATTTTATTTTATTTTATATGTGCGCGTTTGTTATATGGGTATATCACATGATGCTGAGGTTTGGTGTACAAATGATCTCATTACCCATGTGGTGAGCATAGTATCTAGTAGGTGGTTTTTCAACCCTTCCTCCCTTTTTCCTTCCCCATCTGGTAATCCCCAGTGTCTACTGTTCCCAACTTTATATCTATATGTACCTAATGTTTAGCTCCCACTTATAAGTGAGAACGTGCAGTATTTGGTTTTCTGTTTGTGCATTAATATTATTAGGATAATGACCTCCAGCTCCATCCGTGTTGTTGCAAAGGACATAACTTTGTTCTTTTTACGGCTGCATAGTATTCCATAATGTATATGTACCACATTTTCTTTATCCAGTCCACCATTAACAGACACCTAGGTTGATTCAATGTCTTTGCTATTATGAAGAATGCTGCAATGAGCATACAGACACATATGTTTTTTTGGCAGAACAATTTATTTTCCTTTGGGTATACATACCCAGTAATGGAATTGCTGGGTCAAATGGTAGTTCTTTTTTTAGTTCTTTGAGAAATCTACAAACTGCTTTCCCACAGTGGCTAAACTAACTTACATTCCTACCAACAGCATATAAGTGTTCACCTTTCTCCTCAGCCTCACCAACATCTGTTATTTTTTGGCTTTTTAGTCGTAGCCATTCTGACTGGTGTGAGATGGTGTCTCATCATGGTTTTGATTTGCATTACTCTGATGATTAGTAATGTTGAGCATTTTTTCATGTTTTTTGATTGCTTGTATGTCTTCTTTTGATAAGTGTCTGTTCATGTCCTTTGTCTACTTTTTAGTGGGGTTATTTGTTTTTCACTTACTGAATTATTTAAGTTCCTTATAAATTCTGGATATTAGACCTTTGTTAGATGCATAGTTTGTAAATATTTTCTCCCATTCTGTAGGTTGTCTGTTTACCCTATTGATAGTTTCTTTTACTGTCTAGAAGATCTTTTGTTTAATTAGGTCCCTCTTGTCAATTTTTATTTTTGTTGTAATTGCTTTTGAGTATTTAGTCATAAGTTCTTGCCAAGATCAAGTCCAGGAAGGTATTTTCTAGATTTTCTTCTAAAGTTCCCCACCTACAACCATCTGATCTTTGACAAAGTTGACGAAAATAAGCAATAGGGAAAGGACTCCCTCTTCAATAGATGGTACTGGGATAACGGGCTAGTCATATGCAAAAGAATGAAGCTGGACATTTACCTATCACCATATAAAAAAATTAACTCAAGATGGATTAAAGACTTAAATGTAAGATATAAAACTATAACAATCAGACAGCAATTTAAAAGAGGCCATGGGATGCTGGGAGACCAATGAGGAGGCTATTGTATAATAATAGTCCAAAAGAGAGGTGATTATAATAACAATTTAAAGAGGATACTTTTAGGTAGTAAAATAGAAGAAAGGTGATAAAGAGTGAAAGGTGTACAAAATACTCCTAAAGTATCTGAATTACACCACTAAAATGGGAACATTGGAAGAAGACCAAGTTGTAAATCACCTGTTCAGTTTCTCACGTCAAGGTTCCTTGGCAATACTCGAAAGCAGAAGTCAATAGGCAGTATGACTCTGGGGAACATCTAGACAGATGTAAACACATGGGCCTTCTGAGTTTAGGTGGAGATGGAGGCTCTTAGGCATAAATGAGCACACCTGGGGAGAGAATAAGGGAGAAGAAAGCTTGTTAATCTTGTATACTGTTAGTGTGTCTAAACTGGACTATCTTTTCTGGAAAGGTAATTGGGAGTTTGTTTTTAAGAATGATCATAACTTTAGACTGGGAATGGTAGGTCACTCCTGTAATTCCAGCACTTTAGGAGGTCGGGGCAGGAGGATAGCTTGAGTCCAGGAGTTCATGACCAGCTTGGGCAACACAGTGAGACCTTGTCTCTACTAAAAGTAGAAAAATTAGTTGGGTGTGGTGGCACATGCCTGTAGTCCCAGCTACATGGGAGGCTGAGGTGGAAGGATCACTTGAGCCCAGGAGTTTGAGGCTACAGTGAGCTATGAGTGTGCCACTGCACTCCAACTCAGGCAACAGAGAGATGTCCTGTCTCTAACAAAAAACAAAAACAAGAAAACATTAGATCCTGTAACTCTATTTATAGGAATCCAGCTTCAGAAAATAATAGTCATAAATGTGACAAAGCTCATGGATGAAAATATTGAAGTAGTATTTATGACAGCAAACCAAAAAGGAAAAGTATTTAATTATCTAATATTAGGAGAAGGTTAAATCATCATACCTTTATATGAATGAATATTATGCTACTATAATCTAATATTTATAAAAATTTAATGATATAAGTAAATGATCATGATATAACAGTAAGTGAAAAAGCATGACACAAGATAATAGAGAACGAGAGAGGAATGGAGGGTGGGAGGGAGAGAAATAGAACCTCAACTATCTGAAAAATAGGTCAATGAAAGGGTATAAGAAAATAAGGTTATGGTCCTGTTCCAAGATGGCCGAATAGTAACAGCTCTGATCTGCAGCTCCTAGCATGATTGACGCAGAAGATGGGTGATTTCTGCATTTCCAACTGAGGTACCTGGTTCATCTCACTGGGACTGGTTGTACAGTGGGTGCAGCCCATGGAGGGCGAGCTGAAGCAGGGCAGGGCACTGCCTCACCCGGGGTTGGCGGATTTCCCTTTCCTAGCCAAGAGAAGGTGTGACAGACTGTACCTGGAAAAATGGGACATTCCTGCCTAAATACTGTGCTTTTCCAATGGTCTTAGCAAATGGCACACCAGGAGATTATATCCTGTGTCTGGCTCAGCATGTCCCACACCCACAGAACCTTGCTCACGGCTAGCACAGCAGTCTGAAATTGACTCACCAGGCAGCCGCCTAGCAGGAGGAGGGGCGTCCCCCATTGCTGAGGCTTGAGTAGATAAACAAAGCAGCTGGGAAGCTCGAACTGGGTGCAGCCAACCACAGCTCAGCAAGGCCTGCTACCTCTATTGACTCCACCTCTGGGGACAGGGCATAGCTGAACAAAAGGCAGCAGAAACTTCTGCAGACTTAAATGTCCCTGTCTAACAGCTCTGAAGAGAGCAGTGGTTTTCCCAGCAAAGCATTTGAGCTCTGAGAATGGGCAGACTGCCTCCTCAAGTGGGTCCCTGACCCCCGTGTAGCCTAACTGGGACACACCTCCCATTAGGGGCCGACTGACGCTTCATACAGGCAGGTGCCCCTCTGGGATGAAGATTCCAGAGGAAGGATCGGGCAGCAATATTTGCTGTTCTGCAGCCTCCACCAGTGATACCCAGGCAAACAGGGTCTGGAGTGGACCTCCAGCAAACTCCAGCAGACCGGCAGCTGAGGGACCTGACTGTTAGAAGGAAAACTAATAAACAGAAAGGAATAGCATCAACATTAACAAAAAGGACATCCACACCAAAACCCCATCTTTAGGTCACCAACATCAAAGACCAAAGGGAGATAAAACCACAAAGCTGGGGAGAAACCAGAGCAGAAAAGTTGAAAATTCTAAAAAACTGAGTGTCTTTTCTCCTCCAAAGGATCACAGCTCATCGCCAGCAATGGAACAGAGCTGGACAGAGAATGACTTTGATGGGTTGACAGAAGTAGGCTTCGGAAAGTTGGTAATAACAAACTTCTCCAAGCAAAAGGAGTGTGTTCTAACCCATTGCAAGGAAGCTAAAAACCTTGAAAAAAGGTCAGACGAATGGCTAACTAGAATAAACAGTGTAGTGGAGACCTTAAATGACCTGATGGAGCTGAAAATCATGGCACAAGAGCCACGTGATACATGCACAATCTTTAGTAGCCAATTCAATAAAGTGGAAGAAAGGGTGTTAGTGATGGATGATCAAATTAAAGAAATAAAGTAAGAAGAGAACTTTAGAGAAAAGAGTAAAAGAAATGAACAAAGCCTCCAAGAAATAAAGGACTATGTGAAAAGACCAAATCTATGTTTGATTGGTGTACCTGAAAGTGACGGGGAGAATGGAACCAGGTTGGAAAACATTCTTCAGGATATTTTCCAGGAGAACTTCCCCAGCTAGCGAGGCAAGCCAACATCCAAATTCAGGAAATACAGAGAACACCACAAAGATATTCCTCGAGAAGAGCAACCCCAAGACACATAATTGTCAGATTCACCAAGGTTGAAAAAAAGGAAAAAATATTAAGGGCAGCCAGAGAGAAAGGTCAGGTTACCCACAAAGGGAAGCCCATCAGACTAACAGCGGATCTCTCGGTAGAAACCCTACAAGCCAGAAGAGAGCGGGGGCCAATATTCAACATTCTTAAATAAAAGAATTTTCAACCAAGAATTTAATATCCAGCCAAACTAAGATTCATAAGTGAAGGAGAAATAAGATCCTTTACAGACAAGCAAATGCTGACAGATTTTGTCACCACCAGGCCTGCCTTACAAGAGCTTCTGAAGGAAGCGCTAAACATGGAAAGGAACAACCAGTACCAGACACTGCAAAAACATGCCAAATTGTAAAGACCACTGATGCTAGGAAGAAACTGCATCAACTAACTGGCAAAATAACCAGCTAACATCATAATGTCAGGATCAGAGTCACACATAACAATATTAACCTTAAGTGTAAATGGGCTAAATGCCCCAACTAAAAGACATAGCCTGGCACATTGGATGAAGAGTCAAGACCCATCAGTGTGCTGTATGCAGGAGACCAATCTCATGTGCAGAGACATACATAGGCTCAAAATAAAAGGATGGAGGAAGATCTACCCGGCAAATGGAAAGCAAAAAAAAGCAAGAGTTGCAATCCTAGTCTCTGATAAAACAGACTTTAAACCAACAATGATCAAAAGAGACAAAGAAGGCTGTTACATAATAGTAAAGGGTTCAATCCAACAAGTAGAGCTAACTATCCTAAATATATATGCACCCAATACAGGAGCACCCAGATTCATAAAGCAAGTCCTTAGAGACCTACAAAGAGACTTAGACTCCCACACAATAATAATGGGAGACTTTAACACCCCACTGTCAATGTTAGACAGATCAATGAGACAGAAGGTTAACAAGGATATCCAGGACTTGAACTCAGCTCTGCACCAAGTGGACCTAATAGACATCTACAGAACTCTCCACCCCAAATCAACAGAATATACATTCTTCTCATCACCACATCACACTTATTCCAAAATTGACCACATATTTGGAAGTAAGGCACTCCTCAGCAAATGTAAAAGAACAGAAATCACAACAAAATGTCTCTCAGACCACAGTGCAATCAAACTAGAACTCAGGG
>NW_016804151.1:1362283-1428554 GCF_001698545.2 Rhinopithecus bieti
ATGCCCTATTTAATAAATGGTGTTGGGAAAACTGGCTAGCCATATGTAGAAAGCTGAAACTGGATCCCTTCCTTATATCTTATACAAAACTTAATTCAAAATGGATTAAATACTTAAATGTTAGACCTAAAACCATAAAAACTCTAAAAGAAAATCTAGGCAATACCATTCAGGACATAGGCATAGGCAAGGACTTCATGACTAAAACACCAAAAGCAATGGCCACAAAAGTCAAAATTGACAAATGGGATCTAATTAAACTAAAGAGCTTCTGTACTACAAAAGAAACTACCATCATACTGAACAGCCAACCTACAGAATGGGAGAAAAATTTTGCAATCTACCCATCTGGCAAAGGGCTAATATCCAGAATCTACAAAGAACTTAAACAAGTTTACAAGAAAAAAACAACCCCATCAAAAAGTGGGCAAAGCATATGAACAGATATTTCTCAAAAGAAGACATTTATGCAGACACATGAAAAAAATGCTCATCATCACTGGTCATGAGGCAATGCAAATCAAAACCACAATGAGATACCACCTCACACCAGTTAGAATGGTGATCAATAAAGTCAGGAATCAACAGATACTGGAGAGGTTGTGGAGAAATAGGAATGCTTTTACATTGTTGGTGGGAGTGTAAACTAGTTCAACCATTGTGGAAGACAGTATGGCAATTCCTCAAGGATCTAGAACTAGAAATACCATTTGACCCAGCCATCCCATTACTGGGTGTATACCCAAAAGATTATAAATCATGCTACTATAAAAACACATGCACACATATGTTTATTGCAGCACTGTTCAGAATAGCAAAGACTTGGAACCAACCCAAATGTCCATCAGTGATAGACTGGATTAAGAAAATGTGGCACATATACACCATAGAATACTATGCAGCCATAAAAAAGGATGAGTTCATGTCATTTGCAAGGACATGGATGAAGCTGGAAACCATCAATCTAAGCAAATTATCACAAGGACAGAAAACCAAACACCGCATGTTCTCACTCATAGGTGGGAACTGAACAATGGAATACTTGGACACAGGGCGGGGAACATCACACACCAGGGCCTGTCATAAGGTGGGGGCTGGGGGAGGGATAGCATGAGGAGAAATACCTAATGTAAATGACGAGTTAATGGGTGCAGCAAACCAACATGGCATATGTGTACCTATGTAACAAACCTGCACGTTGTGCACATGTACCCTAGAACTTAGAGTATAATAATAATAATAATAATAATAATAATAATCTTAAATTAAAAAAAGAAAAGAAGGCTATCTCTAGGCTATGGAAACTGGATAATTGTTACCATTTTAATTCTTTTCTCTACTTTCCAAATATTTAAAAATGGGCATGGATTGCATTTTATGTATTATCAGGAAAAGAAATATAAAAGGAAAATACTGTCCCAGTTATAAATATGCACTTCACTGGCACCTCACCCTATTAAACACTGGTTATCAGTCTTTCCTTTTCACAATTTAATGAGCATTTCTGTTTTGCATCTGGCATTGCCTTTTAGGTTTATAAGATTATTGCCATGCATCTTAAAGTTTTATGAGCTATTTAGTCATTTAGACTCGTAAAATATCTTCAGAGAATTGATCTAGCTGCTGAGCGATAGCAATTCCTTCCCTAGAGCATAAGTTCCAATCAGTTCACACCCAGTGTATAATATTTAATACATTTGTATTTACTTTTTAATTTTGTAGCAGTACAGATAACTCTGAGCTTTGTAATGTGATTTTTTAAAAAAATTATATTGTAAATACGTGTAGAAATTCACTAACTATTTTAAAGTAAGAGTTGTTTTTGTTTTCCTCCAGTGACTGTCAGAAACTGTCCGTTTGGATTGTCACTTATATCATCATCGTCTACAGCAACATAAAATGACTTTGAATTTGGTTCAAACTAAAAGCATGATTTTTTTTTTTTTTAACTCCAGGAATGTATACAAAGACTATCGCTTCCTTGAGCTGGCATGTGATTCCCAGGAGGATGTCGACAGCTGGAAGGCATCTCTACTAAGAGCTGGGGTCTATCCTGATAAATCAGTAGTAAGTTGGATATATCTCTTATTTAAAAATTATTATTAGCTATGCTTAAGAAAATATTAATCCTACATATCATATACTGGAGAAACTAGTTTTCTTACTGACTTAATTAATTTGTCACACTTTTAACTGATGCTTTGTTTACCCTTTTTATATTTTTTAACAATGCTTTTTCCCTATTAGATTTCTATTTGAAGAAGTTAATCAGTATATTTGTTAAAGAAAATGTCCTACTCAGCCATAAAACACAATATATGCAGTCTCAGCCCAATGCAAAGTTTTTTGTTTTATTTTAAAATTTTGTTTTTCTCTATATGCTATTTCATACTTATCATGGTATTAATACAATCAGTATATCATCAGTCATAACAGCAACATTTTGACTTGCTTAAAATATACTCATTTTACTAAAAATCTACCACCTTTCATTATGTCTGTATTCCCTGTATCCATAATTATATCTGTGTGCAAACTCTGTTTAATGTCCTCATGAGTGTGAAAGAACAAAAAGAAATATATTCCTTTTTCCACTTATCTTTATTAATATGCTTCACGTGTCTTTAAGACACTTCTCTCATTCGAGTTAATAAACAGACCTTTTCTTTGTGTTCTTTGGAAAATGTAATATTACACAGTCTAGTCTAAATTTAAACAGAAGTCTCACCCAACATATGTACACCCGCCATTAAACAGACTCTGCCACCGAGTGGACCTCTCCACTTGCTGCTTCCTCCTAAATCTCTAGATTGTCCAGGTTTCTCCCCAGAACTAAAGTACTGAGACTAAGCCTTGGGGATTTACTTCAGCTTAACTCCTGAGGTGCCTACTTGGCTCTCGATCAGTTTATAGGAATGATCATGCATGAGTTGGGTCCTTTTTAGGTTCAAAATAGGGAGAGAGTCTTTTCAAGAGAAAGTCTGAGATATGGGTGAAACATAGGACAATTAAGGTATTTCTAGGGGGGTTTCAGGGCTGACCACATCTCTGGGGTTATATTAAAATTTAATAGAGTTTCAGGGATATGGGATTGAGGACTTGCACCAAAATGTCATCCTCTCTGCTGTTATTTTAACTCACACATAGACCTCTTTACGCCATTCCATGCTATACTTGTCATCCTATACCTGTTTGGCACCTAAAACAATGAACCTCCCACAATATGCTTTGTGCCCTTCAAATGGAAGTTAAACTAGATGCTTTCCTGTCAATAGCCAGGAGTACAGAAGCATTCATATATGATTTTCATAATTGTTGTCGAGTTGTTCCATATTTGCATAGATATGTACCACTCAATACTACATGTGAGAAGTCATTAAACATCACAGTACCACTTTTACTTTTGTTTTTAACTCTATTACTTATTACTCTTCCCTATCCATTGATGGTAATGTGTTTAATTTTACAAATGTTCTATATTAAAAATGTACATGCACCTAATTTTTTATTAATTCATTCCACACAAACCTTTGGAGCATACGCTTTTTGCCAGCTGCCATTCCTGGCACTGGTGATACAGAGGTGAACAATAGCAGTAAGGTTCTGCCCACGCTGAAGCAGACATTAAACAAGGGAGTGAATAATGATAATTGTGCACCATTATTTAAGATAGTGATAAGTTCTATAAAATGTTAAGTAAGTTAAAGGGACAGACAGTGAGAGTAAGGGGCAGGTGAGCTTTGTTTTAGTCAAGGTGATGAGGGAAGGCCTCTTCGAAGAGTTGATATTTGAGCAGGCTCTTTAAAGAAGGGAGGGAGTAAAGGATCTGGAAGTCTGAAGAAGAGCACTCTTGGCAGAGGATAGCCAGTGCGAAACCAAGCTCAGTGTCTTAGAGGAGCACCAAGGCCAGTGTGTCTGGAACACTGTGAGGGAAGACAAAGGTGGTAGTTGGTTAACAAAGAAAGGGGTCAGGGAGCAGGTGATGTAGGCCTTGAAGGAAGGGGCAAGTCTTTTGAATTTTATTCTGAGTGAGATAGAAGTCACTACTAGGTTTCAAGTCACTTAGTGACATAAGATTTATGTATTTAAAAGCTCATTATGGTTGGGAATGATGAGAGGTAGTAAAGCATGTGGGTTCAAGCATGAGGTGTTGTGTCACACCACCTATATTTACATTACAGGTGCTTACTTCCAAGCTGTGAGATCTTGGGCAGGTTACCTGGCCTTTTCACATTTCAAGATTCTTGTTTCTGAGATGAAGATAACAGCAGTCTTTTACAGGGCGGTTGATAGGATTAAATGAGATAATGCAGGGAAAGCATTGAACAGGGCAGGTACACGTAAGCACTACATTTTCATCTATAATTATAATTATTATGATTCTTATTATGAACATTTTCATCAAAACAACTTTCTTTAACAGCTAGGGGAAGGTTGAAATACTGTGAATATTATCCTATAGCCCAGTGAGATTATAAACGCTTTATTATTTTCTGTCTTCCAAATATGCTTGTATGCTTGGTTATTTGTCAGTGTGTGTGTGTGTGTGTGTGCACGTGCATGTGTGTGTCTGCCTTAACATGCAACTATAATGTTTGTGAAAATGTTTTGTTAAGTCATGATTTTGTAAATTAAACCTATTTTAAATGCACTAGACAAGTTTGCTATTTAAACAAAAATAATGCTTAGCCAGGCACGGTGGCACACACCTGTGATCCCAGCTACGAGGGAGGCCAGAAGGATTGCTTGAGCCTGGGAGGTCCAGACTACAGTGTTCATGCCACCTCACTCCAGCCTGGGTGACAGAATGATACCCTGCCTCAAAACAAAACAAAACTTATAATGAGTCTCTTATGAGGGAAAACTGTCCTAGAAAATCAAAGTTATTCATCTCCCAGTAAACTGGCTGGATTTTATGTATTAATAGCTCTACATCAAAAGACAAAGAAATATTTTCTATTTTAATTAGAATACTGAATTTTAAGCAAATCTCATTACATAATCTGTTTTGATTCTTTTATATCATTTTTATTTGTTTGTAAACACATATTTGGTACAATTGCTTAGAAGATTAAGACAAAGGAACTTTTAGTACATACCAAAGGCAACACAGGAAATTAAATTTAGCAGTATGCAATGATGTTGCCTTTTCTCAGTTTTTATCATAAACAATATTTGCATTTCTTATGCACCATGTAGTCCTACAGGTCATATTACGTAATTACTTAACTTTCAGATATTTAAATGGCAATTAACTGATGAAATTAACTAGAATGCTTATCTGAAGTTTCTATTTTGTGAACACTCACTTATATTTGGGGAAGGAAATTATTTTAGGTAGTTATTCCTAATTTAGAATAACCTAATAACAGATGCCTTCATTTATGTAAATTTTTAGAATGTCTAAGTAGTATGATTTTGCTTTCATATCAATAAACCATTGAGTCTACAAATCAGTCAGTTGCTACCCTAATAATGAAACATTTATGTGTCATGCATGGACATGAGTCTAAACTTACAAAGTTCTGCTTTCTCCACAAGATACCTCTATTTTGACTGGAAAAAAATCTCTATACAGATCATTTTTAAAAATTGTGTAAGTTTGACATCATTAGATAAATAGCCATAACCCAAATTTGAATGAAATGCTGTTTTAGACAGATTTTATTTTCTAGTAAGGTTATATATGCACACTTTAAAAAATAACATTCTCACTATATATTTTTATTCATCACGTCCAAGTAATGGAATGGTTTTATGTCACTCAAATCAAAATCTTCTGCTACCCTGTTTCTTTTGTCTCTTAAGTTATTTATCTTGGGGTTTTCCAAAATTTTCTTTCTTTCCTTCCCTTCCATCCCCTTTCCTCCCTTCTTTCTTTCCCTTCATCCATCACTATTATAAAGTGGACTCTACAGATTCAAAGATTAAAAAGATGAAATTCCTACTTAATAGGAATTCTAAGCCTAGTGAAAGAGAAAGATGCAAATAAATGCTCTACAATATGATAAGAACTACAGTGGATATCTATAAAATACAACAGCCCTACTATTTTTCCATATGGATTTTCTAATTACTTTTGCTCTCTTTCACCTTTCTGGATCCAAAGCAAAATGTAGAATTTTTGTCTGAGCAGTGGCATCTATGGCTCTAAATGAGGAGTCCTGGATTCAAGCTACTGACTTGCCTTGTAAATTTACACATAACTTCCTCTGAGCCACAGATTTAGCATTCTACCAGTCACCTGATATTTCTGAGCAGCCACAGTATTTTAAAATTGTATTTAAATCTGAATTTGGATTTAGCAGAATTTTATTTTTTCCATTTCTATTTTCTATGGTCACTCAATTGAAATTACAATCATTGTAAAATTTGATATCATTAAGAAAATATGTAGGACGTTATCCAGTTTCAAAGTAAAGATGTCTCTAATGTAATTCATTAATAGTTGTTTTCACTGATGAAGCTGAAATATAATCAATCTGTATTGTGTGTGTGTGTTTGTGTATCAGTAGTAAGAGGCTACGATTAGACAACTTTTAAAGGATTATTTTATTGACACATGTACATACATTTTTCCTACATATGTGATTATAAATAAATGTGAATTTGATTAAACATCTAAAGAACATGATATAACAAACAACTGACTTTTCTGGCACAGTTTTGTTGGCTTACAATATTTAAATTATATAAAACATGAAAGAATCCCAAATTTAAATTCCTTGAAACATAATGTGTGCCATGGAATGAGGTAGACTTCCAGTCAAATCCACTCACAGTTGAAGCCTTAGCCCGCCATTTACTAGCCATGTGGCTCAGGCAACTTACTTAACCTTCCAATTGTTGATTCTTCTCTAAACTCAACCTAATGCCTTCCTCAGAGTGATTTTATAGGATTAAATGGAGGTTCTTCTGCATCACAACTAGTTCAGTGCCTTCAACTGGGTGAATGTGTTCAATGTCTCATAGCCTTTATTTATTTATTTATTTATTACACTTTAAGTTCTGGGATACATGTGCAGAACGTGCGGGTTTGTTACATAGGTATATATGTGCCATGGTGATTTGCTGTACCCATCAACTAGTCATCTACATTAGGTATTTCTCCTAATGCTATCCCTCCCCTAGCCCTCCACCCCCCCGATAGGCCCCAGTGTGTGATGTTCCCCTCCTTGTTTACACTGTTGATGGGAGTGTAAATTAGTTCAACCATTGTAGAAGATAGTGTGGTAATTCCTCAAGGATCTAGAACCAGAAATACTATTTGACCCAGCAATCCCATTACTGGACATATACCCAAAGGATTATAAATAATTCTACTGTAAAGACACATGTACATGTATGTTTATTGCAACATTGTTCACAAGAGCAAAGACTTGGGACCAACCCAAATGCCCATCAATGATAGACTGGATAAAGAAAATGTGGCACATAAACACCATGGAATACTATGCAGCCATAAAAAAGGATGAGTTTGTGTTGTTTGCAGGGACATGGATGAAGCTGGAAACCTTCATTCTCAGCAAACTAACACAGCAACAGAAAACCAAACACTGCATGTTCTTACTCATAAGTGGGAGTGGAACAATGATATTTTTATTATTTAAAATCATTGTGTCCATGAAGCTGTAATTCCCAATTAAGTATTACTTCCCTTCTCTTACGAAACTATCAATGGGATTTGGGTGTGTGAAGGAGAATTTCCCATCTATTGGCTAAGCAAGCTGAGTTGTTTAAAGGGAGATCTCATGCACTCTGTGGGGACAGGCCAGCCTCCATCAGTCAGTCAGGAGTGAGCAGAGAGGCTGTCGGGAGCTGAGAATTCACAAGCCTGCTCTCAGATGCCCGCCTACTGGTAGGAAATCTGAAACAATGTCCCGGAAACAAATTTGGTGCAAATCCAGTTTTGCGTATTTACTAAGTCTGACACCTCAGAGCTTTTAAAGAGGGTTTATTAGCTGTATATATAAGTGGTCTTCCCCTATCGTGTATTTTTCTTAAGAGATTAAAAATGATGGCAGGAAGTGAATCACCCTGGAACTTCACTATTCCTTCTGAACTCAGGACTCTCCCAGCCATAACTCATGCTCTTAGGTCTGCTTTGCAGATTGAAACCACTTTACAATGCAGTCCTTTTGAAACTTCAGAAATTCCTCTTGGACAAACTCTGAAAGTGAATTTTTCTCTGTGTCAAATAACAGGAGAAAAAGTCTCGACGTTATTGTAGGAGAAGAAGAGGAATGGCCACAGACCTGCATACATATTTATTAAAGTGTTGATGACCCCTCATTTGCATTTTTTCAGCAGTCTAATAATACAAGACTTAAAATGCCCGGTACTTAGCACCCAACACATAACTTTGTTCTTAGCATTTTTAGCAGAACTTAGAAGAGCTGCATGACCAATTCTGAAGTCTTAGTTTTTCTTCAATGAAGTGCTTTCAGGGATCTAAACATAAATTGCTGCCACACAGAGTACTGAAGGGAATTATAAAGCATTTACATTTCACCATTCATGACTGTTACGCCTCTCTCAGAATAGACAGTTGGGAAATGATTGAATGAAACAAGAAATGGCCAAGCCACACCACGTCCTCCGCTTGTGTGTTTCTTGTATTTAAGGATTAAGGCCTCCTACTCTGTGACATCATTGTTGCCACTACAAACAGAACCATCTGCCATCGAGTGGGGAAGCCAGTCATTCCCTAATGTGCAAAAATACTTGGTTGAACTCCTGAAACTTATTTGGTAGATCAAAAGCTGCACTGCTGTGGAATGCAATAAACTCCATCTGTTTGAGGTATTTTCAGCAATATTGCACTTCTTTGGAGAACCAGGGTCCCATTATTCTCTAAAATAGACTTTTATTCCTGGTAAAATTCCTGGTGGGGATCTTTATTGCCTTATTGAACAGTTGACATCATTTTTAAAAAGGACTCTTTTTTTCCCTTCATTCATTCTTATGCCATTATTTATGTCTCAGATAAGCCAGTGTGTTAACGGTTATATCATGGCAACTCACAATGCCAAGAAACTTCTCTTCACTGTTTTATCAGTGTCTTTAAATTTATGTTTTCTTTATTAAATATGATGGTCCCTGGACTGGGCATTTCCCTAGATCATGAATTGGCATTGTTCTCCAGAAAACATACTCTCCTGGGATCATTACCTTATTGCTCTCCAGAAAATATCTGTATATATTATTTCCCCCTCTGCATCCTCAACTTAAAACTAAATGCCAGATCTGCAGCCAGACCTGTGACTCCACCCGGTTCTAGATCTCCGCAGATGCACACACTTTACTCACAGCTCTCTTCCACCCTGTGTCTCAGCGAGAAATTCCTTCTGGGCCCCTTGTGAGAAGAGTTCAGATCTGTTCCCGGCCCATATCCCATCACGTCTCCCCCACAGGATCTGACCTTGTGAGGACTCGGGCTGCCCCGGGAGTAATGAATCACCGTCTTATTTTTTTAGGCCATATGTGAGTTAAATTGTTTGATATAAATCATACTCTTGCAGCTCAGGGTTGAAACAGGAGAGCCATTTGCCCTGCCGCCTGCTGCTCGCGGTTCTGTGTCTTTACCCAGAGAGTCGCTTTTAGAAATGACTACATTTTTGTGACTAACCTTTCCAGACCCATTTCTTGAGTGTGGACTCATGTTTGTTTTGGCAGCATCCCCACTATACAGTCCTTGCTTCCCATGCCAACCTAAGGCAAAACTCATAATTTACAAAATAAAGGAATGGTCCAGATGGAGGTCGTAACTTGGTCTGCTTACCCTGTCTCCCCAGAACCACCCACTCCTTTCCTCTGCTCTCTTTTCCTTTTTTTTTTTTTTCTTTTTTCCACCTTCTTTGAAACCAAGGATGCAGTGTTTGTTTAAAAATGCACTGGCTGATGAAATTTTCCACTGCTTGGCATGTTGGAGGAGGAGCTGTCAGGAAAGGGCAAGCCGGCACACAAAATGCTCTGCCTTTCATGCTAACAGTTCACTTATTACTGATTCTAACCAATTCTTTCTGGCCACGTTCCCATACCCCAAGTATTCCAAATAGAAAGAAAGGGGGAACTGTCATAATTTTCTGCTGTTATAAACATATGATTTCATGTAACCTATGTGGATTCTCTGACTTGTCCATGAGCTCCGGATGCTGTATGTGTATGTATGAGATGTCAGTGAATAGTGAAATCATTTGCTTTGATTTCACTCTAGCAAGAAAAACCTCATCATTTTATGTTTTTAATATCCAGAGAAAGAAGAAAAAACCCTCATAAATTTAAAATAAATTTCTGTTTAACATATTTCTCTTTCTTTTCCTTGCGGCTACACACACAGGGGAACAACAAAGTAAGTTATTTGTCCTCTTGCAGCTCTTCTGTGCCCCCAGCCCCTGCTCCGCTCCTGCATGTCTTGACAATAGTGTTGCTGTGCATGCTGGAATGACTGTCATCTGTTACAGTGCATGAATTATATGGGGTGTGCAAATTTAGGGGAAAATGTGCATTTGCACTACCATAATGGCTGTTCTGTTTTGACTTTTGGGAAGGGAAGCATTCTATCCCTTCAGGGTTGGTTATTGGCCAGTTCAGAGAGGTTGACATTATAAGGAAAGAGCTCCCACACTGAGAGCAAGGATTTTGAAGATTTAATAATGAGGACTCTTCTGCAGAAAGGGTAGAGCAATCTGATGAAATTCAGTGCAGCTGAAGTTTTTGACTAAAACTCAAAGCTCTTATGTTAATGTGCAGTTACAAAAACCCCAAACTGGAGTCTTAAATAGCAGTATGGCTGGCTTTGTTGACGAAACTGAACTAGATCAGTGTTCTGGCTTTGAAGGTGCCTTAAAATGGATGGAGGAGGGTGGGGTCAACATTTCACTTGGCTTCTGTGCCCTTGATGTCTTCCAGCTGGATGGAAGCAGGCGGGTGTGGGGAATGCAGGGGGTGGCCGAAATGTGTATGATAGCTTTGTGAAACCAGGCGACATACAGGAATGGTGGAAATTATTCTAATATTGTCATATAGATCGATGAGCAATTTAATAGTTTATAGAGTTGCTAGTTTGTTTAAATTTTAATTCAACTTTTCCAAAAGATTAGAACTATTTCTCACTTATATTAGAAATATAATAGTAATGTAGTTTGAGAAGATGGTCTCACATTTAGCTGGGTGATTTGTTTTCTCATTTTTTCTATGGAGATACATTAGTGCTTCATCCTACCAGGTGGCCCACTTAAAATGGGCCTCATTGAATACAATAAGAATTGAAAAGAATCTGTTATATAAGAGTTGGCCGGCATATTCAAACCAGCTGGAATTCATTAAAATTTCTGTTCATAAGCCATACATATAGAATGTAAAACAAATGTGGGAAATCTTTTGCAGTTTAATTTGATAGAATGTGCTATTATGGGATAAGTTGACATAGATGGTTGGTATTGAAAATGTGTTGCTTTATAAATTTATATCTTGATATAACTGCTTATAACCCAAGTAATAACATTTAATAAAGTTAAAGTATTACCAGAAAAGCACAAGACAGGCATTTGTGAAGGAGCAAAGAGGTGAACTCAGCCGACTTATAGTGTGAATTTTAAAAACAGCAGGTGACTTTTGAAATTGATTAAAGATTTCTTCCACAAAGTAATGGCTGATATTTATAACTACCACTCTTTGAAAAGACATTTGGAAAAAATATAAAACAATATTTTAGTTCTTATACCATAAAATATATTTCAATTATTGAATAGTGCGTATGTCTAATCCTGGTCATTTGTATTGCACCAAGTCTCTGTCTGAAATTTCTTTTTCTGCATTTCTTTTTCTTCTTCTTCTTTTTTTTTTGAGACAGAGTCTCGCTCTGTCACCCAGGCTGGAGTGCAGTGGCACAATCTTGGCTCACTGCAAGCTCCACCTCCCGGGTTCACGCCATTCTCCTGCCTCAGCCTCCCGAGTAGCTGGGACTAAAGGCGCCTGTCACCACGCCCTGATAATTTTTTGTACTTTTAGTAGAGACGAGGTTTCACCGTGTTTGCCAGGATAGTCTTCATCTCCCGACCTCGTGATCCACCCGCCTCGGCCTCCCAAAGTGCTGGGATTACAGGCGTGAGCCACCGCGCCCGGCCTGTGCTGCATTTCTTATTTGCAAGCAAAACAAAGCAAAACTTTAAAAAGTACCCTGGACTAATTGTGAGTGCACTAATAGGGAGCCTGTGCATGTTGAAGACCAGGGAGCCAGCTGCTGACATTTGGGGGAGGTGCTAACTCTCAGACCACTCAAGAAGCATTTAGGATTTGTCTCTTTCACTAGTGGATTCACTGATGAGTTAAGAATGTTTGTAAAATTTATCCCCCCTCCCCGACACACACACAAAAAGAAACCCTCTTCTTCTTACCAGAAGCCATCCATTTGTTGTGTCCTATTTGATTAAGTTTTTCTGGATAAAATATTCAGTTTAATACAGTTTACTGATTTTCAAGTCACTAAATACAATGAGAAAATTCAAAAATTTTAAATTACGGTTCATTAAGGGTTTCCCTAGGATGATGCAGAAGGCTCTTCAGGTTCTCCAGGTGCCCTCAGTTACCATCTGTAGCTGAACACTTGCGCGTGTGCTGTGAGGACAGCTTTGGGTGCTAGTTAGAGGGCTAATGTTAGTTGAAGGGTATCAAAGATACAAGCACTTACTGTTTTGATTTTGAATTAAAGAGTGAGTACTTTGGAGGTGCTGGTATTTATTGCCCCATGCCTTACTTTTAATTGTTATGAATAAGTGATAGTTTGTGGAAAATATAATGCTTATACTTTTTAAATATCATTATACCGACCATAGACTCTGGCACACACAAACACACACACACACACACACACTCTTCAAATCACAAACAGCACATCTGCATGTTATTTTCCTGTAGCTTAGAATTTCAGTATAAATGGAAAACACTGGAATACAAGCTGTGCTGTCTCCGGAGTATAGATCTGGATTCTTCAAAAGGAGAATATGAGATTCCTTTTTCCTCCCATGCTGGAATGCTTGTACTGAGTTGTCCCCAAGGCAACATACCTGAATTGTTGCCTGCCATATACGTGAGCCAGCTGTAAACTGTGACTCATTTTAGACTTGCAAAGGCTAATTGTTTATCTAGTGCATGGTATTTTATTATTTATTGCTATTAAACAGACTCTAAATAAAATGTTTTTTTAGATGAGCAGGATAGATTCATCTTTCTACATACATTAAGTGTAGTGCACACACATGTGCACATATACATATAACCTGGGGTATATGGAACAATCCTGCTGTTTGTTTTCTCAATGACAGCCAAATTGATCTGCTTCATTCATCTTTAAACTATATTTAAAGTTAGGGAGCTAATCCTCTAAACTCCAAGAAAACTAACTTCTACAATAGATGTGCATTTAGATTCACATTATGAATGCTTGATGGAACACAACATCTAGGTTCACATTCTTCCTGTACAATCATATGTATGTTGTTATTTCTCCTTGAAAAGCAAATTTTCCTTTTGTGAGGAGATCACAGTTGCTCAGGAAAAATTTTCCTTCCAGGCCTATTACTTATTTTTCCCTTTGAAAATGTTTTCCTGTTGGCATAGTGATTTCCTAAATTGCTCAGGGTAGAGTCTATCTCCTCCTAAGATGGGTTTCCCTGGACCACAGATTCCAAGTCAATGTCTTCACTAGAAAGACCAGAATCCAGGACACCCTGAGTCAGCTCTGGGAATGTGAACAAATATATACAGAAAAAGGGAGGTTATTTTGTTTTTTAAACTTGTTTCTTGAGTACAAATGTAAATCAGAATGTTATTTTCAGAATGGAAAGCTTAGGTAAAGAATTAATCTCCATGTTGTGTCTTAGAGACAAGCCATTTGATTTCCTTCTTGAATGTGATGGCTTCTCTTGGTGGACAATTTTAGAAATTTAATAGACTTTTAATTTAATTTTTTATTAAATACCTGGAGTTTCAATTAAATATTTTTGATACTAAATTGGGCAAGTTAAAGGTAGAAAAAATCTTAACATGTAAGGAATAAAATATACAAAAGCTCTAAAATTTTGTAATGATGTTGGTATAGATACACAAATGAAAACTAAAACGAATCCTAGATTCAGAAATCAATGCTTCAGAAAGTTTCAGGTTACAAGGAAAAGCCACATGTAACCTTGTGCCTTATGAATCTTTTGTTGCTTTTAAAAAAGAAATGTATAATCACTTAACTTCAGTATTGTTAAACTAAAGGACTCTTATATTTTCCCCCACAGAATTTAAGGCTGACTGTATTGCTTAGAGAGAAGGATCATTTTAAAGAAGAAATAGAACAGAAACATGCTAAAACAGAATTTTAAAATTACTAATTAAATTCTAGTTAGGCTAAAAGCAAAAATTTTATACACATCGGAGGGCCTTGATATTTAGGAAAAGAAGAATGAAAGGAAAATCAGATGAAGAACTGTTTTTACAACATTTAAGAAACACTTTGTCTAGTGATTTCCTAACACATTCAGCAAGGCCAGTGGACAAGGTCAGCCTTCATTCGTAGGAAAAGTGGTTATCACTGGGAGTGATTATTTTGGTGATCCGTTGGATTCTAGCACTCATTTGCAAAGATAAAATTTACCAAATCAAATGGTACCAAAGTATATATATATTGAAGAGCACAGATATTAAATCCATATTAATTAGTTATGCCTCTTTACACCAAACCCTCAACTCCTAAATTATTGTCCTTGGTCGTGTGTGAGAGAATATAGATAGCCACTGAAAACTCATCCTCACAGTGTGAAAATGTCTTTCTGATGATGTGTGTTATAATCATGGTGAATGAAACGAGCAGAGAATACAGTGTCACAATGTACATTTTTTTGTATTATTTAAAATGCATGACCAAAAGTCAGAACACTCTAAGCAATTTAGGTATGGTCAGCTCAATTATTTTATTTCAATAATGTTTGTGCTTTCCCTGATTTTCTTAGAAAAGTTTAGCCAATACATGCCCTGGGGTCTAAGGAACACCCCCACCCCCGCCACCTGGTTGACTAAATTTATGCATAACCAATAAGGACATCATTAGAGTTAAAAGAAAGGATGAAAATTCCCTAGCCTCAAAGTGTTATTTTAGTTCCATGTGAATATAAAAAAAAATCATTGTCTCTCAATCATTGCATCATCAATAAACCTTTGCTTCTGTTTTTGGCAAATCAACCTTAAAAGAGCATTGTTAAAGCCTTATTTTTGAATCTCCTCACTTTAATAGTAACCTGTTGGGAGAAGGGGCAGTTTAATTGAGGGTAGAAAACTTCTAGAAGCAAATTGGAATCTATATTATGTTCCCAGATTTATTGATCATGCTAAATAGACTCTGTAGAGAAGCAAGAATTGATCTGCTGCTACTTAGAAAGCTTATAGTAGGTGATAGGGTCATTAGGGCTTGTTTATATATTTTTATTTTCTCTGTTGGGTTGAAAATGAAGTGATGTCTCTCTAGTTAATAGGAAATAATATTTAGGACTTCATAGCTATTTCGACATATTTGCTCTCACATATTGTAGTGTACACACCCCGGTATTGTAGACATCTCCTTTCTGCATGCTTCATGATATTTTTAATGGAACTGGTTTAACACTGCTCCAAAACAGAAGTCATTCATACCTGTTTTGAAAGCATGATATCTGGATAAAGAAAATGTGGCACATATGCACCATGGAATAGTATGCAGCCACAAAAAAGAATGAGATCACATCCTTCACAGCAATATGGATGGAGCTGGAGGCCATTATTCTAAGTGAATTAATGCAGGAACAGAAAACCAAATACAAAATACAATATGTTCTCACTTGTAAGTGGGAGCTGAACATTAAGATCACATGGACACAAAGAAGGGAGCAACAGACACCAGGGCCTACTTGAGAGTGGAGTGTGAGAGGAGGGAGAAGATCAAAAAATTTCCTATCAGGTACTATGGTTATTACCTGGGTGATGAAATAATCTGCACACCAAACCCTGTGACATGCAATTAACCTGTATAACAAACCTGCATATCTACCCCCGAGCCTAAAATAAAAGTTAAACAAAAAGAAAACATGTTATCATGAAGTTGCATTTATTTATGTATTTATTTATTTATTTATTTATTTATTTATTTATTTATTTATAGAGACAGGGTCTCACTATGTTGCCCAGGCTGGTCTTGGGCTCAAGCAATCCTCCTGCCTTGGCCTCCCAAAGTGCTGGGATTACAGGTGTGACTCATCGTGCCTGGCTGATTTTAAACATTACCTTGTGATAAGCATTGTTTTGAAATTTAAACCCTTACAGAGTATTTGTATTAAAAGTAAGAATTTGTGTTTTGTTTTAATGTTAATGTGGTGATGGTAGTGTATGGTAAAGTGACTCAGAATCATTACAGTAGGGAGGGTTTAAAAGCCTTCTATCTATCTTTGGCAGATCAACTGAGCAAAAACCAAGATAAAAAAGGATATGAATGGTATAAGAAATAAGTTAGATTCAAAAGATATATACGTGCATATTTAAAGGATATATAAATATTGAATGTCTGGTAAAATACAGAAAACTAGAGCTGTATAGAAAATTTTAAATGTAAAAACCTATCTATTTACAAGTGAAAAAATACATTCTAAAATAGATCCAATGGAAATTACTATTTAACTTACAGACTATTTGGAATATAATAATAGCGAAAACACTATACAGGATACAACCAATACTATACAAAGAGAAAAATGAATTTGAAAATGAATTATTTGTTTAATGGAAGTCAATAAAATTAGAAGATTGGAAAGAGAGCAACTGCAGCCTGATGAAAGAAAGAAATTCATTAAGTAAAATTAATGAATTAAAAAATAGCAAAAGAAAATAAGAAAGCTTAAACTACATACAAATTTAAAGCTTTTGTATGAGACAGTAGAGTTAAAAGGCAAAGGACAAACTAGTAAAATACTTGAAGCATATATAACAAAGGATTGAATATTCTCAGAGTAGAATTATTCCTATTCATTTATTTAAAAAGCTAAAACAAAAAAGCAAAACAAAGCAAAGAACACTACCTACTAGGAAAAAAGGAAGGGGGCCAAATCAATAGAGCATTCATTTAGAAGCCCTCCCAGCCCCTGCAAAAGCACTAATTAATATAGGACAAAAAGGTTCAATTTCACCAGGAACCAAGAAGTGTAAATTAAAACAGCCAGCCAAACATCATGATTGGGCTTCCAGATAAGGAGATATGAGAAAGAAGGTCGTGTGGTAGGTGGTAATGAGGAGGCAGTCCTCCTTGTGTACTACACTTGTTGCCGACTCTGTGTGTAGCCTCCCTGGAGGCCAGCTTGAGAATCTGCATTAAATGCCTTGGTTAGGTTCAAACCTTATGGCTCAACAATTCCACTCTTAAAAGTTTATTTTTATCAAATGATTCCATAATTGTTCCAAGAAATTTGTTCAAAGATGATTTTGAAACATTGTTCTTAATTACCAATGTTTTAAAACAGCATTAATATCCATCATAGAAAATTGGTTGAATAGTATATGGTATATTAATTCAACAAAATGCTATGAAGCAAATCATTTTATCTTTAAAACATAAAGATATATATATAGAGAGAGAGAGAAATTTTCATAATAAATTAACGAAATATTGTGCATGCCATAGGTAGCATAATTCCATTTTACTTAAAAAATTTTACATCGGATGAGATATATACATATAGTTTGCACATAGAAAACTACCTGTTGTGTACTACGCTCACTACCAGGGTACAAAACATCCATGTAACAAACCTGCACATATACCCCATGTATCTAAAATAAAAGTTGAAATTTTAAAAATAAAGAAATTCTGGTGCAGAATTTACGCCAAAATTTTAACAGCACAGGCCATTTTAATTTGTGATCCTGTATTGTTTTCTAATTTTTATGTGATAACCATCTTTTGTATAACTTTCAAAAAAAAGTTTTGAAATACACAAAATATGAAAAGAGGAAGATACTTAAATGGAAGATGCTGAGACAGAAAGAAAAGTATAAAATGGTGAAAACAGAGTATCTAGGAGGAGAAATATGTACCATAAAAGAAATAGATTAAACTTTAAAAGAAGATAGATTAACTTTTATATGAATGTCAAAGATACATGTGGAAATTAACTTTAAAGTGGAAACTAAGCATCTGAGACTCTACAAGCTTGACATAATTATGTAATCAGGTTTATTATGATTATTTTTATTGTGATTATACAGATTTTGTTACCTCTTTTCCCTTTACTCTCCCTGTGCAAATATGTTTTTTCCTCACTGAATTGCATATTGTTGAAGGACCATGTTAGGAGTCTCCAAATGCTCACATTCCCTCATTCATTACCTATTGCTTTCAATCGTGTCTTTCTTTCAAATGCTCAAATTCCATGAGATGAAACCTCCCCATCTTCCTGGACCAATCGTTCTTCCTTAATTTCCAGTTTCCTACCTGTCAGCACTGTTGCCTACTATGACTGTGTTGTGTGTAATGTACAAATACTGCATACTGTCTTAAGATTATCAGTGAGCCATTTCATGACCTAATTTCTGGCTCTTGATTTTTCTGCTGTTTTAAAAATCTCATTGAGGTTTAAAGATAACATATAATATTAGGCTAGCAGAATAATTATGTAAAATTTAAATTTAAAAGTCAATTCATTTGCCTTGAACCCATTTATTTATATAATTAAATGTATACTCTTAATGTTGAAAAGCAGGATGACAATTGAAATACCAAGATCAGAGTTAGAGTCCCACTAAGAAATGCTCCCTTTAGGAAAAACAGTTTCTTTTGGTTTCACCCATGAGCAGCACTTAGTATACGTTTGCTAGGCACGCCACCAGACACCTCCAGTGAAACAAGAGCAGAAAGGCTTAGGGGTATAAAGTGTCTGATTCCTATGTAGTGTATTTAAGCACAAAGAGACTAAGGCTGATAGTAGTAAAAGCCAGTGACTTAATCTGACTCTAAAGAATAAACAGGGTTTAGAAACAAATTAAAATTAAAGAAAACATTTTGAATACATATAACAGAAAAAAAGTTACTGTTTTATTATTGTCAAAGTTTAATGGGTTCTTACAAATTAATAAGGAAAGAAAAAACGGGGAAGTGGTGTTTAGATGGCAAGTCAGAAGGCTGCTGTGTCAGTTCAGGAGAGAGATGATGATGGCTTGGGTTAGGGCCACAGCAGTGGAAATAGTGAGAAGCAGTTGAATTCAGTATATATTTTGTAGAGCCAATCTTTTGAATTACTGATGGATTTGATATGAAAAAATGAGAGAAAGGGCAAAAGAAAAAAAAGATTATTGGGTCTTAGACAAGGGGTATGTGTTAGTGCCATTTAGTAACGTAAGGAAAGGAGAAAGTGGAATGGAACATTTAGTTTTAACAATGCTAAAGTTTGGGATGCCTAGTACACATGAGTTTCTAGTCAGGATAGAGTAAGCTATAATGCTGTAACAAACAACTCCTCAAATCTCAGTAGCCTCAAACTACAAGATTTATTTCTTGCTCAAGCTGCATATTCATCTAAACATTCATCATCAAGTTGGCTGGGGCTCTTCTTTTTCACTTTTTTCTGGAGACGGAGTCTCACTCTGTCACTGAGGCTGGAGTACAGTAGTGTGAGTTCAGCTCACTGTAACCTCTGCCTTCCGAGGTAAAGCAATTCTCCTGCCTCGCATCCTGATTAGCTGGGACTACAGACGCATGCTGCCACACACAGCTAATGTTTTGTATTTTAATACAGATGGGATTTCACTGTGTTGTCCAGGCTAGTCTTGAACTCCTGAGCTCAGGCAATCGCCCACCTTGGCCTCCCAAAGTGCTAGGATTACAGGCGTGAGCCACTGTGCCCAGCCAGCTGGGACTTTTCTCTTTGTTATTCTCACTACAGGACCCAGGCCAGTAGGATTATTGCCTATCACTACGGCAGACAAAATGAATGAGTAGAGAATCACACACTGGCTGTTAATGCTTCAAACTGAAAGTAACATGTTATTTCCATACTCCTTTCATTGTCTAAGGCAAGCCACATGGCTACACCTAAATTCAAATGGACAGGAATTACAATCCTACTAAGTGCCTTGAAGGAGATCCAGATATTTGGATGACTATCTCACTATCCAAATGGCGACATCTTCTAGGCAGTTACATATGTAAATCTAGAGTTCAAGGAAGGTGTTTGCAGACAGAGATTTAGAAGTTGTTAGGTATTTAAAATCTTGGCACGTAGGAAGAAAGTCCAGAAACTGAAAACAGAGAGCTGAGGACAAAATATCTATCCCTTAAAAATATATTAGAAGACGAGAAACCAGCAAAACAGGCTGAAAACAAACAGGGGTGTGTGTGTATGTTTGTGTATGTATATGTATATGTGTACAAGTGTTTCTGTATTTATGTGAGCATATAAACAGGCATAAAAATGGGTTTGAAGAAATGGGATTATTGTGAATTTTTTAGACACTCATTTGTTAATTTATTTGTTACTGCATCCATGTATTATTAATTGGAAATCTAATAAGTTAAGAAAAAATTGTTATACTAAAAGTGTGTGGGAGAAGGTGGAGGGGGAGCAGCAACATTTAAGTAGATTGAACAAGTGAGTATGAGGCACTTGTAGGAAGCTAGAAGACCAGGTGAGCATATGCCTAGACCCAGTTAGTAATGATTATAATTGCATAGAAGCCATACACCTGCATATTAAAATTAAGCAATCTGAATAGATGGAGCAGGCAGACAAATATCCCAGAACAAAACCAAAAATAAGTCACTTATGTAGGACCCTATTTTTTTAAGGAAACTATAAGCAAAGAACTAGCACATTTTAACTTAAAACTATAGTTTTTTCTAAAGCATTTTCATTTTGTTTGTCATGCCTCAACGTGATGCATATTATCTTAATTCAAAGGTAAAAAAGGTTTTTTTTAATTATTGGAATTTGCAGAATCTGGTAAACAAAGTTGTAAAAAAAAATAGTATTTAAATAAGGGTTTAGAAAATACATTCAGTTGCATCCCAACTAACTGAGTTATCCCTAAATTAGAATAGGCTAATATTATTTAGGGATATCTAACTGTGAAACGAAAGGATATTAAAGACCAACTTTGCATAATGACAACACACATTCTTCAACATAAAATATTATTGACTATGAATTGAAGAAAAGTTCTGATTGAGACATTTTAATTTTCTTTTCTCAAGTAATTAGCCATTAGTATCATAAATTTTCTCATTTTGTATCACAAGGACTTTAAAGAGAATTGGTGACACTTCCAGGGATTAGGTCAAAATAAAATTTTTAACTAAAGATCAAAGAGCAAAATAGAGCGTTAAGAAAGGATCAGCTTTTTGAAATATTTCTATCACTGCAATTAACCTCTCAGGTAAGAAACTGAAAAGATATATAGATGCACCTTGACTTATGATGCAGTTACTTCCCAACAAACCCATTGTAAGTAGGAGAGTGTACTGAATGGATATCACTTTTACACCATCTTAAAGTCAAAAAATTTTAAGTGGAGGCATCATAAATTGGAGACTGTCTATATATTATTTCCACATAGACCAGTGATTCTCAACCAGGGGTGACTTTTCTCTACAGGGAACTTCTGGTAATATCTGAAGACATTTTTGATTGTCAGACTGGGGAGTTAGAACTGGCATTTAGTGGGTTGAAGCCAGAGGTGACGCTCAACATCCTTTGATGCACAGGACATCCTCTACAACAAAGAATTATCCCATCAAATGTGTCAATAGTGTCAAAGTTGATAAACCCTGATCTTACTTAAAATAAGTATACAAGATACTCCTATCCCCAAACAGCCTATGAAGATTTGGACCTGTGTCCTTCATTAACGGATCTCAATTCACTTAGGATTGGATGAAGAATTGGAATCTGTTCAGTCTGCAGACTCTGGCTATGTGCAGTCCACACTTTCCATCACGTTTCAGTAGTGACTGCTTCATATGAAAAGTTTGACTTAGGAAGTATGACAATAACCAAACAGATTTTCATACTTGGCCACAAGGTCAAGGACTGTGCATGTTACAAAGAATTGCCTTTACCCACACTTTTTTGGAAACATATGTCTTTCATTAAATAAAGAAAACTAATTTTTATAAATTTGGGTAACTTTTATGTGCTTCCTCTAAAAGCCTATTTCAAAATTGGAATTCCACTAAAACATAAAAAAGTAAAATATTTCTGTATTTGAGCATGAGAACAAGATACAAAAATAGACTCATTAAGGAACAGTTAAAATCTGAGTCTTTATCAAGAGAAACTTTTCTAATTTTCCAACCTTAAAATCATAATTCTTTCCTTTCCATGTGGCCCAATAACTTGACTCATGGATTGTCAAACAGAAACTTTTTTGACTAGGGTCTGCCAAACAAGATTTTTTTAAAGTCACTTTTATATAGATAAGACAGTTGAAGCTAGACTCAAAGATACAGCTACCACATCAATTTCAGCCCATTTAGAGGTAGAGTTTTTCAGGAACAAAAGCATAAAGTTTTATACTTTGATTTTCTTCAAATGTGACAAAATTACTGAAATCAATGATAGAAGCCAAGTCTTATGAAAGCTATTAAAAATTTTACATTTCCAATTCATGTGAAGTGCTGAGAGGGTTGTAATTATGATGAATTATAGAGGTATAAAAAGCCTAAAATGCATAATATCATTTATAGAATATAAGACACGTGCTTTCATATGTTCATTGCAGCACTATTCACAAATAGAAAGAAGATACGGAATCAACCTAGGTGCCCATAAATGGCATACCACATTTTCTTTATCCATATATGCCATGGAATAATATGCAGCCATAGAAAAAGAGCGGCATCATGTCCTTTGCAGCAACAAGGATGCAGATGGAGGCTCTTATCCTAATCAAATTAACGCAGAAATAGAAATCCAAATATCACATGTTCCCACTTATAAGTGGGAGCTAAACACTGAGTACACATGGATATAGAGAAGAGAACAATAGACACTGGGGACTACTGGAGAGGGGAGGGAAAGAGGGGACGGGGACTGAAAAATTACCTGTTGGGCACTATGCTCATTACCTGGGTGACAGGATCATTTGTACCCCAAACCTCAGCATCACATAATATACTCATGTAACAAACCTGCACATTTACCCCCTGAATCCAAAATAAAACTGAAGTTAAAAAGGAGGAAACGAGAATACAAATATCACATCTGAGAGTGGTAAACATCCAAATTTCAGCTTGAATTCTATTGAATTATAAGAGATGGCGTGGTGGTTGTGGTCTAGGAAGAGGTCTTTAATGAAGATATTGTATACAACTGCTTAACAAATAAGAAGACCTCCCAAAGAGCAAAACAACACTGCCCCTGAAAACAAAAGAAAACTAAAGCACAGTATTGAAAGTTTTCGTACCAGTCAGAGAACATTAGGCACAGATTTGGCAGAAAACAGGATTTTCTATGTTGGTAATTTGAGTGATATTCTACTCTCTGTTACATTTGTTGGTTTATTATTTATTGGTTTATTGTCTGTCTTCGTAATTGTACTTCAGACTCTGTGAAAACACCATACCCTTTCTGTTATATAAGTTTTGCTATATAACAAAACTTCTTGTATAATAAGTTTTGTTACATAGCAAATTTTATACTTTTTGTATAAGTTTTGTTAGCTTATTATATCCCTAGTACTTGAATAGGTTGTCCTATTTATTTACTACCTACCATAATAGGTAGTAAATATTTTGAAATGACTCAATAAATGAAGATAAATGATGGAATAAATGAGTTGGAAACTATAAATGTAGGCATAGTTTTGAAGGGCTAGAGTAGGTGGCAGAGCAAAGGAAGGAAAATCAGGGGAAATGTAGGAAAGGAGGAGGAAAAGATAGTGGCATTGAGAGGAGGAATAACTCTGAAATCTTTAGCCATTAACCCAGTCAGCATGATTGACTCACTTCAAGTTACTGTAACCAGTTCTCCAACATACACTGAAATTTTTACATTGCTAGACTATTTACACTCCTCATTCTTTAGGGCTATGCACAATAATGTGCTAATAGAATAAATTACTAGCTTTGTTTTTCAATATGTATTCTTTAAATCTGATTAAGCTTAACTCTCAGCTGTCAACACATTTTATACCATGGGAAAAAGAGTGAACTACTTATATTTTAATTTTTTTTTCAAAATAGGGATAACAAGTTTATTATAGAAAGGAAAGCCCTCAGAGCTGCTGTTTCATCACTCTTTCTCCGTGCACTCCCGGGTCAGGCAGTGGTTCTGACCATCCCTTCAGCATATATTTAGGACTTTGCTTTATTAGTTATTTCTTTATTTCCATGCTCTTGGACTTTAGTCCCTCTCTTTCTAGTGACTTTTTCTCTTCTTCCTATGAATACATGCACACACACACACACACACACACACACACACATATATATAGGCAGAGGAGAAAAATACATGTGTTTGTATGTATTATATATACATACATAATACATATGTATCTACATATAATATATACACACATATGTATCCATATATAATATATAACATATATGTATATAATATGGTACATGTGAATATTTATGTATATATAATATATATGCACATATTTATGTATGTATATGTATGCACACATAATATTTAGTATGTATATATAATACATATATAAGCTTTTCTTTTTTCTACTTTTGCTTCCCATTCAAAAATTGTTTATCTCTTTCTCATCACCACTAAGTATCTTTAAATTAGCTCACTTTATTCTCACAACAATACAAGAAGGCAAGGGTTCTCAACTAGAGACATTTAGCAATCTCTAAAGACATATTTGATTGTCACAACTGGGTTGGGAGTGCTACTATCTAGTGGGTATAGGCCAGAGATGCTGCTAAACACCCTATAAGGCATGGAACAGCCCTCCTCACAAAGAATTATCCTGTCTAAAATGTCAGTAGTACTACTGTTGAGAATCTCCATTTTAGAGATAAAGAGCATGAAGCCTGGCAAAGTTAGCAAACTGGCCAAAGGTCACACATCTAATAAGTGAAGGCATCAGGATTTGATAAAACCCAGGGTTAAGTCTAGTGTTAATGCACTTTCTAATGTTTATACTCAATTTCAATCTAATTTATTATTGTCTACAAATTGAGGATAAACATCTTTATGCATAATTTCTCATCTACATTTCTGATTATTTCCTTAGGGTAGATTTATAGAAGTGAAAAGTATCACAGGAAATGCATAAAGGTTTTCTATCATTATAAATTATACATATACATTATATAGATAATTTATATCTTACATTTCTAAAAATTATTACTACAAATTATAAAGTTTTTGATTCATGTCATCAGTTTACTTTCCTTAAATCTGGAGCTGGTTCACATCCCTGACATCTTACCTAACTGCAGCCTACAATGACTACTATTGTTTTCTTTTACCTTCTTATTTAATCCTTGACAGTTTGATCATTTGTCTTTTCCTTTAAAAAAAAAAAAAAAAAAAAATCCCTCCTCTTAGATAATCATCTTCTTTAACTGCAACTGCAAACCTATTGACTCTCTAATTAGAAGGATAAGGGAATGCAGAGTTTTAAAGTGCCAGTCTGAGCTCAAATCCCAGCTCTGCTGCTAACTAGTTAGTTGGGTGACTTTGTGCAAGTGACTCTGATCCTCTATCCTCATTCATTAAATGGAGCTTGATAACAATCTACCTCATGAAGACTAAATGAGTTAATGTTTGTGAAATATGTAGAATAGTGCAAGGAACAAACTTAATTCTCAAAATGTATTGGCCATCTTCCATTATTCCATTATTTTTTGCACTTGCAGAGTACAAAACTTCAGAGGTTATCAAAATTACAGGGACTTGGGAAGGATGTGATTCAAAAGCTGAATTTCTGGTAAACCCAGACTTAGGGCATGATTCTCACTATTACATCAATGTGCTTCACAGTAAAACCAAAGGCTATGGGTTTAAAAATTCTCCTCAATGGTAACGGGAGGAAAATAGTCATAGCTTTTGTAATTTACACTCTGGCTGCTGTTAGTACCTAGCACAGTAATTTCAAAACTTTAGAGGTTATCAAAATTACTCTGGCAGTTTGTTTAAAACGAATACTCCCAGGCCATATTCCCAGATATTCAAATTCAGAAGACTTGGGATTAGCCCAGGAGTTTGCATTTTTAATTAGCAACTTGGCTATGTCTGATGCAGGGCAGATGGCCCACTTTGAGAAAACTTGAGCTAGTGGGCGCTCATGGTCTCTTCCCTATTCTTCAACACGGTTCCCAACTGAACACGGATACTGTGCTACAAGATGGTGATAGGTGTGGTTTTTTTTAAAAAGTGTGTTTTAGAAAAGTTGTTTGCAGGGTGTTTTCATCTTTGTCAAAGTGCCTTCTGTGATTCTGGATCCAATAGTTTTTCTGACTCCCAATATTATCCTCATTCTCCAAATATCACCTCTTTTCCAAGCTTACCATTTACCAAGGACTTTAGTAAGGCCCTGATAGGCATCATTAGGGCTACCTATTGCTGAGTTATTTATTGCCTGACTTTTACATTCAGAATTTGTTCATGGCCTGCCATCTTACTCTAGTGTTCCCTAAACACTATATTCTCATATACCCTACTACTAAACCAGTTCCACAGAGATTACAGATTACACATCTCAGTCCTTCTCTGCTGTTATATTTTCTTAGATGAAAGTTCTATATAGCAGTGCTTCCCAAAGTATGTTCAGACTATTTAAAAAGAAGAGAAGAAGATACCATTATCCAAAACATTTGGGTTACATGGTGTTCTGCATCTCCCTTCTGGTGATACACAGAGTATATTAGCATTTTAAGGTATTTGAGAAAAACAGGGATAAAGAAACATGTAAAAGTTTTTAACACCATAATTCCTGAATTTATTTTATCAAATAACACACTTTTTTAAAAAACCACACCTGTCACCATCTTGTAGCACAGTATCAGTGTTCAGTTGGGAACCGTGTTGAAGAATAGGGAAGAGACCATGAGCGCCCACTAGCTCAAGTTTTCTCAAAGTGGGCCATCTGCCCTGCATCAGACATAGCCAAGTTGCTAATTAAAAACGCAAACTCCTGGGCTAATCCCAAGTCTTCTGAATTTGAGTATCTGGGAATATGGCCTGGGAGTATTCGTTTTAAACAAACTGCCAGAGTAATTTTGATAACCTCTAAAGTTTTGAAATTACTGTGCTAGGTACTAACAGCAGCCAGAGTGTAAATTACAAAAGCTATGACTATTTTCCTTCCGTTACCATTGAGGAGGATTTTTAAACCCATAGCCTTTGGTTTTACTGTGAAGCACATTGATGTAATAGTGAGAATCATGCCCTAAGTCTGGGTTTACCAGAAATTCAGCTTTTGAATCACATCCTTCCCAAGTCCCTATCAGCTGTGAGCAATAGCAAATCATTTTACCAGTAGCTCAGGAGCCTGTGAATGGATTCTGTTCACGGCTCTAACACTGATGGTGGGGAGTCATTCCATTTCCTCATTGAAAACGACTGTTGGCAATCCCCAGGCTGGAAGGATGATCTAGAGAAGCCTAGTACATTTCTTTGTGGCACAGGGTCAGAGCAGCCACAGCCCACCAGGTGTGCCCTGAGAGCTCATACTAACTCACTCTTTTCTGTATATTTGTTTGTTCAGAGAAGTCATTACCATATCTCTTTGTACTTTTCTGCTAAGTAACTCTGAAAACTTTCAGGGACTTTTTCAGATGAACCTAAGTGTATAATCCTTCATTATGGTTTTAAATCCAGAATGAAAGTGCATCTGAACTTGACACATGTAAATAGTAGAAAGTTTGTGCAGGTGTATAGTTTTAGTTTTCTTTCTTTTAACATTCTTGCTTTTTAGAATTATTCTGCTAAATAATATTAACTTGCTCAAAAGTGTATTCCCTTTTTTTCCTTGATCATGATGTTCATTGCCATTTGGTTTTCTAAATAAAAAAGAAAGTTTCATTACTATTGAAGAAAAGTTGAGGGGAACACCTCATTGTGAAATAGTTGGTTATATTTTGATATGTTAAGTTAAGTTGTTGCTTTTCAATGTGTAAAAGACTTTTCCTCTTGGGATTATTTTACAGTCTACCTCTAACTAGATTTCCTTCCTGACTTCTGAGTGTATTGAATGCTCGCATCTGCCACCCTTGGGGGAAGGAAGTACCATGAAAATGCTGTTCTTGAAAATTTTTACCCAACTGCAAACTGTTTTACCTCTTTATTTCTGTTTATTTTCTCGCCAGTATGTTTCCAGAACATTCACATTAGCTCATATCACCTTAGCAACCTCATCTCTGTCAAACATCCTTGCCCTTGCCCTGGCCTCATTATCAGCATTAGCCAGTCAGTCACCTGTTTGGGAACCAAGGGTACCCTAGCCTGGCAGGATATCTACTCTTCAAAATCGTGCAGTTTGAAATAGATTTTGTCATGCTGCGCTTACGGGCCAAAGCACCCAGAGGTGTAACAAACACTTGGTGTTTAGCTATATGTTAGGGCAACAGATTTCGAATCTTCTCCCATTCAGTGTGTCTGCTGAGGTCTTCCTGAGTCACCTCCCAGTCTCTGATATGTGAAAGAAGCCTAAAAGCCCACCGTCTTTCATATATCCTTCATGCTTGCCCTGTCTGTTGGAGTTTGATGTCATTTGTTGCTTCTCACCTCACATCAGTTCTATTCAACAACTTTTTATTGAGCACCTGCTAGGTGCTAAGAATAAAATATTACTAAGCCAGTCATGATTTCTGTTCTTAAGGAGCTTACTATGCAATAGAAGTTTACAATAGAGGGTGATAAAAGATGTGCTCAGGGTTCACTGGGTCATAATGCATGACACCTGATTTGTGAGGTCAGGTGTGGTGGGACATATGCCTGGACAATAGGCAAGGAGTCCAGTCACCAAAGATAGTATACTTCATCCAGTGCCATCAAGAAGCTCTGAAAGATCAGAGTGGTGTTTTAGATTATACCATCTAGCAGCTGTATGAAGAATGGATTTAGTGGGAGCCAGAAGTAGTACTAGTTAAGGAGAGCCAAGGAGAGTCATAGTGTTTAAGGAGAGAGGTGGCAAGGACTTGAACCAAGGAGAGTTTTAAGAAATAGATTATGATGCAAATGAAAACTGTGCCCCTTCCCAATCTTTTGGGTTAGATTCTTTCTGGGAATTTAGGATGTAATCAGAATCAGATGTAGGTCGACATATTCCCTTGTATTATAAATGTTGGTTGACAGCCTCTACTCCATGGAAGCAGCACCGCTCTGTCCCCATTGCTGGTCTCAATTTCTGTTTCCATAGGAGAAGTGCTACTTGGTCCCCATAGCTGGTCCCAATTTCGGTTTCTGTCTCCCATAGTGGTCCCCTGCCTAGCTCCCACTGGCCTGCTTTGCAAGATCAACATTGAGGTTTATGCTCACCATTCTTAGGAGCTTTTCCTGATAAGTCACTGACAAACATGGTGCATTCACCATGAACTTTACAATCTTCATGACACAAAGTGAAGAATCAACTGTGTTAAGCACATTTCATTGATTCATGGATTAGGATTTCACTTCACTAAATCAATGCAATGAGACATTTCAGTGGGGTGGGGGTGGGGAAAGTAGAGACTGGGGTTTTCTAGATATAGAATCATGTCATCTGCAAATAGGGACAGTATGACTTCCTCTTCCTATTTGAATGTCTTTTATTTCTTTCTCTTGCCTGATAGCTCTGGCCAAGACTTCCAATACTATGTTGAATAGGAGTTGGGAGAGAGGGCATCCTTGTCTTCTACTGGTTTTCAGGGAAGTGCTTCCAGCTATTGCGCATTCAGTATGTAATTGACTGTGGGTTGGTCAGAGATGGCTCTTATTACTTTGAAGTGTGTGCCATCAATGCCTAGTAAACCCCATAGTATCTGCCCAAAAGCTCCTTGAGCTGATAAGCAACTTTAGCAAAGTTTCAGGATACAAAATCAACATACAGAAATCAGTAGTATTCCCACACCAACAACATCCAAGCCAAGAGCCAAATCAGGAACTCAATCCCATTCACAGCTGCCACAAAAAGAATAAAATACCAAGGAATACAACTAAACAGGGAGGTGAAAGATCTCTGTGATGACAATTACAAAACTGCTAAAAGGAGTCAGGCATGACACAAGAAAATAGAAGCAAATTCCATACTTATAGATAGGAATAATCAATATCATTAAAATGGCCATACTGCCTAAAGCAATTTATAGACTCAATGCTATTCCTATTAAACTATCAGTAATATTCTTCACAGAATTGGAAAAAACTAGTTTAAAATTCAGATGAAGCCAAAAATGATCCTGAATAGCCAAGGCCATCCTAAGCAGAAAACAAAGCTGGAGGTATCCTGTTACCCAACTTCAAGCTATACTACAGGGCTACAGTCATCAAAACAGCATGGTACTGGTACAAAAAACAGACACATAGACTAATGGAACAGAATAGAGAGCCCAGAAATAATGCTGCACACCCTCAACCATCTAATTTTCAACAAAGCTGATAAAAACAATGGGGAAAGGACTGCCTATCACTAAATGGAGCTAGGATAACTAGCTAGCCATATGCAGAAGATTGAAACTGGGCCTGTTCTTTATACCATAAACAAAAATTAATTCAAGATGGATTAAACACCTAAATGTAAAATCTAAAAGTATAAAAACCCTGGAAGATAACTTAGGCAATACCTTTCTGGACATAGGAATTTGCAAATATTTCCTGACGGAGACACCAAAAGGAATTGCAATAAAACGAAACCAGTGTCTATAAGGAACTTCTTAAACAAATTTACAAGCAAAAAACAAACAATCCCATTAAAAAGTACATAAAGGAAAGAAGATACACATCCAGCCAATAAGCATATGAAAAAATGCTCAACATCAGTAATCATTAGAGAAGAGACATTCAAATCAAAACCAAAATGAGATAGCATCTCATACCAGTCAGAATGGCTACTATTAAAAAATCAAAAAATAGCAGATGGTGGCAAGATTGCAGAGAAAAGGGAATGCTCATACACTGCTGGTGGGAATGTAAATTAGTTCAAACATTGTAGAAAGCATTATGGTGTTTCTTCAAAGAATAAAAACAGAATTACCATTTGACCCAGCAATTCCATTATTGGTTATAGGCCCAAAGGAATATAAATTGTTCTACCATAAGGACACATGTGCACATATGTTCCTTGCAGCACTATTCATGATAGCAAAGACATGGAATCAACCTAAATGCTCATCAGTGGCAGACTGGATAAAGAAAATGTAGTATATATACACCATAAAATACTATTCAGCCATAAAAAAGAACAAGATTATGTCCTATACAGCAACATGGATGAAGCTAGAGACCATTATTGTTAGCAAATGAACACAGGAACAGAAAACCAAATATTGCATGTTTTCATTTAAAGAGAGTCAAATAATGAGAACAAGTGGACCCAAGGAGAGGAAGAACAGATGCTGGGGCCTACTTGAGGGTGGAGAGTGGGAGGAGAGAAAGGATCAGAAAAATACCTTTGGTTTGTACACCAAACCCCCATGACATGAGCTTACCTATGTAACAAACTTGCATAGGTCCCCCTGAACCTAAAATACAAGTTAAAGGGAAAAAAAGTAAACATGTTGTAGAAGTCACAATCTATGACAGTCTTGTTCTTTGCCTTCTCCATTGCTTCTTAGTAATCTGTAAAGCTATTGTTTCTGATATGAGTCAGTTTCTTTGTCCTTCTCTTTTACATTTCCTCTTTTTTTCTTACCTTTTTTGAGGGAGGCTGAGAGAGCGTTTTAGAATGGGGAATTCTTAAAGAAACCTGCAAAATATATTTTCTCCGTTATGTTAAACTCCACAGCAATAAACTTGGTTTAATGCGGTCAGTTTTATCACAGATCAGGCCTCCCTAAGGCGAGGGAGCTCAGCCAGTAATTTGGGAAGGCTTTGAAGCCACATGTGCATGTATACATTAACCTCTAAGACTAACCATAATTTCAATTAACGTAAAATAATCTAAAGACATGCTGATTAGACACCGTGTGGCTTGAACAAAGCATTCTGGGCAGGGGGTTGGGGAATAGAGAAGCTTTAACTATTCCTAGCACCAGCAAGCAAGGCTTTCTTTAATCATTTATAACACATTTTCTCAACCTTTTTTTCTTGAGCGATGTTCTTAGAGACTAAAAACAACAAAATTCCAAAAGCTTTTGCTAATTAAAAGAGAGGAACTGAAACTGTTATAGATTATGTCAGTGAAATCCACATTAAAAAAAAAAAGTAGAACTCCAGATCTCTCTTAAAGTATATGATTTACACCATATTCCAGTAAATTGATGCAGGCCGATAACTTTTCATTCATTTCTCTTGTGTGTCATGTGGGGCATACTTAAAGCAGTTGGTTCTCCTAGGGACAAAGCAGGAAGATTAACTCGAGCCCATGTTGCTTTTTATGATATGTGGTTTTGAGTTTCAGAGGAGTCGAGTGCAGTGTGAATCACTGAAGCAACCAGCTGAAAAATCCTCAACCCTATAACAAAAGCAGATTTTTTTCCATATTTCTTCCAAGTTTTTATTTCACATGCACGTCTGAGATACAAAATATTCTGTAAAATTTTAAGGAAGCCACAGTAGTTCTTACTGTTTGGGGATTTCCCAGAGAGAATAATCGTGTTCAGAATGGTCCTTTTTTTTGCCAAAAGGTTTATTATGTGGACTGAACGGCTCAACCAAACAGATAACACCATCTCCATTTTATTTTACATGTTATTTACTGGGGTTTCCCTGAAGAAAGCTTAAGAATTCTTTCCCCATGAGTCACTGACCAAGTAATTGTTTTTTTTAAATATAAACTTTTCTTCAGCTGGTCAATTTGGAACACAGTCTTCTCATCTTCTGTTCACTTCAGGGCTGCTTTGCCTTCATCTGTAAATGATCACGTCTACAGCCAAATTGAGCAGTTCAAATGTAGCCAATTTCTTCCCATTTAACACTCAAGTTTGAAAAATCAACAGCCTGGCCGGGCACGATTCAGAGGACTTCATCCTCTGAAAGTGACCTACATAATTATATTTTCATTGCGTTGGCAAAATGCCTTTCCTTGATTTAATTTCTGCTGGAATTAATGGGATGAGGAATTGCGCCCATATTTTGCCAAGAACTATGAGTGGTTGCTCTGCCCAGGTTATGTTACCCTTTTACTGTTGTGAGTGGGTTAGAAGGTATTGTCTTCTATTCTCATCTTCTTATTGAACTAGAGGCTGTAATTTTGCCCTTGGTAGTGGCTGAACTTTCTAATTAAATATTGACACCTTCACAAATGTGTTAAAACGAGTGTTAAAGTTGGCTTTTTCCCCACGAAAATGGCCCTATAATTGCAATCTTCTATTCTGAAGGAGAAATGTTGTTTTACCAAATATTTCTGAACCCCTTCCCACCCACTTTCCCAGTGGCTATAAGAAGCCTGCTGTTGCCAACTGAGTGGTCTAGAGTCCCTGCTAATTACCTCCTTCCACAGCTTTTGATTTGGAGCCGAACTGATGGCGCCAGCGGCTGAACCACAGTCAGATCTACAGGCCTCTGATTTGCCAAATGGAATCTATGCAGTTTGTTTCCTTTCTCACAGTGTTTTATGATGAAACGCAACTCAAACTGGAAATAGACAAGGAATCACTTCAGAATATTAATGGCTGCTGATTTGAATTTTGAAGAAAAATAGCCATCAGAATTCTATACTCCATTACCAACATATACGTATATGTGTACATATGCTCACACACAAAATCATAAAATGTGGTTTTCTAAAGAAGCATTCTATTAATTATATTCCATTAAGCATACTAGTACCAAAAGCTTTCAGAACACGTCATATTTTATAGCCTTATAAAGGTTTTATTCTATCTGTTGATCATTAATATGTAGGGTCTCATGTCCATATCAGATGTGCCTAGAGTTTTTCTCTAAACTGGCATTCTTTTAAAATATAGCTTGGAAAAGAAAACATAATTATAATCATAGAGGGAATAAGAACTGTCTTTCTTGAAAGTTCAGAGGCATTAGCCTGAAACCCTAAGAGTTAGTTCAGAGTTTCTCAGTTTCTCATTTCATAGAAAAGAATTAAACAAAAAGCTTTAGTTTCATCACAGTTAAAAATGCTTAGTTCTCAAAACATATTTTCTCAGTTGTGTCTTGCTTACTTATTTGAGGTTTCTTCAGAAAGGGAAATTGATTATATTAGAGAAAATAATGTTGGAAGACAAAATAGTTCTCAGCCAAGTGAGAATGAAGGGCTTCCTAAGTGAACTAATCCCTTCTCTCCCTATTAATTTGGCTCCAAAGTCAAGCACATCAAAATGGAAAGTAGTTCTCATTCTTTTTATTGATGTGAAGTCAAAAATTGTGCATAATTTTAAAGAGCAGATAATCTAAATCACACATACATATACATACATACACATATGCACACACACTGTTATCCATTAGAACAAGTCTTCTTTATCAAATACCTGACTTTTAAGTGTATTTGTGCCACTTGGTTTACTTATTCATTATGTAGACATTTAGTTAGCAACTTCCATGTGTCCAGCATCATGCTTGATTCTGGGCATGAAATAGTTCCTGTTCCCAAAGAGTTCCCAGTTTAGCGGGAAACTGATAAGAACATCATTTCACATCACCTTGTAACATAACTGCTATCATCGTTATGTTAGGAGGTAGAGATGAGAGGTACCTAAATTACATTTTCCTAATAAGCAAAGATGTAGATTAGCCAATGCTTTGAAGAGAAAGTGACTTTTGAATGGTCACTTCAAAAGTAAGAATCAGGAAGAAAGCTATGGAAAGGAGAATGCATCCCAGACAGAGTAACAGTATAAGTAAAAATTCAGAGAAATGAGAGTTTATTGGCATAACTGAAGGTCCATAGCTATGGCTGCATGAAGTGCATATGAAGATGTGCAGTGAAGACTGAGGGGCCAGGGAGGTGGACAGAGAACAAATCGTGCTGGGCCTTGTGTGCCAAGGGCTGGAAGACTTTATCTGAAGAGCACTGTGGAATCAGCAAAGACATTTAACATGGGATCATCTTTATATTTTAATAAGAGTGTTATACTAGGAGTGAGGAAGTATATTAGGATGTAGGACTGACGACTAAGATACTGTTGCAATAGGTAATAAATGTTGAAATGGGGATAGACAGACTTCTATTTTAAACAGAATGATGGATCAGACACCCTCATGGACATATACACACATTTATAGTTTAAATGATAAAGAAAATAGATCAAATTTGTTTTACACGCACTACCAAAATGAATTAGAAGGAAAGAATCCATAGAAGCCAGAAAATGACATGAAAGCAGGAAACTAAAGCACTGGTTTTCATCCTGAGGATCTCACCCAAACTTTGGAGATCTTGTGCTTCCATCAAGGTGGCCAAATAATGCCTGGGAAATAGGTGTTAAGCTTAGTACATTCCCAGTTCCAAAGACTCCTAACAGGAGCCTGTCACACATGCTGGTACTGGAAAAACTCTATCCTAGTCTAAGAATATACTAAAAATAAAACCAATATCCAGAAGAATGCAGCCAGGAAATTATCTTGTATTGACCTTGGCAGTAAATAAAAGGGGAGTAATGGGTGGTGATCTGCCTTTAAACTCTGTAGCCACAAGTTTGCCCCCATTTGAGTGTAAGGTCTGAACTCACACTACATGTGTGTTTGAGCATCTCAAACCTCAAGTACAGAATTTAATTCTCCTTGGTTAGAACTACCCTCAGAGAAACAAGCAGAAGCCCCCCTCCCCACCACCAAAAAAATTATTTCTTCTCTGTAACAATGCAAATTTGACCCAGGCCTTAACTCTCCAAGATAGAGTTCTATGGCAAATGAATAGCTCGCAAAGAACAAAGGAAGGAAGGAAATAGGAAATAGGCCACTACTGAGAACAGGAGAAACAACAGGGTGTGAAATCAGACCTTGAGAGATGAGATATTTATAATTTTTGAGTTATTAGGTACAGAAATATAAAGATGTTTAATATGTTTAGAAATAAAGAAGCTTTAAGTATGAGAAAAAAAGATCAAGCATATTGGGGGAATGACTTCTAGAAATAAAATATAATCATTGAAATGAAAAATTCAATTAAAAGAGTCAATGAAGCAGATTAGATATAGCTGAACAAAGAATTAGTAAACTGGAAAATCTGTAGTGATATGAATACACTGACCAGAATAAAGGCCAAGCCAGAATAAAATCCAGAAATAAAAAGATTGAGATCATAGATTGTGTTAGATGAGTTCTAATATATTTCTAATCAGAGTTCTAGAAGGAAATAGTAGAGAGAATAGGGAAAGGCAGTATTCAAAGACGACTAACAGAACATTCATAACAGCACTTTGTAATAGTAAAAAGCTGGAAATAACCTAAATGGCCATCAGTGGAAGGGCAAATTAGTAAATTGTAGTGTATTTATACATTAGAGTATTATATAGCATCCCAAACACATGAACTCCAATACATTCAATGATATGCATGAATTGGCAATATAGGTAAAAGAAAATTATATAGAATATATTCTTTTTTATGAAACTAAAAATAACTGATAAAAATAACTCTTTAAGACTAAATATAGATGCAATAAAACCATAATAAAAGGCAAGGAAGGGAATGATAATTATTCTCACTGATAGTTACTTTGAGTGGGAGAGGCAGGGGGCTGAGTTGGCAGATGGTATTATATGATACTGTATGAATAGATGCAGACGAAAGTGTGCCATGAACCAAGGATTATAGTTAATCCAATTCTGTATACTAAAAGTACATTGAGGAAGTAGGAGGAGAGAGAGAGATTGAGAATTTTCTAAAATTGTCAAAGTCTGACAATTCTTAGACTCAGGAAACAAAACAATTCTCAAATAAGATTTTTAAGAAATGATACATAATAATAAGTAACAGCAAGACACATCACAGTGAAACTACAGAACACCAAAGAAAAAAAGATCCTAAAAGAAGCCAGAAAGCTAGATCACCTACAAAGGAGTGGAATTAGATGGACTGCTGATTAGTTTAACCTGTGCAATATCGTCCAACAGATGAGTGGTAGAGCCAGGATTCAGATCCATGTCTTCTGATTCCTATGCCTCTGTTCCTTCTAATACTCCACCAAAAATTTTCACACATTTATGTACAGAGTATTTTGTGTACTAAAATAAATGTAAACCAAAAAAGCAATGGAAAGAAGAAACCCAATAAAAGAAAAGTTAGTGTTATCTAACACATGAAAATGTTAAATTTTCATGTGTTAGATACATATTAAAATTTACATGTATTTAGGTACAAAAGAGACAAGGGAATTAGCATTTGTTAAATTCCTAAATATGTGCCAGGAATAGTTCTGGTGCTTTAAAAAAAATCTCATTCAGTTATCATAACAACTATTTCTGAGTTGGAGTTCTTATTTCCATTTTGTGGTGGAAAAGACCAAGGCTTGGAGAGATTACATGATTTACCCGATTTCAAAAGCTAGTAAATGGTAAATTCAAATTCTGAAAAGGTGCGGCCAGTCCCACCTGACCTTTCATCTTCCCAGTAGCATTGTCAGTAAATGAATAATGTAATTTATATTTCCTAAGGTGTCCCAAACAGAGCACTTTCTCTGGCAGCCTTCTGAGACCACCGTTCCCAATGTCAGGGGTTCCTACCCCCAGAGACATGTCCAGGAATGTTAGTTTTTCCTTTGCACTTTTCTAGGCTTCTTTCCCACTTGGATGCTGTACAGATTCCTCCACCACATTTGATCGTCCATTTAAAGTACTGTATACTGACTATTTTCTAATGGTTCTAGGGTTTTGAATCCTTGCTATTACACTTACTAGACAAATTACTAAATCCATTTGCGCCTCAACTTCCTCATATGTAAACTGGGATAATAACACACCTTTTGAGGATTCTCAAAATGATTAGCTGAGAAAATGAAATCCATCAAGCTCTTAGTTCAGTCCCTGACACTTGGAAGTTTTCAGTAAGTGACTACTGCTGCCATTATTAGACCCTTTGCAGGTACGGAGACAGCTTTTACAGTCAGGGGGAATTCAGTTTGTCTCCTAGTTTGCCTAAGAATAAGTGATTCATCTTTATTCTGCTGATTGTGATTTGATATAGTCTTGGACCTAGTTATTATTAATTTTAGCATATGTTAATAAGAAAATAATTATAAAATACCTTGTTCTGAATTTCATTTCAACATAATGTGATATAGCAATACATGATCAAATATCTATTTTCCAAATTGAGATTTTAAAAGTTCCCAAACTTCATCCCCTGAGTTGAATTCACTAGAATGAAATAAATGAAGACAATGTTCACTAAGCTTCTAAAGAATCCACATGTTAATTGGATCAGTTTGGCCAAAGACTATTTTTGCCTTTAGGATTTATTATTCTGAATTTAGGGGTTATATGGTTGAGTGATTATGTAAAAAATAATATTATTTATACAATGATATGTGAAGAGGATTGCTATAATGCCAGCGGTTAAAAACACAGAAGCACCAAGCCCTCATGTATATAGAAAACTCGTGCTATGGCCAAAAGAAGCAGAAGGAGAGTCAGAAGAAATATACCAAAGTGGTAAACATGTATGCTGTGCTGTATGTGTCCACATAATACATACAAAATGCTAAATTGGTATAGATTTCTGAAAATAAAAATGCCTATTCTTTTTTCAAATTGTGCAAACCTGATAAGCCTACTAGACATATACATATACATCCTTTCAACTAATCACTTTATCATTTTTTTTTCCAACAAAGAAGCTGATAAATGAAAGTCGCCTTCTGGGTGATTAGTGGCAGTTTACTTGGAGTTTCAGTCCTTCCTCAGGACTTTTTGGCATAGTAATAACATTGCAAAGTTGCTCACATTTTTCATACCCTTCCATTTTATCTCGTGTGTGTTTGTGTGTGTGTGTGTGTGTGTGTGTGTGTGTGTGTGTGTGTGTGTCTTGTATGTGGAATATTCTTACAGCTAGTGACTTAATATGCTGATGAACACAGAGAGCTGGATTTTATTTTGCAAACCAATATTTTGTGCAATTTGATTATTTAGGTGGTATTCAGCCTTTTCAAAGATTACTTCACTGTCATGATATTACTACAGAGTAAGAAAGGAAATTCTGTAGTTAGCTTAGGAGAAAAAATAACGTAAAACAATTCTTCAAGGAACCTAGCAATGCAATAAAGTATCTGGATAATATTTTAGAATATCAGAGCCTGGGGTATGCTAATGGAATCACAGGAGAAGAAAAAAGCTCCAGTTCTCACTCACATTTAAAGTGCTCTCTTTTACACAAGACACAATTCATAAAATCTTTTTATATCAGCAAGGAACTCATCTATCTGCATATACATGGAAGCAGGCAGCTGTTAACAGCATAGCATGACACTGCCGAACAGTTCAGGATGCAGTATAAGCAGTATCATTCTATCATTCCCAACTGAAACAACATCAGAAAATGTAGGCAGGCTAAATAGAATTATCCAAAATGGAGCCTGTCTGAAATTCCAAGTCTCCCAGAGACAAAAGTACTATTCACCTCTTCTTCCTTTTTATGACTGAAATTCGTTTGCATCCACTGACATCCTTTAAATTATTACCCTCCTGGGAAAGTCTGCAACCCTTGTAGAACACTCATAAACATTCAGTTGTTTCTGATCAGACCTGTGTTGTTTGTAGTTCTCCTGACTCATATTTTAGTATCTTAGGAAGGAAAATGTAGTGCCAGAAATGTTTACCATCTATATTCTCTTGGTTTCTGAGACTTCCCATGGCAATTTAAAAAATTTAGATATCCATTATACCTTTTGCTTCAAAGGTCATAATTCCAGAAGTATGACTCTTATCTGACCGTTTAGAATGATAAATCTAAGAAATTTTTGTGTTCCAGAGAATGAATACACAAAATGGGAACTAGTGAGTTCCAAAGCTTCAGCTATAGAATAATTGATGGCTTTCTCCAAATGTCTGTTAAAATTTTAATATAATGAATGCTAGGATTCTTTTAAAGTAAACTTTTTTAGCAATAAGAATTTAGCACTTCCAAAGCAGCCACATGGTCTGTTGCCCAGGACTCCCTTAAAAATTGCTTTGCTGAGGCTGTTCAACATCTGTCAGCATTTTCTGCATAAACCATTGGCTCAAAAAAATTCTTCAGGCTGAAACTTGATATATCAGGTCTCAGCTTAGGAGTTTTTATGTGTTTTCAGGAAAATAAGTTCGGGTGTTTTCAAGTTAGTGCTAGAGGAGAAACACATTCTAATACACCGTTTCAAGACACCCTTTTATTTTATACATGGGTAAAAGGAAAACAGACTTCTACTCAACTAAAATGGACAGAAAATATCTAAACAATTGCTGTGAAGTTTTCTTTACACTGTATTGCTAAACAGGATGTCTTTATTGGAACTATGTGACTACATTCTTCATAGAATGGCATACGGAACTCTGCCCAGATTTAATGCCAGAGGTCAGAATGTGCCCACCTCCTGGCAGCTGAGGATGAATGGCTTAAGTGACAAATTCCAATCCGTCAGCTTCCCAGATCATTGTACAGCAGAAGGAGACTAATACAATAAACAACGGTTTGCCAAAAGGCATCGTGATCCACTGGTGGATTGTGGTTTTACACAGCTTCAACATACATTATCCTGACGTCTAAAATTACATCTCAGAGTACAGCTGTGTGTGTAATACTGGACTTCATTCCACTGGATGATCCCGTGTAGTCCACTTATAACAGGAATGCACTTTTGAACCTAAAGCTGTCACTACAAATCTCACTGTGAGTGTTAAGAATTCATGAAGAAATTCCAATTTATTGGTTTGCAAGGATTTGCCTATGAAGGTAGATTGTATCTTAAAATTGCCATTCCATTAAAGGCTAAAAAAGTCATTTCAATGACTAAAGTTCTTATATCTTTTAGTTGACTATTTGTAAAGTGAACTTTTTTTTTTTCTTTTTATATGAGTGTTAACTGGAAATAGGCAAGGAATGAGCAGGACTTTAACATTCTAGTCCTCTGTGTCAGCTCTCTGTGTTACAGAATTTATTTGAACTATAGAGTCCCTAAATCACTACAGCATAACCCTCAGGGAAAATAAAAACTCAAAAATATATAAACAAACTGTACTAAAATTGAGCTACTGAGCACCTTAGTATACTTGCTTGCCTTTAGTTAACATATTTTAAACAATAAGGGTGTGTCTTTCGAGGCTGTCTGGGGTATACCTGTGGTTTTAGAAATACCAAGTGACTCACCTCCAATAGTTACAGTGGTAAGGAAAAGGTTGTTACTTCTTTCCTTTGGTGATTCTGGTGCATGTTTGGAAGATACAGCTCAAAACAATCAATACCCTGGGCCTCTGGCCTCTAATATACTAATGTCTGCTCTCTGGAAGACCCATATGCACCACCTGTCCTCCAAATCCTGAGTGATCCAGATCCTTTGGAGGACTTAAGTAAATAAAAATTAAGAGCAAAACAAATGGTCTTGAAAATCCTTTCCAGTAGACACAAGCAAACACAAAATAGGGATCTGATCATTTCACTTTCCTAAATTTTCTGTTTCCGCATTTAGCACAGTGGAGGAGGACATCTGAGATGACTCTCCTTTTTCAAATCCCCACCTCAAAGCATTCTCCTCACACTTCCGCCACCGCATACACCCCTGATGCTTCATCCACCAAGCAGCCATATCCGCAGGCCGTAGGCATGCCATCCTCTGCCCCATTTCTGCACCTTTGCATGTGTAGTTCCTCCTGCCTACAAGATGCTCTCATTTATTCTATACCTGATGAACATCTTCCTACCCATCAAAACCCAGATCACTCTCTGATACATTCTTTCTGCATTCCATGGAATATATAGATTTGACTGTTACTGGTTTATAATCAAATTTGTCGTCCTTTTTCACAACTGTCCTAAGGTTTATGCCTGTCTTGTCCCTGTCTCACTAATGATGAAATTAAGATTTGTAGATAGGAGGTAATATGACACAATATGACACATATTAAAAGCACTCAGAAAGCTAAGGGTTTTCTTCAGAGCTTTTATTCATTTTGCATCTAATGTTGAAAACAAGTAAAATATATACAGAAGAGCCCCTAGCTGAATGTATTCATATGGCCCCCTGACCCAATCACAGATTCTTCTATTTCAACAGAACTTTCTTCCCCACAAATATAGGAAAATGTCCCAATTTTTCTGACTGATTTGTGCTTATTGATCACTGAACTTAGAGCTTGGAAACTTGAATTTCCATTTTATGAACGCTCTCAATTTATTGTATGACCTTAGAAAAATTATGAAACCTTTCTGACTCTTAGCTTTTGAAAAAGCAAATAATAAGCCTACTTATATCGTGAAGTTGGTCTGAAGTTCAAAACAAACTATATAAGTAAAACAACTTGAAAACTGTATGCCTGTACATTCATACAAAGTATATATTCATATTTCTATGACTAGTACGCAATATTATTATCAGTATCAAAGGTAACTAAAAGTCTACAGTATATGGAGCCCAAATAAAATTTGGCCAAAAAGAGTGCTTAGGATGTAAACTGCTTTCAGTTTCAACTTTCGATTCCACTTACTCATGGTTCACGGAGAGCTTTGTAAGGATCAGTAATTCTCTGAAATAGGTGATAATAGTGCTAACTCAGAGGTACTTAGGACATAAAGGTGTTGGGGTGTGTGTGTGTGTGGGTGTGTGTGTAAGAGAGAGAAAGAGAGAGAGAGAAAGAGAGAGACAGAGAAATAAGACATTTTTGCTAAAGAATATCTGAAGGAAAAAAAGGCCAAGGACAAAATGTTGTAGAAAAAACTGGGTTCTTGAGTTCTTGTCTCATGACCAGGAAGAGTCAGCCACGCAGACACTTTGAAGGATGAGAGGGAACAGAATTTATTGGGAGAAAAGGAAAAATTATCAGCAAAGTGAGAGGGGTTCCTGTTAACAGGCCCACATTTCACAGATTGAATCCTGGTTTATCACACAGGAATAGAAGAGGCCAGGCTCCTTCCCACTGCAAATAGCACCAACTTCCCGAGGCTACACCCTGTCCTCTCAGTGCTCAGGCCAGTGGGAGGTTCTCTGGGGACTTTCCCCCTTATCTTCCTCCTGCTTCTATCACAATGAGAACTGTCAAATCTTTATTATTCTAACCTGTAATAAGTCCACAAAGACATGTGGAGTTTGATTTCTAGTTTTTTTTTTTTTAGACTGGCTATCTTGACTTCAAAACATCTAGGAATATTAAGGACAATGTGACAATTGCTGTTTTAAATTCCTGACTGAGCACACAGGAGGATGAGAAATTCCTGGGTAAGAAAATAAAAAGGGAGCTGGAAAGCAGAGGGTTGGCCTATGGTGAAGCCACAGCTGTCCTTGGGGCATTTCCTATCACTGCACACAAGAGCTTTGGATGTACTTAGACATATGGAGCTAGGAGAAAAGACTTCAGCCTGAAAAAAAATTGGGGAATTGGAACCAAGACCACTACAGTAAGCCAGGACACTTATAGACCTACACCTTCAGTGAAAATGGTGAATCAAGAAAAATCTGCTTGCCATTAAAAGGAGAAAACAAGAAAAGTTATTTGTCTCAGCCTGCATTGTGAATGGAAGGAGAGAAAAGTCTTTGAGAATCCATTTGTATAGGTTCCTCATTCCGTTATTTGAGATTCAAATTTGTATCACTTACATGGGCAAGCAGAACCAAAGCTGAGAAATTAACTTAAAGTGGACCAAAGTTGGAAGCAATCCTGGGAGCCTGTAGAAACATAAATACTCTCTGGAGCAACACACCCTCAAATCAGATCTAATGGAAGCCCAGCTAAACTTGAATACACAATCCAACATTTAAAAGGACACACATACACAAAAAGCCATCATGAGTAAGTCAAGAGAATAACTAACAGTAGAAAAGATTTTGGACTATGTTTAAAAAGTTTAAAGATATAAAAGAGCAAATGACAAATTTGAGAAAGGAACACTTTTTTTAAGACAAGGCATATTTTTAAAATAGCCAAATAGAACTTGAAAAGTGAAGTGCAGTTATTGAAATTAAAATTTTATGAATAAACAGCTGGAGAGCAACTACATAAAATAGGTTCTACACAGTGGTGTGCTGATAGATGTTTAATAAGTAGCTGTCCAGAATGGGGGAAAGCCCTGTTCTGTAGCATTTGCTAATTTCCATGGTGTGAATGCTCCCACCATTGGTAGCCAATTTTAAACTACCAATGTGACGTCAGTGAACTAGGAAGAGACGTGTACAATTGGTTCTCATGAGGTGGTATAAACCAGCTCCAATACACGATTGGATATATAACTGCATAAATTACCCAGAATGCAACACAGAGAGATGGAAAGATAGGAATCTATATAAGACATGAAGGACAGGCTGTGAAGGTCTAATATATGTTTAATCATCATTCTAGAGGAGAATAGGAGAATGACTAAAATGTTTCCAGAATTGATGAAAGTCATGAATTCTAAGATCTAGGAACACCACAGATAACATCCAGACACACATTATAATGAAATTGCAGAGCACCAAAGTCAGAGATAACCATAAAAGCATCAAGAGAAAAAATATATCAACTACTAAAGAACAACAGTTCAGACTTCTTAAGAGCAAAAGTGGAAACCAGAAGTAATGGAATCTTCAAAGTGCAGAGGAAAACACTGCCAAGCTAGAGCTGAATACCTAGTTAAAGGATTATTTTAAAGTGAGGCCTAGTAAAGACACTTTCGGACAGCAAAAACAGTTTGCCATCAAAGGTAAAAGGAACGAAACAAAAAAATGTACTTTAGGAAGAAGAAAAATGATCCAGAAGGAACATGGACAAAGAAGTGGGTAAACATTTAGGTAAATCTAAGCCAATATTAAAACAGTAAGAATAATAGTAATGTATGGTGATTAAAAGCCATCTGAACAGTTTTATTTTCTCACAAATACTAAACAGCTTATTGTGCACTTAATTTAATTACATTGCCATGTAGAAGTTTTAACCATATTTTATTCATTTTTGACTTATAAAACAATCAGGAAAAAACAGTAAACATTGTGATGTAAGATTTACTTATTTTAATCCAAGTTACACTTTGCAAACATACTGAAAATTTTACTGGGTTTTAAATGTGTAATGAAAGAGCCATAGATTCCCCAGAATTTCTTTAAAAAATGTTGTTGATCTTGCATGTTCTATTATATGATTCCAGGTCATTACTTAAGCAAGGATTTCCAATTTAGGCTGAGCTGGGAAAGACATTATTATATTAAAGTTTATGGTTGTGAAAACTTTACCCCCACAACACTGGAAGTACAGGACCTTTGTTTCTCCCTACCCACATGATGGTGACTTTTTACCACTAGGAGAGTTATGTACTCACTGTGACTCACAGAAAGAGATAAGGTTACTTTATACTATCTCCCAATAAATGCAGCCAAGGATCCTTGGAGAAATTCCAGGACTGAAGCAGAGAAAGTACAAGATGAGCCTGGAATGTCTCATGATGCCAGAAAGTAAGGAAGTGCTCAAAACCTTATGGGGAACATGTGAAAAAGATACAAGAGGCAAATTAGAGGAGGCTCCCAATGACTAAATCTGGGACAATTTCAGAAATAAAATAGCAATAGTAATGGATTACAATCCTTAGAATAAAATAAGAATCCATACTTATATAAATAAACAGTTGAATGAGTAATTATATGAAGGAGAAGGGAAAGCTATTCCTCATAATTAATTAATTTAGAAGAGAAGATTGAAATTTAAAAATCACCATTCGCAAAACATCACAGTAATAGTTTCTCTTAAGAATCATCAATGGATGTTAAAATGAGTAGGTAAAAGCATGATGAGAAACAGGATATTCACATAGCCTCAAATATCACCCGCAAGATATTTATTAATTTCAAAGGAGAAAAAATAAAAACTTTACAGTGGAGAAACCTGAAAGACACCATCTTAACCAAATGATCAAAGTTAACATCACTAGTAGTGAGACAGATCGACATCACATGTCTCCAGATGTAATGCACTGAGAAAGACACACCATTTATATGGGGTGTTTTTGCTAAAAATGCACAGCCTGAAATTAATAACAAGGAAACATCAAATTCAAGGACACTGTACAAAATAACTGGTCAATACGGTACAAAATTATTAGGATCATGAAAGATGAAAAAATACTGAGGTATTGCTCCAAATTAAAGGAGACTAAAGAGGCATAACTAAATGTAATATATGATTGAGGATTAGATCCTGGGCCATAGTATTATAATGTCAATTTCCTTATCTTGATCATGGTTGTGTAGTTTTGTAAGATACTAACATTCTAAGAATCTGGGAGAAGGATATACAGGAATTCTTTGTATTAATTTTCAGCCTTTTAATAAGATAAATTATTTCAAGATGAAAATTATTTTACAAATCAAAGATAGTGTTATGATAGTTTCCTTAAACCTCTCCATCCTCCCATATTCTAAGAAAGGCCATTTATTAGTTACCTCCTTTCCCAGTTCTATGCACAGACATCAATGCATGGCTTCAGGAAAAGTGGGCCAAGTGCAATGCTGAAAAGGAAGGAAACAGTTTGAGTCTGAAGCACAAGGTTCCTACTGTGCTGAATTAGTGTGGTAGAGGCTATTAAAACGCCATCTTTTCCTACCTCCCACTCCTCTCCTTCCTCTGCCTTCATACCCTACATCCCAGACCGCTTTTAATCCTATTGGGAGGGTATGCACAGAGAAATAAAGAGAAAATAATAATGAATGGCTGTGTTCTTTGGCACATGAATAGCAGTTTCCCTTTCAGGACTTCAAGAATAAAAAATGAGAGGATTTAAATCTTGCTAACTTGGTGCAAGAATGTGCGCGTGTGTGTATGTGTGTGTGCGTAGGTAAAAATGTAAACTACCACTATGGAAAGAACAATGCTGGCTTTTAAAATCTACTAAAGTAAAAGAAATAATTATTCCTGAATAAGGTATGTCAAACACCAGTGGGAAGAAAGAAGAGCGGGTTATTTTGTTTAGAGCTGGATGAATTAGGAAAATCCCTTTTTACAGCTAACTCAGAGATGAGCTGTTGTTGCCAAGATGTGGTTTATCAAACATCTAGGCTATCTCACAGGATGTGAGTTGGTTTAGCTTTGTAAAATAGCTCTATTTTTATTTTAGCCAAATCTCTACAGGACTCTCAGTCAACTCCCTCCCCCACTAGAATGAAACAGCAACAACAGCAGCGAAACCTGACTGAAACAGCAGAGTAAATGTTGGCCAGAAGCCTGCTGTGATCCAGCCTGGCTTTTAGAAGGAGTCTCTCTGAGTTTGATTCATTGCTTCTCACAAGCCAGCTCCAGACTGCTTTTCTTGAGATAAAATAAGTTGTAGAAGTATAAAGGGATTGTTGCCACTGGTAATTTTTTTTACTTAAGATAATAAAAAGCACACAAAATTTCCATGCTCATATTTGACTCCTTTCCGGGTCTCCCTTCCTGATTCTAACACACCGTGGAAATGGTGCAAGGAAAACAACCACAGACAGAGTAGTCAGTGTGATTTCATACCACATGACACATTACTTGTGCTTCTTCCTGGAGCAGTCTGTTTTCTGTGAGCTGGCTTCACTCTGGTTTATTACTTGGCATGGTGCGATTTCACCTGGTTGCCCCTCTGTGGCTCAGACGGGGCCTGGGGCATCACTGGATTTACACTGAAAATCAGATGGGCATCTGAACAACTCCCACAGCGCGCATGCACGCGCACACACACACACACACACACACACACACTTAATCAGCATCAAGTAGTGCAGTTTCCTTTATAAGTGATGGGAGCTGCTGGCTGTTGTTGTTTTTGGCTTGAGGCCTTATAGACCAGCCAGCCGTTGTGTAAGCACGGTCTGTCTGAATTGCTTTGGGGCTGTCTTCTTAGAAGTCTTCTTGCTGTTCATTATTTTGCCAGCAAGCCATTCCTATTACCTTTTTTTTAGATTCCTCAATCTATGTTTTCTCTACTATAAGATAGTAAAATGTAGAGAATCAGGGATCCCTATAAATCTGGAAAATTTTTTTTTTTTTTTTTTTGGTCTTAATTTAATTTGAGATTGGCATTTAAAACCATTGTAGAACTTGTGAACTTGCTAAGTTTAAACTACAGTTTGGAGTAGGGGTTAATAACGAAGCTGTTCTTCTCATGCTGTTTTAAAAACTTCTGGTGTATATGCCTTTTTATTTTTTACTCATCATACAGTCTATTCAGGAAAATAAAAAAAAACATTAAGTAGCTCTTGGCAGAAGGTCAAAACCAGCATTTCAGGGAAGGTATTTAAAAATCTTTTAAGTGTGGGCTATTTGTATAAGCAATATCTGCACGTTTCTTATGACTGGGAGGGACTATTTTCACAGTCTTTCATGGAAATATTTCTAGACAATTTTCTGCGGCTCTTTTCCCTGAGCTCATTTATTTGCTTTTGCTTCAGAACACAGCATTTTAATGAGCAGTTTTATGAGCCTAACCTGCGTTCTGCAAGCTCCACATGACTGGATTCCTGTTGCATATAACCTTTGCCCTATTTTCCATTAAAACACAAGACTTTCCTATAATCAACTGTATACTATGACCTTGGAGGGAAAAAAATGCAACAGATAGTTTAGTCTACTATTTAGTCTACTTTAGCACACTAAAATTGATTTTTAAAAAAATAGTTGTTTCCTTATAGTTTTTAAAAGTGTATGTATTAATATTTTCATCACAAATTTATTTATTTTGTAGGATGCCTAATTCAATATTACCATATCCCTCTGAGTAAATAACTCATTTAGCTATCTTTATAATCCACTGAAGGATGTACAAAGGCAGGATGAACCCCAAATCATTTTGGAATTATGAAAATTCAAAACAAAATGCAAAGTTTTCTGTCTCCACTTGGTCTTACGTATAATAATAGGTGTCAGGAAGTTCCTTCTTATTGCAAAGCTAAATCATCATCTGATACATTTTGACTCCTCTTTGTGCTTTAATTCAAATGTAAAAAAACTATTTTTTACTTTATACATGGTATCCTACTATTTTTATATAGAATAGCTTTCTCTTCTATACCCTGAGACATCCAAAGTTACTTACTTTTTCCTCCAGGTTTCACTTCCAGTATTTTAATCAGTTTTCTTAATATCTGCTAAATATTCAAGCTCTCCCTTTCATTTGAGCAGTAAAGCCTCAAGCAGAATGCTTGAGTAGAGCCCCTGCAAGGGTCTAACCAGTACTAAGAACAATGGAGCTATTGTTGTGTAGCACACCCAGCTCCCCTCCAGATCATGCATTCCAGCCATGTTTGCCTTTGAAAATTACACTGTGGATTTAAGGTAGTCTGCGGTTGCTTGTAACACCTTGCTTTTTTTCTGCCCTGCTTACTTTAGCCAATCTGTCCTCATCTTATAATTCTGTTTACATTTTCTTCTTAGGACAAGGAAGGCACTCTTTAAAACAGGGTGCAGTAAGTTTAGGGCAAATGAAAGGAAATCTACTTCACATAGCAGGTTATAAACTTGTGGAACTCATTAGTCCCAAAAGGTGGGACTGGCAGGAAATGTAAATGAATTCAGAAATCTTTTAGCCAGATTTATGAATGAGAGCCACAAGTGGCTACTAAGAAAACTGGGGCTATACCTGACTTTTACAACAGAAGTCAGAGAGCAGCTTTGAGCTCCCACACAGGATGCCTCTTGAGACTTACTGGGGTGGCTGACCTTGGGTCTGGCCCACTATGGGATTTCCTGCGCATCCTGTGTCCCTTCTGCACTTTTTCTCAGTTTCACTGGGTCTCAGAAAGAACTAGTAAGGCTTATCTGGGTGAGGAAACTTTCTTTTTAAAGTAGAGACTAGAAGAAAGCTTCGTAACTTCTCCTTTCCCATTCAACCATTTGCCTACCTTAGTGCCAATTATGACTGTCAGGGAATGAGGGATGTGATTGTGATGTCTGTCTAGTAGAAACTAGCTGAGATCCCATTTGAATGTTAAAACATAGATACTTTCTTTTACGCTAAGTCAGACACTTCTTTTTCCTGGGAATTTTCAGGCCTGAGACCATAAATAGCTTTTTTATTTTATCCTGTACTCTATCCTCAGTAGAACCTTCAATCACTTAACTCCTCTGCTTTTCCCAGACCTATATCTCTTTACTGCAGTGTTCTCAAACTGGAGCACTTAAAAAATTCAACTGCTCCTGGCTTCACCCCAGACCAATTAAATCATAATCTTTGAGGGTGTAGCCCAGGTGTCAATAATCTTTAAAACCATCCCAGGTAATTCTCCCAGCAACAAAGTTGAGAGTCTTGACCTCACAAGTAGTGTTAGGTTCTCTCCTTACCCTCAGCTCCCTGCTTGGCATCTCAGTGTTGTCTGTGACATTGTTCTGCAATAGCCACCTCTCTATGTTGAATGTTTATTAGTGATTATGGTGAAGCGCTCTACACAAGTCATCGATGCTAGGTCTTTATGCTTTTTCTGTCCTTCCAACCGTGAATACTTAGTAAAAGAAAACTTGCTGTGAAATCCGGACCATTGCAAATACCCAACACTTATAAGACCCTGCCCTCCTTTTACTTACCTCTTTGTTGACTAGCCAATCACCTGCTCCAAAAATGATCTTCCATCACATCTGTGCCTCACTTTTCCTATAGGCAAGAATGTCACCTCTTAAGAAAATACAGAAGCCAACCAGAAGAAGCTGCCCGTTACCTTTATCTTTACCTCAGCTGAGCATTCTTCCACCATTCTCTTCTTATTCCTTTAAATTGTTAAAAAGAAAAATTCCACTTTCACTTATTAAATATGATTGAGTACAAACTGTGTGTAATACATTAAAATACAGGGGCAAAGACCTATTAGAAAGCAATTAACAATAATACACGAAAAGAGTATAAAGCCTTAACGATAAGAAATATTTAATAAGCTATGAGTGTCTAGGAAGGAGGGATCGTTTTGGCCAGGTCTTGAATAATGAAAAGATTTTTGCAAGCAAATATCAGGCAAAAGGGCTTTCATATTCAAAGGCGCAACATGGCTAAAGGCACCAGGTCATGAATCTTTCTGAATATTTCTCCTTTACGGCATACTGAATCTCATTTGTTTGTTGTTATTTCTAGTGTCTTTAGTCTTTTGCCTTCTGGCTTCTTTTTAAACTTCATATACACGTGTCTTGCCTGGCCTAAAAGAAACATCTTTGACCCAGCCCTGATATCTTGATAAACACCATGCCATTCCCTTCATTTTTCTGCCAAACTTTCACAGTATGACTTATACTTTCTTTCAGCCCCCTTTCCACATTATCCATCTCACCCTCCTAATCCAGCTTCTGTCCCCCCTTTAATCCTATCCACAAACCCCCATCCCCACAGAAAAGTTCTGTTAAAGATTCTTACATCATTCAGACAAAGCCACTGGCCAGCCCTCATTCCATTTAGCCCCTCAGCAATATCTGGTGGCACTGTTAATGACTGCCTTTTTCTTGAAAGCTTTTTTATAAAGTAGCCTGGGATGTTGCATGATCTTTGAACTCTCCTCGCCTTTTTTTCACTCTTTATGGTCTCCTTTGCTCGCACTTCTTCCACCTCCTTAACTGTGAATATCCATGCCCAAATACTTTCCTTCCTCTCTTTCTTGTTTCATTCCATTATTTATTCTTTCATTCTGAAAGCATTTACTAAGTACTCACACTAGGCCAGGCACTTTGCTAAACACAAAGATAATTTTTTTTTTTTCTGTACACTCATTGCTTTTAAGAATCTTTTCTATTCTTATGGCTCCAGCTTCCAATTCTGTATGAAAGATTTCTAAATCTACATTTTCTGTTGTGACTTCTGAATGCTCATTCTGTGATTCCAGTTGCCACCAGATACGTCCTTTGCATCTACAAAATTTACTAAAAAATAAATTCATTTTTTTTCCATAAAAACCAATTTCTCTGCCTCCGTTTATTTGCCCCAATCAATGAAGTCACCGTATCAGTCTTCAAGGCTGGACATCTGAGCATATTATTTTACTCTTAATAGATTTTGTATCAATTCTGTCACAATTTTCAAATAATTTCTTCTTTAGAATGCCTTTATGATCTACTGTTACCTCTCCATTTTTATAGCAACCCACTTGATCCAGACTTCACACGTAGTTTCTTACTAAAGACAATAATTGATCTCCCTGCTTCCAGTCTCACTCTCCTTAAATAAATTCAGTGTGCAGTTGCCATACTAATCTTCCTAAAACAATGCTTGAGCACATCCTTTCTGGTGACCTTTCAAGCCCACCACATTTCATCTCATCTCCTTAGCCTAACCCAAGTTTTCCACAATCCGACTACTCATTTTGCAATTCAGCCATATATTCTTCTACTCAACATATTTGTTACCATGCCCTCCCCAGTATTTTCTCAAACACATCAAACTAATTTCCACCTCCATTCCCTTTGTTTCCCTCACCTAGATGCTTTCTAAAGGACTGCATGTCCCAATACAACCAAGCCAAATCTCACTCACTCTCCTTCCATAGCCTTGCCAGGCTCCTGAAATCTCTAGAAAACTCTCCTCTCTTGAAAAGCTAATTACACTTACAGGCTATACCATACCACTTAGTTTATATTACATGCTATCTTCATGACACATTGTTTTTGGCCTGTTGATGGGCTCCTCCCCAAAAACAGGGTAAACTTCTTAGGTGCACAAAGTGTGCTGTGACTCTCCCTTTAATCTCCAAAGAAATCTAGTGCATGTCTCATCATATGTTAAATGTTTAATACATAGCCTGGGTTAGTTGTAATAATTATCTATGCTTCAGTAAACTGGTTTAGACCAAGATAGACTCTACAAGTACAAAAGAAACTTATGTTTACACTGTATATAAAGGGGTCATTTTCTGCTGAATAACATTAGTATCTAGTCTGCATGTCAGTTTTGAAGTAGATGCCTTTTTCTAACTCAAAAAGAGGCAGTTAAGGAGTAATTATTGAGCCACCAGATCTAAATACCAAATTGTAGGAAATACAAGGAGTGGAAGAGCATATTAAATGATATGCAGGGGATGCAATCAGCCAAATCCATTCTGGGGGATTGGACAGAATCTACAGGACAAAAATTATTTTTAATACCAACAAATTGCAAGAGCAAGAAATAGAGAGATGGAGAAGTCTGAAGATTAGAATAGACATAAGAGAAATATCTACCAGTCACAGTGACATGTTTTGGATCTGTATCCCCACCAAATCTCATGTCAATTGTAATCCCCAATGTAGGAGGTGGGGCCTGGTGAGTGGTGATTGGATTATGGGGATGGATTTCTCATGAATGTTTCAGCATCATCTCCCCTTCGTACTGTCCTAGTGACAGTGAGTGAGTTCTCATAAAATCTGATCATTTAAAAGTATGTGGCACCTCCCTATTCCCTCTCTTGTTACTGTTCTTGCTACTGTGAAGTGCTGGTTCCCCCTTCACCTTCCACCATGATTGTAAATTTCTTGAAGCCTCCCCAGAAGCCTGGCAGATGCTAGTATCATGCTTTCTATACAGCCTGCAGAGTCCTGAGCCAGTTAAATCTCTTTTCTTTATAAATTACTGAGTCTCAGGTATTTCTTTATAACAACACAAGAATGAACTAATATACACAGTATATGGACTTATTTCAATTCAAACTCAAACAAATAAACTTTAAAACATTTTTAAAGACAATTGGGGAAGTGTAATATGAACACTAAATATATAATAATGTTAAAAAATTATTAATATTTTAGATAATAAAAATAATGTGTTTATGTTTTCTAAGGGTTCTTATCTTTTAAGATTATACACTGAAATATTTACAGATAAAATTATGTGATGTCTGAGTTTGCCTCAAAATAGTTGAGAAGTATAGACAGAACAAGGTTGGCCGTGTGGTGAATTGTTAAAGTTGAGTAACGAGAGATTAATTTGTACTGTTCTTTCTATTCTACCTACTTTTACATATATTTAAAATTTCTCAAATAAAATATTTTAAAGTAGTTATTGATGTTAAGAAATTCTTGTTAAATATTTCTGATGTGATAATGACAATGTGGTTATGATTTTGAAAAGGAATTTTATCTTTTGGAAATACCAACTGAAATATTCATGCATGAAATGAAAATAAGGTAGACATTGATGTCACTGCGTTTTTAAAAGATTATAATAAAATGAGAACAAAAAAGTTTAAATTGTCATTTAAAAATTTCTTATCCCCAGAAATACATCCATAAACCCCAAGGTGAGAAAGCAATACTTTAGACAGTTATGTAAAGCCTATTCTGTGTTTTGCCTGTTTATACCTAAAGACTATATAGCAAGCACATCTGTGAGTTGCACATCCTGTAGATGAGTGCATAGAGAAGAGTAAAAAATAACCAAACACTGTACATGAGAAGTCATAATCTTTAAAGATACAGGATTTATCATAAAAGTAATGGCTTTAAAAACTGGATTATATTCCAGGTAACATCGACCTTCAACGGATATACATTCAGACATGCTAGTGCAAGATAAAGTGACTAATGCCTGTAATCTCAGCTAGTTCAGAGGCTTAAGCAGGAGGATTGCTTGAAGACAGGAGTTTGAGACCAGCCTGGGCAACATAGCAAGACCCTGTCTCTAAAAACATTTCTTTAATTAGCTAGGCATGGTAGCATCTCACCTGTAACCTGCTACTTGGGAAGTTGAGATAGGGGGATTAGTTGATCCCAGAAGTTCAAGTGAGCTATGATCACACTGCTTGACTGCAGCCTGGGCAACAGAGCAAGGCCCTTTTTCTAAAAAAACTAAAAAATGAATAAACAAACATGCTAAAGTAGTCCTTGATTTAAAAAAACAAAACAAAACCAACCAAATATAGAGAAAACTCCACAGGCTTTCCCCAATATCAATTTAATTCATAAATTTAGTGTTAGGCCTCCAAAAAACTTTTCAGTGAAAGGTTGATTATTAGCAAATTTATCTGATTTCAGGGAGAAGAGTCTTGTCTCTGTGATTAGAATATTCATGAGCAACCAAATGGCCAGTAAGTTAATATCAGAACCTAGCTGAATGTCTGGAAAACCTGCAAGTTAGAAAATCATTAATGGGTGCTCATTTGTGTAGCACATATACTAAAATTGGAAAGATATAGAAAAAATTAACACAGCCCCTGCACAAGAATAACATGCAAATTCAGGAAGCATTTCATATTTTTCTGAATGAGAAATTTAACAGAGATACATATTATAAAAAAGAACTAAACAGAAATTTTGGAGCTGAAGAATTCAATGACTGAAATAAAAAATACAATGGAAAGATTCAATAATTGACTAGATCAACCAAAAGAAAGAATTTTTAAACTTGAAAATGAGTATTTTGAAATAACCCAGTCAGAAAAAAAGAAAAACAAAGTAAAGAAGAATTAGGAATGCTTACAGGACCTATTGGGACACCACTAAGTGAGCAAATATTCACAGTATGAGAATTTCAGGAAAGGCATAGAAAACCTATTTAATGAAATAATAGCTGAAAACTATGCATGTCTTGGAAGAAATATGGATATCTAGATCCAGGAAACTCAAAACCCCAAATACATTAAGTTCAAAGAAAATCACGTTATAATCAAAGTGTCAAAAGTCAAAGACAAAGAATTCCCACAATAGCAAGAGAAAAGTGTTAAGTCACAGATAAGGGAATCTCCATTAAGCTAACATTAGATTTCTCAGCAGACACCTTATAAGCTAGGAAAGAATGGGATGATAAATTCAAAGCACTGAAAGAAAAAAAAAGATGTTAGCCAAGAATACTATACCCAGAAAATCTATACTTCAGAAATGAAGGGGAAATAATGTCTTTCCCAGACAAACAAAAACAAGAAATTCATCACCACTAGACCAGCATTACAAAAAATTATTAAAGAAGTCCTACACATGGAAGCAAAAAGATGATAATTCTACCATCATAAAAACATGCAAAAGTATGAAACTCACTCATAGAGCAGACAGACAAATGATTAAGGGAAAGGAATTTAATCTTATCATGTCAGGACACCACCAAACTGCAAAGATAAATCATGAGAGAGGAAAAATAGAAACAAAGGATATACAAAACAATGAGAAAATAAACAGGATGACAAGATTAAGTCCTCACCTAACAATAATAACCTTGAATATGAGTAGATTAAATTCCCCAATTAAAAGATATAAACTGGTTGAATGGTTAAAAATCAAGACCCAACTATATGCTGCCTACAATACCTATGCTGCCTACAACTTTACCTATGAAGATACACATAGACTGAAAGTGAAGGAATGAAAATATATATTCCATACAAACAGAAACCCAAAATGAGCAGGAGTACTGACGTGTTTTGGCTGTGTCCCCACCCAAATCTCATCTTGAATTATAGTTCTTATAATTCCCACATCTTGGGAGGGACCTGGTGGGAGGTAACTGAATCATGGGGTAGTTTCCCCATGCTATTCTCATGAGAGTGAGTAAGTACTTACAAGATCTGATGGTTTTATAAGGGGCTTCCCCCTTTGCTTGGTTCTCATTCTTCTTGCTGTTGCCATGTGAAGAAGGACATATTTGCTTCCTCTTCCACCTTGATTATAAGTTTTCTGAGCCCTCCCCAGCCATGCTGAACTGGAGTCAATTAAACCACTTTTCTTTATAAATTACCCAGTCTCGAGTATGTTTTTGTTAACAGTATTTACACATATATCAGATAAAATAGACTTTAAGTCAAAAACTGTGAAGAAGAGATAGAAAGTCATTGTGTCAGTATATATATAATGACATATATATAAAATGACTTTCATATATATGTATTTACAATTGCTATATCCTCTTGATGATTGACCTCTCTCTATATATGTATGTGTGTCATTGTATGTATATATTATGTGTGTGTTTATATATAATATATGTGTCATAATATATAATATATGTTATTACATATAATATATATAGTTACATATGTAACTATATGTAATATATGTAATTATATATAATATATAATGTATATATAATATATAATTATAATTATATACTATATACTATATATTATATATTATGACACACATATATGTTATAGATATACAATGACACACATACATATATATAGAGAGAGAGAAAGAGAAAGAGGTCAATTCATCAAGAAAATATAGCAATTGTAAATATATATGCACCTAACAGTGGAGCACCCAGCTATATAATGCAAGTATTATTAGATCTAAAGGGAGAGATAGATCTCAATACAGTAATAGCTGGGGACTACAATACCCCACTGTCAGCACTGGATAGATCACCTAGGCATAAAATCAGCAAAGAAACATTGGATTCAAACTGTACTATAAATCAAATGGACCTAACAGACATTTACAGACCATTCCATGTAATAGCTACAGAATATGTATTCTTCTCATTAGCACATGGAACATTCCCCAGGATAGATAATATGTTAGGCCACAAAACAAGTCTCAACAAATTTTTAAAAATCAAAATCATATGAAATATATTTTCTTACCACAATGGAATAAAACTAGAAATCAAAATCAAGTGGAACTTTGGAAACTGAACAATTACATGTAAATTAAACAACATGCTCCAAAACAACCAAAGGGTAAATTAAGAAATTAAGAAGTACTTTAAAAATTTTCTTGAAACAAATGAAAATATAAACATATCAAATCCTATGCAATACAGCAAAAGCAGTAGTAAGAAGAAAGTTTATAGCAATAAACTTCAGAAAAGTAGAAAGATTTCAAATAAACAACCTAATGATGCACTTCAGGGAACTAGAAAAGCAAGAATAAGCCAAACCCAAAATTAGAAGAAGGAAGGAAATAATAAAGATCAGAACAGAAATAGAGATTAAAACAACAATACAAAAGATCAAGGAAACAAAAAGTTGGTTTTTTGAAAAGATAAACAGAATTGGCAAACCATTAGCTAAACTAAGAAAAAAAGACCTAAATAAATAAAATCCAAAGTGAAAAAATGAAACATTACAACTGACACCACAAAAAAGAAATATTACAGCTGATACTTCAGAAATACAAAGGATTTAAGACTATTATGAACAATTATATACCAAAAAATTCGAAAACCTAGAAGAAATGGATACATTCCTGGGCACATACAAGCTACCAAGATTGAACCAGGAAGAACTGGAAAACTTGAACAGAACAATTCAGTAATGAAACAGAATCAGTAATAAAGTCTCCCAACAAAGAAAAACCCAAGACCAAATGGCTTTGCTGATGAATTCTACCAAACCTTAAAAGAAGAATTAACACCAGTTCTTCTCAAACTGTTTCAGAAAATGGAAGGGAATTTTTTCAAACTCATTCTATGAGGCCAGCATTACACTGATACCAAAACCAGACAAGGAGGCAAGAAAATAAAGAAAACTACAGGCCAATATCCCTGATGAACACAGATGCAAAAACTCTCAATGAAATACTAACAAACTGAATGCCACAGCACATCAAAAAGATTATACACCATAATCGAATGGGATTTATCTCAAGGATGCAAGGATGGTTCAACATATACAAATCAATAAATGCAGTATATCACATCAACAGAATGAAGGATAGAAACAATAATAATCTCAACAGATACAGAAAAAACATTTTATAAAATTCAACATCACTTGTTGTGTTGAGGAATTTAACTGAACACAATAAAGGGCTTAAATGACAAAACCACAGCTAAATGATACTAAATAAGGAAAAGTTGGAAGCTTCTTCTCTAAGAACTGGAACAAGACAATGACGTCCACTTTCTCAACTCTTATTTAACATAGTACTAGAAGTTCTAGCCAGTACTATTTGGCAAGAGAAAGAAATGTGGCTAGTTCCAATTATGATGTGCTGTTTAAGTGTAACATATACACTAGATTTCCAATACTTTCTACAAGAAAAGAATGCAAAATATCTTATTAATAAATTTTATTTTGATTAATTGATTACGTATTGTATTAGTTTGCTAGAGATGCCATAACAAAGTATCATAGACTAGGTGGGTTAAACAAGATAAATGTATTTTTCACAATTCTAGAAGGTAGAAGTCTGAGATCAAGGTGTCATCAGGTTGGTTTCTTCTGAGACCTCTCTTCTTGGTTCATGTCATCATATGATCTTCCCTCTGTGTGTGCCCATGTCCATTTTGCCTCTTGTTATAAGAACACCAGTTATATTGGATTGGGGCCCATCCTAATGAACCCACTTTAACTTAATTACTTCTTTTGAAACCCCATCTCTCAATATAGTCACATTTCTGTGGTACTGCTGGTTAGGGCTTCAACATGAATTTTGTGGGGGACACAACTCAACTCATAATACCTGTCAAAATAATAATATTTTGGACCTATTTGGTTAAAAAAGGCAGTATTAAGGTAAATTTCAACACTTCATTGTTACTTTGTAAAATATGGCTACTAGAAATGTGGCTTGCATTATATTTCAATTGAACAGTACTGGATTTTATTTATTTGGGACACCAAAACACTGTATCCTCACCTGCTGAAAAAATAAGAAAAAGTTCTCATTTAAAATAATGTGCCATTTTCTACTATATTTCCCTTTTAGTACTAAGTTTTATTTTGGTGTTGCTAATAAGCAAAAGCAGTGAGATGGTATATAAAGAAAATGAAATGTGCACAAAGAAAATTAGACCAGAGTTCTATTTGGATCTTACTATCTTTATGATCTCAGGCATAGCCCTTACCCTTTCTTTAATTTCTTCTTTCTACAAAAGAGAGGATAACAGCTGACATTTGTTGAGTGATTATTTTGTGCCAGGTACTCTTCTGAATTTCTACACTAGTAATTTATTTAATCCATACAACAACCCTTTGAATATTTTAGATAGTAGTATTACTCTATTTGAGAGAAAACTGAAGCACACAGAGATTAATTAACCTGCTCAAGACTCCAGAGTTTAGTAAGTGGTAGAAGCAACTGGCCTAACTCCATACCACATCATTTATTTCCCCCTGTACTTGTGTCTCAAAAGATTGTTGTGAGGATCTACTGAGATGGTATATGTGAAGGCATTTGAAAACTGATGACTGTTAATTATTTTCTTTGTCTGCCTTCCTAGGAACATTTCAGATAAAGCTATTATTTTTCTCTTTTGACCAGGAAATCTATATATCTTTCTTGACAGCCTGGTAATTTCAGAATGAATAGAAGTGTTTGTATCTGTGGGTTTGACACACTACTGAATCACAAAGTCTCTGGAATAATTCTCAAAGCCATCACTTTCAGCCCACTTTCTCATTCATTAATGCTCTATTCTTTTTCTAGCATGTCTAGAATTCTCTTGAATTCTTGCAGAGAATTGGTGCTCCTTTAATACCTGCTATTTCAGAATAGCTTTGACTTAAATACGCTTTCCTTTTCTCCCAGTTGCAAAATGTCAGGGCTGCCAGCCGAAAGGGCTTCTGAAGATTGTCAGTGTTCTCATATTCAGATAGGTAGCAAAGGGTCTGACACATTTGGTATAATAAACCCACAAACGTTCATTAGTAAGATTGTAGCCTGATTTATTTCTCTGATTTAGAAAACACTCCTAAAGAAGGAGAGTTTGTCTGCAAGGAACCTTCTGAATTCTTTTTCTAATTCAAGCTCGTATTTATAAATTTTGTAAACTCAGATGTTGCTTATGTCATTTACATCATTTATCTCAAATAATAATAAAAATGATTCACTTTTTTGAGCACTATTATACGTCTGACACTGTGGTAAGTGCCATTTCTGTATTCTCATTTGGTGATATCACATCTGCTCTGCCCTATAAAATGTATGTGTATATTACCTTCACTTATAAGCACAGAAATTAAGGCTTAGAGAGGTTGAGTAACTTCTTAACTAACTTCACTAAGCTAATTAGTGACAGAGTCAAGATATAAATATAGGTCATCTAATTCCATAGTTCATACTCTTGATCACTATTCCACATTTCCCTCAAACCAAAGTGGATTGAGCATTTGGGGTATTCTCTCTAAGTCAGGTGGATATTTTTAAAACTTGTATTTGATGAATGCTGCAAATAGGTGTATGATCCAGTTTTTCTTACTGCTTCTGTGATTTGGTAATTCTCCTACAGATGGTAGAATATAGTATTCACAATAATATGAAAAATATAATTAAATTTGACAAGAATTCTATTAAAATAGCAAGATTTACCATCCAGAATTATTTCATTTATTTTTAATTCCTCTTTTATCTTAATCAAACATACCACCTTGATGTTATGTGAAGCTATCTTATATGCTACCTTAAGCTGTATGCATTCATTTATGAAACCTCTAAAACTATGTATCATGTCCTTTCTATTTTATGTATATTGCCAAGTAGTTTATAAGTGATTAAAGAATATTGCTAGAAATTATATTAAATTAGATAGATAATATTACTTTATCACTTTTGATTCATTTGGCCCCCAATGTAGTATGAAACCTTGTAATTAATTTTTTTTTTTTTTTTTTTGGAGACAGAGTCTTGCTTTGTCACCCAGGCTGAAGTGCAGGGTGTGATCTCGGCTTACTGCAATCTCTGCCTCCCAGGCTCAAGTGATCCTCCTACTTCTGCCTCCTGAATATCTGGAATTATTGGCATGCATCAGTATGCCTGACTAATTTTTAAATTTTTTGTAGAGACCACGTTTCATCATATTGCCCAGGCTGGTCTCAAATTAATGAGCTCAAGTGATCTACCCACCTTGGCTTCCCAAAGTGTTAGGATTACAGGCATAAGCCACCACGCCCAGCCTGTGATGAGATTTTAGGAAACGCCTTTTATCAAATAGTTCATTTAACTAAAACGCCTTTAATTGAGAAGGCATTATATCTATTCTAAAAGTGTTTATATGGATTAAGTAGACGTAAACAATTGGTAGAGGAAAAAACATATACTCACTAACAATAGTATTTGCAGAAAATTTGAAGCCATGGTTTAAAAAAAAAGAGAAATTTGAGGGAAAATGTAAATACATGCAGTAATAATGCTTTCTTAGCAAATTTCACATCTTTAGTCTACTGTCACCTTATTGCTTTGTAAAGAAACATCTTATTCCCAGTCATAAAAGTTACTTAGACTTATAAACTCATTAATGTTTACTAGTAGTTGCAATCTGATTTCTTCTCCTAAACTACTTTAAAAACAGTCTAAGGAAAAAAGCTTTTAAAAACCAACATTTGGCCAGGCGCGGTGGCTCAAGCCTGTAATCCCTGCACTTTGGGAGGCCGAGACGGGTGGATCACAAGGTCAGGAGATCGAGACCATCCTGGCTAATGCGGTGAAACCCCATCTCTACTAAAAAAATACAAAAAACTAGCCCGGCGAGGTGGCGGACACCTATAGTCCCAGCTACTCGGGAGGCTGAGGCAGGAGAATGATGTAAACCCAGGACGCAGAGCTTGCAATGAGCTGAGATCCGGCCACTGCACTCCAGCCTGGGCGACAGAGCGAGACTCCGTCTCAAAAAAAAAAAAACAACATCAGCTTTATCTCTTATACCTCACGTAATATTTACAAACCTTATTAATAAAGCACTCAGGACAATCTGATACACTACAAAATTTAAAATAATACAGAATTGTTTCAAATAATAATTGCATCCTTCTATAAAATTTGCTTAGAATAGTTTTAATTTTTATTATAAATGCAGCCATAGTTGTTGATCTTTAAGCAATCTTGACTCTCTTAGCTTTTGCCACTTTATAAGAAGTAGACAAATCTGATAGCCTATGTAAATATCAGAATTAGTGTGAAGCAAAGATAGTTTTGTGTTTTTGTACTTTACATCCTCCAGATTATCAAACAGGCAATATACACACACACTCAATTTCAGAAGAATGAGAGAGAGAAGTAACAAAAGAAAAAAACCTCCAGACCCAATGATTATTACTCCAAGAATATAGATCTTTGTTTAAGCAATCTTCCTCTGAATGTCAGTAGTTGTAGAAGTCTTAGTATATTTTATCATCTTCATAAAGTTATTTTCTGTAAAGTAAAGGTTTGCCTAAATTGAGATAAGCTCCTTTAAATTTTAATTTATTTCTTAATTGGTTATGAGTATTTACAGTGACAGAAGAAGTTCTGGTTTTGGCAACTTTGGAAGTAGCTCCCCAACTTTGGGACATGTACGTATTGTCTGTATGGTGACTCAGCTGTGGTCTGGTGCTATTATCACTTACGTTCTATTTTTGAATATTGGAAACAAGAAATTTGCAACAGCCCAACCTAGCAAATTTCTTCTGATTTTGCTTTCATCTTTCCTTTTAACAAAAATTAACTTAAATTTCCTAAAACAGTCTTCAGGTCTTTTTTTTATCTTGATCATCTACTAAGGTTCTTGGGCCCTAGGAATGTCTGAGAAGGTGCACTCAGTAATTCATGTGTAGGAATTGTTGAAAAAGTTATCTTCAGGCCTTTTGGGAGTTCTGTAGTTGGATGTAGGTGACAGCTTTATCAGCTACAGTATGCAGTGAACCTCAGGGAAGTTTAAAACCCCTGATGATAGCTGCTCTTTTAATGGCTTCATTTTAATTCTGTACTCCAGAAAGAAATGATTCTATTCACAGAATTTTACAGTTGTGTGTGGTTTTTTTGGTTGCTTTAATGCATTGCATTATTTTTTACTAAGAAGTTTTTACATGTGAAGCAAGTATAATTGTATTTAAATTGAACTTTGATTTTCTGCCTCATAATATAAAGAAAAGGTAAAAAGATCAACTGCATACCTATGCTACTATTTTGCTATATAGTTTATTATGACTGCCCATGCTGCTTTCATATTAGTTGAATTTTATTGCCCCTGCTTTCTCTAGGACTTTATTAACTTTGATATAGTGTATCTATACTCATCCATGTAAATGATTTTGAGGAACAAAACAATTGACAGATTTTTGCTTTACAATATATGTGATTTTTGTTTCATACCTTTGTCCATGTTTCAATCTTTGTAACCAGACCTAGTTCTATATTGCATAGATCTTATAATCCCTTAATACCCTGATGCTAAAATGAATGAGCTTTAAAAATGCCTGTTAAACAAATAGTATAAAGGATAAAATAATTTAAAATTTCTTTACAGTTACAAGTTTTTAGGTGATGAAAGTAGAATTCCTAAAATATAAATTACTCTTGTGTCATTTTCCCCCTAATCTTTAGGTGTTATCTTCTTACAAATGAAACCACTGGGGTTTTTCTTGTGATTATAGTATTTCATTATTTGAGTATGTAAACATTATGATGATGGTGTTACGGAATTAACAGCAGCAAAGGAATCGCTCTGAGTCAAAAAGAGCCTTCATCACGATCAACAGTACAATTGTTTTATGTCTATAAGGCATTTCTCATAGGACTATATTTGGTCATCCCGGTAGCTTTTGGAAACACATGTTTTATCTCACAGTATTTGTAGATCACTTTTTGTGGTGGGGTGAGCATCAACACTATCTTAACCATACCCTTCCAGCCTCATCAAATTCGAAGTGAATGACTGGTGGTGGAGAGAGGTTTTCAGTGAAACCATTCTTGATAATGTAGGGTTGGAAAAATTCAAAGGTACATTACCATGGTAACAGTGTTTTCCTAGTGATGACCTGATTTACTAAGAAAAAGTCTTCAAATAAGTCTATGACATGATTAAATAAGAGATTTAAGGAAAGGGAAAAGACAAAAACAAAACACCTGAAAGACATTCCAGTCAAGCCCAGTGCTTCTATAATAGATGCCCCAAGGTATGGTGAGAATTATTTCTGATTCAACACTTTCATTTCCTCACCTGTTAAAGTAGTAAAGCTTTAAAAGAAAGCTTTTAAATTAAAATTTTCAGCTACTTGGGAGGCTGAGGTAGGACCATTGCTTAAAGCCAGGAATTGGAGATGAGCTTAGGAAACATAACAAAACCCCATCTCTAAAAAAAAAAAAAAAGCAAAATTAGCTGGGCGTGGCATGTAGTTACAGTTATGTGGGAGGATCCCTTGAGTTCAGGGGTTCGAGGCTGCAGTCAGCTATGATCACGCCACTGCACTTCAGCCTAGATGACAGAACAAGACTCTGTCTCTAAAAAAAAAAATAGTAGTGATAAAAGTACGTTTTAAATAATGTAAAACTTTATATAACAGCCTGTTTCTTAAATACTATGTGAATAATTTCGTGAGAAAGAAAGATATGGTAATTTTTATAAATGTCTTCACATTTACAATGCTGGTGTTTTTATTGGTTAAATTGAATTAGATTTCTCAATAGCTATTTTTAAAAACTGCAATAGGAAGGGCTGTCTATTGTATTTTTTAGAAACAAGCTGGTTTCTACAGTATTATTCACGTTTTGTAAACAGCATCATTGAACCTGCACATAAAAGGTTAAATGTTTGCAGACCATTCTTTTTTGCCTCAAAGATCAGAGACAAATTACTATTTTTATTTTACATTCCCTTGATGAGGATAATGATAAACAGCTGTCACTTCAGTGCTTCAACTGCAAAGAACCTTATTGCAATCCTATAATTTAAACAAAGAAAAAATATAGTCATACACAATATACATACGGAAAAGAGCACAATGGAGGATTTGGTTAGAACCGGGGTTAGAGAAAAGGGAGTGTTTTCTCTCTGCAATTACTCATGTAAAAGAAAATTCTATTCATATGCATTTTCCCATTCATCTTAGACATTGGTAGAAGAGGCAGTTTACTGTTTCTTTCTTTCTTTCTAAAATGAGGAAAGAAATCAAATTTGCATTCTGAACTCTGTGACTCCCCATCATGTCCACTGTATTATCAGAATTGTTAAGATTTGCATGTCACTACATGTCTGCAAGTATTTCCAAAAGCTAAGAAGAATTTCAAATTGTTTTACTGATTATTTACTAAAGCCTCTAATTTTTTTTAATGCTAAGAATTAAACCAGAGTTCTCTATTCACTCTGACACTTTGTTTTCTAATTGCATCTGGTTTCAAAAAGTGAAAGTCAGTGGCTTTTGCTTATTTTGATATGCAAAAAAGTGAAGCATGGCTAAATGTTAAGAAAGCTGTAAAATGGGGAAATTTAGTGTTTCTATATGAAAATGTGATGGTAATATAATTTTCTTGGTG